>NC_047587.1:43555000-43926250 GCF_011004845.1 Esox lucius
CACATACTGTTGAGACTTAGATTTGACTTTCTCTCCATTTGGAAGTGTCAGATGATCTGAAGCCCATCCCTGAGGAAAGTGGAGCAATTTGCTTTGCTGGAATCTATGCTTGAAATAACAGGGTGCTTGATCATCAAATCATTTGAGTGTTGTTGAGTAAAGCTATACCTTTAAGGTTAATGCAATTGTACTTTCTCACACTAGCCACTCTCTCAGGGTGATAAAATGTAAAGTAAACTTGCCAATGTCTTTCATTCAATACGTAAAATAAATGCAGTTCAAGTTATCTTGGATGTAGAGTGCCTCACAAAAGTATTCCTGTATCAATAATGAGCTAAGGTGGTGGGTGGGTAGATGAAGTTGACCCATCATCCCACTGAATTTACACATTTTAGAGGCCCCTCCCTCTCTTGATAATGTTTAAAACAGTGTCTTGAAATCCTACACATTTCTCCAGGGATCTGTTATGTTAATTACTACTGATTAATCGTTCATAATGAGCATGCTATTTTAGTCCAACAGTGACAAAGGACCAGTGATTCCGTTGCGTTCATTTCACCGTGGCGTCCCGCCATGGCAACATCTTTCCCGCGACGTCAAGAAAAGAAAATCTATAATCAATAAGTTTTGTTCAACAAATGTACAGGGTACACCATCTTTGTTAAGGTTAATTAGCTTTTAGGGCTATTTTCTGCATGCGATTTGAGAAACAGATCACACTTGGTAATCAGAGCCACCACGCTCTGTATGCGGCATGAGATACTCAGACGTCCTTACCATGTAACTGTTGTTTTCCCTGTGAGCACCGTGTGCAAAACACATGTTCTCCAAGACAAATTATTTTAGAGTATGTGACTCTATAGAAGGAAGGAGATAGAGAGATCACCAGAGGAACGCACGCTGAATGTACCAGTCGTTTGTTTGCTTGACTACATTAACTTTTCAGTTAAAACAGAAATGATTCTCACCTCGTTTAGATGTAGTGATCATTATTGCTGCCACAATTGTATCCCCAGTTATTTTGAGAAGCATTGACGTAAGGCATATCAGGTTTGCTAGCTAACGGTATTATTTTCTCATGCTAGCTAGTTGTTCATCCAACATTAATTGCGATGTAAATGGATCCGTTTTTGATGCAATTTTTCTTTCTTATGTAGTGTTTGCATCAAAAGAGAATGGGAGAGCAGGGACAATAGTGTCATAAAACTTATAGCTATTCGGATGAGTCTGCATTAAATAATGTATATTTTTAACCTAAATATTCCATATTAATTAAGAGAAACTTCATTAGAGGGAGGAAGAAAGTAAAGAGATTGAAAGGATGGAATAAATGAAGAGGAGGGAATAGGAAGAAAGGTCAGGGCAAGAATGGAAAGAAGAGCTGGACAGCATCTATCTATTTTCATGTGTCTCTCACTCAACGGCCCCCGATCAATAAGCAGTACTATATGAATAATTTTAGGGCAAGAATAAGGACTTTGTTTTTCTCCAAGCTCAAATGCGTGTTTACTACAAACTTTACTGCAATTGTCTCTTCATTGGTTGCGTTGGGCAAAGTGCATACCGCATATCATGCGAACGGTCCTTTACTCCCCGTTCACACATAAGCAGCATGCCGTTGTTGAAAGCAGAAGCGCTCCATTGCTAGTCATTCAAAAAAGGCTTCCCACCCTGTTCCGTGCAGCCAGCTGGCAGCGCTGGCTATGGAGGAATGGCAGGGAGGAAAATATTGAGTGTTCTATTTTTTTTTCTTCTGCGGAAAGCCATTCCGAGGATAGTGGAAAACCATTAGGAAAGTATGTAGAAAGTACTACAATACTGAATAGTCCACCCCCTTTACACTACACCGACATGTTGGACAAACAGCACATGTTGCTAGCACAAGAACACGGAGGAAATCTATAACATCTCCCTCAAGACTTTAAGATTGCTCAGATCTCGGACGGTTGTCCTCGATCTGTTAATACGTAATATGTATTGAATACTGCTAGCTTTTACTATCAACTAAACCTAAATGCTACTTGCTAGCTGGATTTATAAAAAAAGAAAAAACAATATGGCATGCTCCCATTTTTGGTTAATGAACTTTCAGCAGGGGCTGTCACGGTTCTCATAAACTGCCTGTAGGCTATCCCCTGCGTAGCCTTTTAGTGATGAATGAAGATAAGTACTCTGTGTTGTTTATGTTGGGCCTGTCTTTTTATCCTTAACAACAGTAGGTTACTTTTCCTAGCTATGTTTTGTGGTATAAATGTTGCCTGCATAGTGCATAGTGCATTGCGATGTTTTGGCTTGCATGTTTAAAGTAAGTGATTGGTCAAAACTGCAGAAGCTGTATGATTTCAGCTGCCTCCCCATGTTACTAGCAAAACGGCAATAGCGGATTCAAACCGGATTTCACCATAAGAACAGTGGATGCCGTTGTTGAAAGCGGAAGCGCTGCACTGCTAGCCATTCAAACAAGGCAACACGCCACGCTCCATGCAACATTATCGACAGTAGGTATTGGACTAGAAAACAAAAGGATGCTGGTTCAAATCTCACAGCCCAAAAAAAAAAACTAATTATGTCCATATGCAATGTAGTCATAATTCATATATTCATATATTCAATTTAAAATATGACTGATGTATGTACTAGCTGTGAACTTAATCCAATTAGAAAATGCACCCTATACTCAATATTTGGTAGAACAGACTTTGGTCGAAATAACTGGAATCAAGCTCCTATAGCCATGGATGAGCTTCTTGCACCTATGTATTGACAATTTGGCTGTATTTTTGTGCTAACTGCTCTAGTTCTCCTCAGTTCAAAGAGATTTTTAACTAGATTAATATATGTGGGATTTTGCTCATCCCTACTCCAAAACACTATGACTATTGTTGTTTATCTCAGATAAACTGTCAATGTTGTATTCCTAAATAATGTTTTTTTTACTATATAACATTTAATTTAACTGAACTGACACTTCCTATGTATACCAGGCAGTTTTGTTAATTAATGGTATCAATCCGAATTTTTTCAGGAATAGGACATTGATATAACTTTGTTATGTTATCCCCCTCCATGAACTGCCACCTTAACGTGGTGGAGGGGTTTGAGTACCCAAGTGACCCTAGGAGCTATGTTGTCTGGGGATATATGCCCCTGGTAGGGTCTCTCAAGGCAAACAGGTCCTAGGCGACGGGTCAGACTAAGAGCGGTTCAAAACCCTTTAATGATGAGAAAAATGTTGAGGTCTGTGACGACCACCCTGGAGCCAGGCCTGGGGTTGGGGCTCGTACGCGAGCGCCTGGTGGCCGGGCATTTCCCCATGGGGCCCGGCCGGGCTCAGCCCGAATGAGCGACGTGGGGCCGCCTTCCCGTGGGCTCACCACCCACAGGAGGGACCATAAGGGGCGTAGAGGATCGGGCGGCAGTCGAAGGTGGGGGCCTAGACAACCCGATCCCTGGACACGGAAACTAGCTCTAGGAACGTGGAACGTCACCTCGCTGGCGGGGAAGGAGCCTGAGATCGTGCGTAAGGTGGAGAGGTTCCGACTAGAGGTAGTCAGGATCACCTCTACACACGGCTTGGGCTCTGGAACCACACTCCTTGAGAGAGGATGGACTCTTCACCACTCTGGAGTTGCCCATGGTGAGAAGCGGCGGGCTGGTGTGGGTTTGCTTATAGCTCCCCAGCTCTGCCGCCATGTGTTGGAGTTTACCCCGGTGAACGAGAGGGTCGTTTCCCTGTGCCTACAGGTCGAGGATAGGTCTCTCACTGTTGTTTGTGCCTACGGTCCGAACGTCAGTGCAGATAACCCGACCTTCTTGGAGTCTCTGGGAGGGGTGCTGGAAAGTGCTCCGACTAGGGACTCCATCGTTCTACTGGGGGACTTCAACGCCCACGTGGGCAACGACAGTGACACCTGGAGGGGCGTGATTGGGAGGAACGGCCCCCCTGATCAGAACCCGAGCGGTGTTCAGTAATTGGACTTCTGTGCTAGTCACAGTTTGTCCATAACGAACACCATGTTCAAGCATAAGGGTTTCCATCAGTGCACGTGGCACCAGGACACCCTAGGCCGTAGGTCAATGATCAACTTTGTTGTCGTTTCATCTGACCTGCGGCCGTATGTCTTGGACACTCGGGTGAAGAGAGGGGCGGAGCTGTCAACTGATCACCACCTGGTGGTGAGTTGGATCCAATGGCAGGAGAGGAAGCTGGACAGACTCGGCAGGCCCAAGCATATTGTAAGGGTCTACTGGGAACGTCTGGCCGAGTCTCCTGTCAGAGAGATCTTTAACTCCCACCTCCGGCAGAGCTTCGACTGGATCCCGAGGGAGGCTGGAGATATTGAGTCCGAGTGGACCATGTTCTCCACTGTCATTGTCGAAGCGGCCGCTCTGAGCTGTGGCCGTAAGGTCTCCGGTGCCTTTCGAGGTGGCAATCCCCGAACCCGGTGGTGGACATCGGAAGTAAGGGATGCCGTCAAGCTGAAGGAGGAGTCCTATCAGGCCTGGTTGGCTGACGGGTACCGGCAGGCCCAACGGACTGCAGCCCTGGTGGTTGTGGAGGCATAAACTCGGGCCTGGGAGGAGTTCGGTGAGGCCATGGAGAAGGACTTTCAGCTGGCATCAAAGAGATTCTGGCAAACCGTCCAGCGCCTCAGAAGAGGGAAACAGTGCCCTACCAACGCTGTTTACAGAGGTGGGCAGCTGTTGACCTCAACTGGGGATGTCGTCGGGCGGTGGAAGCAGTACTTCGAGGATCTCCGCAATCCCGCCGTCACATCTTCCATTGAGGAAGCAGAGGATGAGGGCTCATCAGTTGGACTCGTCCATCACCCGGGCTGAAGTCACAGAGCTAGTCAAGAAACTCCTCGGTGGCAAGGCACCGGGGGTGGATGAGATCCGCCCTGAGTACTTCAAGTCTCTGGATGTTTTGGGGCTGACAACATCTGTGCAACATCGCGTGGCGGTCGGGGACAGTGCCCCTGGGATGGCAGATCGGGGTGGTGGTCCCTCTTTTTAAGAAGGGGGACCGGAAGGTGTGTTCCAACTCAAGGGGGATCACACTTCTCAGCCTCCCCGGGAAAGTCTATGCCAGGGTACTAGAGAGGAGAATACGGCCGATAGTAGAACCTCGGCTTGAGGAGGAACAGTGTGGTTTTCGCCTGGGCTGTGGAACACTGGACCAGCTCTATACCCTCTACGGGGTGTTGGAGGGTTCATGGGAGTTTGCCCAACCAATCTACATGTGTTTTGTGGATTTGGAGAAGCCATTCGACTGTGTCCCTCGCGGCATCCTGTGGAGAGTGCTTCAGGAATATGGGGTCCTGGGTCCTTTGCTAAGGGCTGTAAGGTCCCTGTACGACCGAAGCAGGAGCTTGGTCCGCATTGCCGACAGTAAGTCAGACTTGTTCCCAGTGCATGTTGGACTCCGGCAGGGCTGCCCTTTTTCGCCGGTTCTGTTCATAATTTTTATGAACAGAATTTCTAGGCGCTGCCAGGGGTCGGAGGGTGTCAGGTTTGGGGACCACACAATTTCGTCTCTGCTCTTTGTGGATAATGTTGTCGTGTTGGCCCCTTCAAACCAGGACCTTCAGCATGCACTGGGACGGTTTGCAGCCGAGTGTGAAGCGGTGGGGATGAGAATCAGTACCTCCAAATCCGAGGCCATGGTCCTCAGTCGGAAAAGGGTGGCTTTCCCACTTCAGGTTGGTGGAGAGTGCCTGCCTCAAGTGGAGGAGTTTAAGTATCTAGGGGTCTTGTTCACGAGTGAGGGAAGGATGGAATGGGAGATTGACAGACGGATCGGTGCAGCTTCTGCGGTAATGCGGTCGATGTATCGGTCTGTCGTGGTGAAGAAAGAGCTGATATGCAAAGCAAATGATAGGTGAGAAGCTCGGTCACCCGGGAGGAGCTCAGAGTAGAGCCGCTGCTCCTCCACATCGAGAGGGGTCAGCTGAGGTGGCTTGGGCATCTGTTTCGGATGCCTCTGGAACTCCTTCCTGGGAAGGTGTTCCGGTCCCGTCCCTCCGGGAGGAGACCCCGGGGAAGACCTAGGACACGCTGGAGGGACTATGTCTCCCGTCTGGCCTGGGAATGCCTCTGTGTCCCCCCGGAAGAGCTGGAGGAAGTGTCTAGGGAGAGGGAAGTCTGGGCATCTCTGCTTAGACTGCTGCCCTCGCGACCCGGCCCCCGGATAAGCGGAAGAAAAAAAAAGAAAAAAAATGATGATGACATAACTTTGTGAACAACCACTTATAATTTGCTAGCTACAGATGACATCATTGCAGAATAACAGAGGCTGTTTGTGGTGGCCAAAGAAAATGGTTAGCATAGTGCCAGTTTGAAGTCAGCAAATTTTTGTTTAGTATGGAGCCCCCCCAAAAAAATGCTATTGTCCACCTGCACCTGCTTGCACTTTCTTTATGTTCCCACCGCAAACCACCATAGAGACACGTAAAGGTACAATAAACAATCCTTTAATATCAATAAAAAAATACAAATATTATGTTCACAAACAACCCGGGTATAAGCACAAGAACACAGAACAAGTATTTATACTAATCATGAACTAATTGTAAAGCTAATAAAAAGGCTCAAGTTTCTCCTTTGATAAGTTACACCAATAATCTCCCAAAACCTGTTATCAGACAATACCTACATAATGCACAACATCCAGAAATAACAACTCCATAGAGGAAGGTTGGAGGCTAAGGCTAGTAGCCCCTACATTACCACAATGTCTCGGATCCACCAGTACGTGGAATTGTGTCAGTTCCTTTCACTCGTTTGCTCAGGGTGTAACTAAAAGTCCTCTCCAGTCGCGGTCCCTCCAAATACTGGCACCGCAGCATCGTCCGTCGAGCCGCCTGCTTTCGAATGACCTCGGACAGGATAAGGTAGCAAACAAGAGAGAAATGCATAACACACAGAATTCTGCACATTAGTTCATAAGAAACAAGCACCTCCCTTTCACGCAGTATTGAGAGCGTGGTATGAGTAGACTTCTCTGCATGATACAATCCTGATAGTCTGGCCGCAGGCACCTTTTTGCTTGCTCGGTTTGATCGGACACCAAAACGGAAAATACTTCCCTTTTCCATTCGCTTCCCTGTCCTTTTAAATGCATCTGATTATTAATTAGTCCCAGAAACTGGAAGAGGTAGAATTGGTAGAACAGCCGTTTTTCATTGTCATTAATGTCCATGCCGACTCGGTTAGCCACCATGCCCAACACACAATTGTCACAACGTGTTCATATCAGTTATGAACACATAACAAAACACTCCAAACGCACTCAGCATAAAACACCACACCCTCATGCAACAGAATTAAAATATGATACACTAATCTTATACACAGCACACAAACTGCACAAGGCTTGGTGGCTGGGGGGTGCGTAACCGAGCTCAGGGTCATTTGTGTCACTAGCATTAGAGATTTTTGAATTTAGTTTAAAATGTTTTTTTAGTTAATTTCTGCGTGCAATGCAGCTTTGTTGGCTTGGCAGTTTCAATTCATGCTAATTGCTGGGGTTATTGCCTTGTTGATGCTAGAGGTCAGAGGAGAATGGGCTGACTGATTCAAGCTGATAAAAGAGCAACTTTGACTGAAATAACCACTCGTTACAACCGAGGTATGCAGCAAAGCATTTGTGAAGCCACAACACGCACAACCTTGAGGCGGATGGGCTACAACAGCAGAAGACCCCACCGGGTACCACTCATCTCCACTACAAATAGGAAAAAGAGGCTACAATTTGCACAAGCTCACCAAAATTGGACAGTTGAAGACTGGAAGAAGGTTTGCCTGGTCTGATGAGTCTCGATTTCTGTTGAGACATTCAGATGGTAGAGTCAGAATTTGGCATATACAGAATGAGAATATGGATCCATCATGCCTTGTTACCACTGTGCAGGCTGGTGGTGGTGGTGGTGTAATGGTGTGGGGGATGTTTTCTTGGCACACTTTAGGCCCCTTAGTGCCAATTGGACATTGTTTAAATGCCACGGCCTACCTGAGCATTGCTTCTGACCATGTCCATCCCTTTATGACCACCATGTACCAGAGATGGGGACAAGTCACACATGGTCAAGTCCAAGCAAGTCTCAAGTCTTAACCATCAAGTCTCGAGTCAAGTCTCAAGTCACAGTTCAGATAAATCAAGCAAGTCAAGTCAAGGGTTCACCCTAAGCAAGTCAAGTCAAGCCTGATAAGTTTCAAGTCAAGTCAAGTCACAGTACTAAAGAGATGAACACACACACACACTGTCCTCTGTTTCTGACGTGCGCTCGGTGCGAAGCTCGATTTCAAAATCAAATATTTTTCTCCTCCGCGGTACAATTTTTTGGGGGGACGAAGCGGAGGGATCTTGAATCAGCCTGAAGGGGTTGTATTCGCTGTAACAACCGCCTCGCTATACCTTATCCCGCTTATTACATGGCTACCTACCAAATAAATCTATAATTTGACACAAAATATTGATTTCAAAAGGAATTTATTGATATAAAAACGATTGTATTGCTTCCTCTAAAGAAAATAGTCTGTTCCGTCTCTGGTTAGAATCCTGCTGCGTCCATAGCAATGCGCTGTTTTTCATGGCAACAGTCTGTTATCAAGAAATAACACGCATTCTGCACTGTAATTCAGCCAATCCATGTAATAAGGGCTAATAATAACAACCTTATAAACTAATTATTGTGACTGAAAAACTGCCTAATATGTAATTACGCTGTAATTATTCGTCTGTATGAGTAAAAAAAGAAACCTCTTCGAAATGTTTAGGTGCTAGTAATCACATCGGCGCCTCCATGTTAGCCTTTCATGCAGTAAAGTTAACTGTTATGGTGTAAGCACAATGCTTTTTAGTTTCCACACGCAGTCCACAAACACTTGAAAATGCCCACATTTAATACAGACATTATAGCCTATGTGTAATTATATACATGCCCGCTCATTTTAAGATGCCCATCAACATTAAAATTCAGGCTATGCCACTGTTATAGTCAAATTCCCTTACATCTATTTAATAGACGTATTCAGTAATGATAATGGTCACATTTCTAACAAGAAAAAAAAAAACATAATATGCAACCAAGGCCAAATTATGACAAACAAAAGATTAATTCATTAAATTAGTAACTTAATCGTTATAGATCTTAGTGAAACTGAATATAAAGAGATTACTCTTACCTTTCCTTGTGGTTCTTAAAATAACTAATGCAATTTGACGTTGTTGCATATTTTGCATCTGGCAAATCTTTTTTTATTCACACAGTCCAGTTCAAAGTCATTGTATCCAAACGATACTATTTGTGGAGCTCGACTAACGTAACTGTCCGCCATGTTTGGCGCGGTTTGAATTGTGCAGCGTTAAAGGCACATACGCTGATTAGTGGTGCTGATGTCACAACATATAAAATAATTGCTGTTTGTTTATTATAAGTTCAAGTCATTGTCAAGTCTTCCACTTCAATTCAAGTCAAGTCTCAAGTAACTTGTTCTCAAGTCAAAGTCAAGTCAAGTCATTTTCATACTTTAATCAAGCAAGTCACAAGTCCTGAAAAATGTGACTCGAGTCAGACTTGAGTCAAGTCATGTGACTCGAGTCCCCCACCGCTGCCATGTACCCATCCTCTGATGGCTACTTCCAGCAGGATAATGCACCATGTCACAAAGCTTGAATCATTTAAAATTGGTTTCTTGAACATGACAATGAGTTCACTGTACTGAAATGGCCCCCACAGTCACCAGATCTCAACCCAATAGAGCATCTTTGGGATGTGGTGGAACGGGAGCTTTGTGCCCTGGATGTGCATCCCACAAATCTCCATCAACTGCAAGATGCTATCCTATCAATATGGGCCAACATTTCTAAAGAATGCTTTTAGCACCTTGTTGAATCAGTGCCAAGTAGAATTAAGGCAGTTCTGAAGGCGAAAGGGGGTCAAACACAGTATTTGTATGGTGTTCCTAATAATCCTTTAGGTGAGTGTATTTCAGTTGAACTGTTCACATTATAGGTCACATTAAAAATGGAAAAAGGTCTGGCATGATTTATCTTTGTCTCATTCTTTTACATCACATAAACCTGACATTTTAAGGGGTGTGTAGACTTTTTATATCCACTGTATGTGGAACATTGGACAAACGTAATTATACAATTTATCAATATTTCTTGGTATCTCTTTTTCCACAGTTCAAAGGGCAAGCCAACCTCCATGTGTTTGAGGACTGGTGTGGCTCATCTGTAGCCCAGCTCCGAAAGAACCTGCACTTTCCCTTGTATCCTCACGTAAGTATGCTGTGGTCGGTTTCTTTTAGTTAGCCTGTCCATCAGTATATTTTGGTCTGTCTGTGTTTCTCTGTCTCATTTCTCTGTCAGTCATGTTCAGGTCTTCAGCTTATGGCTAGTACACATCTCTTGTTCTAGATGAGAACTACAGTGAAGAAGCTAGCTGTGGCTCCAAAATGGAAGAATTATGGTCTCCGAATATTTGGCTTTCTCCACCCCTATAGAGATGGTGAGTACCATTTGCTCATACAGTGCGTCCACTTATATCCTGGAGATAGTCGTGTTACATTAAGTTACTTTCATTGGAAAAATATTGGTTAAAATAAGTGACAAACACTGCACCAAGTGTTTACATTTTAAATTAGATGACATTTTACGTTTCAGTCATTCAGCAGACTTTCTTATTCTGAGAGACTTGAACTTGGTGTATTAATAGTAAATTATCTAGGTGAGACAACAACACATCACAATTGTAGCAAGTACATTTTTCCTCAACACAGTATTCATCAGCAAACTAATTTCTGGTAAGAAATTACAGGCTTAAGATCTATTATATAAGACAGGAGTTTTCAAACTAGGATCCACAAATAAAAACATAAATAATAAATAAATGACTTGTTTTCGGTGATGATGATAAAAATGTTGAGGTCCGTGATGTTGCCCGGTATGGCGCAGCCGGGGCCCCACCCTGGAGCCAGGCTCGGGGTTGGGGCTCGTACGCGAGCGCCTGGTGGCCGGGCCTTTCCCAATGGAGCCCGGCCAGGCTCAGCCCGAAGGAGCGACCATAAGGAGCGACCAAAAGATGTTCGCATTTATTGCTTTACTGCATTAGTTAAAAATGTAAATCATCTGCGATAGATGGCTTCAATACTGTACTGAAAAAGGAATGATCTTGTGTGGACTGTTCTACCTGAGATATGATCTCTGTAATTGCAGACAAAGGTTTCTGTACCAAATATTAAGTTCTAATTTTCTGATGTATCAAATACTTATGTCATGCAATAAAATGCAAATTCATTATTTAAAAATCATACAATGTGATTTTCTGGATTTTTGTTTTAGATTCCGTCTCTTTTTAAAGTCATTAAAAAATCATTCTAAATTACAGACCTTTACATGCTTTGTAAGTAGGAAAACCTGCAAAATCGGCAGTGTATCAAATACTTGTTCTCCCCACTGTACATTGGCAGCCAAATGTTTGGAATGATGTACAGATTTTGCTGTTTCGAAAGGAAATTGGTACTTCTATTCACCAAAGTGGCATTCAGCTGATCACAAAGTATAGTCAGGACATTACTGATGTAAAAAAGAGCATCATCACTATTTGAAAAAATAATAATAATCTAATCCCGACAAGCCCCATTTCCCTGCAGCCATCACTCCAACATCTTATCCCAAGTAATAATGCTTAATTTTTTATTTGGTACTAAACGAGTATTGTTAAAAGAAAAGGTGATGCAACACAGTTTCAATATTTTATATGCTGTCTTTCTACTTTTTCAATAAAATATCGGGCTAATTGAATTGCACACAATTGTATTCTGTTTTTATGTGCATTTTACATGGTGTCCCAACTTTTTTGGAAACAGGGTTATAGAATGTTTTAATTACTCACATAGAAATGGCAAACTGTCAGGCACAGGACGGGGATCGGATCCCTTATGAAGCAAGATCCAGCCAGAGTGGCATTATGAGAATGCAGAGAAACCAGGTATAGCGTTTATAGCAAATGTTGTCAATATGATACTTCAAGGTTCTGTTTATGTACCTGGACTTCAAATAAATTACATTTTGAAAATGGAAAACACCTGTCCATTTACATGAAAATTACGCTGATCAATTATTTACTGATATTGCAATTTATTATTAATAAACCTTTCCGACTCCAAGTTTTCTTTTCCAAATATTTCCAAAACCTTCTGTGGATAAAAAATTTAACTGTGTTTGAAATGTCATTCTTTCTAAATGAAGCAAGATAGTAATACCATGGATTTTTTTAAATATAAATTACATAGTAATAAATGCAGGGATATTATGAAGCACAGGCAGTAAACATACGCATATTGAAATGTATGCACAATACAAAAGTACCACAAAACTGGAAGAGGCAATTACTCCAAAGAAAGTGGACTGAACTAGTCTGTCTGCCACCAGTCAAAAACTTGTGGCTTAGATGGACTTAGATAAATTGTAAATGATTCATGATCGTTAGTCCCTCTCTCCACTGGTAGCTTCTTTCCAGGGTTTAATAATATCTGGGTGCAGTTGGAGCTGCAAATTGTTGATGAGAGACATTTATTCTCCAAGAAAAATAGTGTTCTTAGGTGAAGGGGCAATTTCAGCAGATAAAATGCATTTGATGAGGTTTAGTGCCTTTTTGAGAAACCCTTGTACAGTTGAAAGATGTGTGGCTTAGGGTCTCAACACAAAAATTATATTTCCTTGAGATTGACTGTTTAATATAGCATTAGATAAAGAATGATACATGTATCCATAGAGAAATTAAAATCATATTGAATAAAAATTTTAAAAAAGAACAAAGAAAGAAAATGTATCATTTTATGATAGGTTTTGATGTAGGTCAATGAGTTATCACAATTTAGGGGAGCGGAGGGTAGAGGAACAACTTAAATTAATAAGGTTATGGTATTTGGGAAGGGATTTTAATTACATATTTAAAAGCTTTGAAATCATTAAATAATTATCTGATTATCTGATATTTTCTAAAATTAATAAAAGCAAACCTTAAAAATAATAGAATACAACTAAGATTACTTGGTAAGTAAATGATGGTATCTTATTTCCACTGATTTTAGATTAAGGAATACCACTGGGTTTACACTATCAATTTAGTAGGATGCGCTTTTATCTTGACATTACACATCTTCCTAGCTGTCTTGACCTCTGAGCTTCAACTAAAAAGCAGAAGCATGCCTTGGCACTTGTATCTCTTTACACACGCAGCCACTGCATGCACACACATGCGTAATCATGAAATCACAAACCCGCACCATAACCATTTTGACCTTGTTCCTCTTTCCTAGGTGATTTCCAGTTTTCGGTGTCATCAGATGATAACTCTGAGTTCTGGCTGAGCACTGACGAGAGCCCTCTCAATGCCAGACTGCTGGTCTACGTTGGACAAGTAAGGACTGCACCACACACAAACTATTCTGTTCATTAGGGTTTCAGCAGTTCACTGGTGAAAGCCTATTGTATTTGTTCCGGTTAATTATTATTAGGGTTTCCGCAGTTCACTGGTGAAACATTATTGTTTTTGTTACCGTTGGTTATTAGTGTTTCAGCAGTTAACTGGTGAAGCATTATTGTTTTTGTACCAGTTCATTATTATTGTACTCCTGCCATTTTAAGGACTTATTGCAAATTGCAGAGAGATAAAAAGTCACAAAACGGCCCAGATTTGCATGCCAGTAAAGGCCCTAAGGCCACAACTTCTAATGCAGTCCCATGCAAATTGGCCTCAAGGTGGCGCTGTCGCAAGCCTGCAAAGGGGCCAACTTTAAAACCTCACCACTCCCACCCATATGACAGAGTCTTGATACATTGCTCCATCTTCTCACATTGAACATTTTTCTAATTGGGTCTCATATACAGTAGTCCGCCATATTGGATTTTATGCCATTTTGGAATTTGTGAAAATAGTCTAAAACACTACTCCTATACCACCTGAGGTCCATGTCCTTTGACATTTGGCATCAAAGTACCGATGTCTTCAAATATAAGCCGGGCAAGTGGGGCAAAAAACATGGCCGCTATTGACCAATGAACATGTGTGTGGGTGTGGTTTTGAACATATATGCGCACTACTATTATAAGGATACTGACATTAATATTCTACTTGGTCAGTATGTTTGACAAAGATGATAAGACAAAATGACTTCAGGTAATTTTATGTCCACCACACGGGGGCGCTATTGAGGTATTCCATGTTTGCAAGCTCACCACGCTCACCCAATTAGAATTAGAGCCCTGAAAAGAGGTGGATTAACCCACCTATTCATGAGGAAAACATTTGAAATTGATAACCATTAGCTCAGCCCTTATGGTTTTTTCGGACATTTTGAATTTTTGAAAAACGCTTCATAAGCTACAGCATGGAAAGTCCAATAGCATGGAAAGTCCGATATTCACGTCCTTTGACATTTGAAATCTAAAGACCAAGGTCTGTTAAAGATGTATACGTTAAGCCTGTATGTTATTGACCAATACACTTTCAAGTGGGCGTGGTTTTGTACTTAAAAGCATATTAATAAGATACCGTTGATCATATTATAATACAACTTGCTAGACATGTTCAGAACCTTGACAGGACATACTGTGTGCAGGCATTTTCCATTTGACCACATGGGGGGAATGTTGAGTCAGACATCTTTGCAAGCTCACGCCACCCCCTCTGTTTGACATAGAGACTGAAAAAATGGGGGATAAGTCCATGTCCTCACAATGAACATATTAAGAATAAGAAAAATAATTATGAAATGTTGCATGTTTGATTTTTTATTTAATGTTTTAAAAACATTGTTATTTGAACCCAAATAACAATTGCACACCTCAGTTGTTGTGTGTGTGATCAACGTGCACGCAAAGGTGAACACGCATAACCAGATCAGTGACCGATGAAGCGCTAGTTTAGTTTTCTCCAGATTTGGTTGGTTGGATGGATGGTAAAAACAGAGTATATCTATGATTATATTAGCCAATCCATATAAAATGTGATTTAGTTGTGAGATACTATCGACACATCTTTCTCAGAACAATGATAAGGATAGGCCTACCTGCTGTTATATCATATTCAGACAGGAATTGTTTAGGCAACTATTTGTTTGATAGCTGTAACATGGCACTGCTTTCAAAATAAAACATTATATGAAATTAATCACGATATTTGAGGAAATAAGGTGTCTGGAAGCACTCTGCCAAAGGATGGTGATTTGCATTTGATGCAGCCACCTGAACTCCATGCAGGTAGGCTATGTGATTCTGCTTGCTTTGGCTGCTGACAACACTGATTATAAGCACAGTATTAAACCCTTTGAACCCTTGAAGTATATTTCTTTAATTTGTGTATTGAAAATCCATCGCTGGTGGCCCTAATAACCGCAGGTTACATTTGCGTGGGTAAAACATATGTGTGGGTGTTCAAAACATCAGACTGCTGCAGATTTAGTGCACAAATAGCTACAATATCTTGATTTTTATATGCAATAATGTCAATGCCTTTTTTGAGAAATTTCCATTTATATTTCAATCAGGTATTGAATAGGGATGCACCAATTGCAATTATTTGTCTGACTTGCCGATTCCGATTTTCTTATAATTGAGAGCATACACATTTTTTGTAAACTATTCTTTATGTATGGGGCCCAGCCGGGCTCAGCCCGAAGGAGCGACATGGGGCCGCCTTCCCGTGGGCTCACCACCCACAGGAGGGACCATAAGGGGGCGGTGCGGAGAGGATCGGGCGGCAGTCAAAGGCGGGGGCCTAGACAACCCGATCCCTGGACACGGAAACTAGCTCTAGGAACGTGGAACGTCACCTCGCTGGCGGGGAAGGAGCCTGAGATCGTGCGTGAGGTGGAGAGGTTACGACTAGAAGTAGTCGGGATCACCTCTACGCACGGCTTGGGCTCTGGAACCACACTCCTTGAGAGAGGATGGACTCTTCACCACTCTGGAGTTGCCCATGGTGAGAGGCGGCGGGCTGGTGTGGGTTTGCTTATAGCTCCCCAGCTCTGCCTCCATGTGTTGGAGTTTACCCCGGTGAACGAGAGGGTCGTTTCCCCGCGCCTACAGGTCGGGGATAGGTCTCTCACTGTTGTTTGTGCCTATGGGCCGAACGGCAGTGCAGAGAAACCAACCTTCTTGGAGTCTCTGGGAGGGGTGCTGGAAAGTGCTCCAACTGGGGACTCTATCCTTCAATGCCCACGTGGGCAACGACAGTGATACCTGGAGGGGCATGATTGGGAGGAACGGCCCCCCTGATCTGAACCTGAGCGGTGTTCAGTAATTGGACTTCTTTGCTAGTCACAGTTTGTCCATAAGGAACACCATGTTCAAGCATAAGGGAGTCCATCAGTGCACTTGGCACCAGGACACCCTAGGCCGCAGGTCGATGATCAACTTTGTTGTCGTTTTATCTGACTTGCGGCCGTATGTCTTGGACACTCGGGTGAAGAGAGGGGCGGAGCTGTCAACTGATCACCACCTGGTGGTGAGTTGGATCCGATGGCGGGGGAGGAAGCTGGACAGACTCGGCAGGCCCAAGCGTACTGTAAGGGTCTACTGGGAACGTCTGGCCGAGTCTCCTGTCAGAGAGCTCTTTAACTCCCACCTCCGACAGAGCTTCGACTGGATCCCGAGGGAGGTTGGAGATATTGAGTCCGAGTGGACCATGTTCTCCACCGCCATTGTCGAAGCAGCCGCTCGGAGCTGTGGCCGTAAGGTCTCCGGTGCCTGTCGAGGCAGCAATCCCAGAACATGGTGGTGGACACCGGAAGTAAGGGATGCCGTCAAGCTGAAGAAGGAGTCCTATCAGGCCTGGTTTGGCTTGTGGGACTCCTGAGGCAGCTGACGGGTACCGACAGGCCAAGCGGACTGCAGCCCGGGTGGTTTTGGAGGCAAAAACTTGGGGCTGGGAGGAGTTCGGTGAGGCCATGGAGAAGGACTATCGGCTGGCCTTGAAGAGATTCTGGCAAACCGTCCGGCGCCTCAGGAGAGGGAAACAATGCCCTACCAACGCTGTTTACAGTAGAGGTGGGCAGCTGTTGACCTCAACTGAGGATGTCGTCAGGCGTTAGAAGGCGTACTTCGTGGATCTCCGCAATCCCGCCGTCACGTCTTCCATTGAGGAAGCAGAGGATGAGGGCTCAGAGGTGGACTCGTCCATCACCCGGGCTGAAGTCACAGAGGTGGTCAAGAAACTCCTCGGGGGCAAGGCACCGGGGGTGGATGAGATCCGCCCTGAGTACCTCAAGTCTCTGGATGTTGTGGGGCTGTCTTGGTTGACACGCCTGTGCAACATTGCGTGGCGGTCGGGGACAGTGCCTCTGGGACGGCAGACCGGGGTGGTGGTCCCTCTTTTTAAGAAGGGGGACCGGAGGGTGTGTTCCAACTATAGGGGGATCACACTTCTCAGCCTCCCCGGGAAAGTCTATGCCAGGGTTCTGGAGAGGAGAATACGGCCGATAGTAGAACTCAGATTCAGGAGGAACAGTGTGGTTTTCGTCCGGGCCGTGGAACACTGGACAAGCTCTATACCCTCTACGGGGTGTTGGAGGGTTCATGGGAGTTTGCCCAACCAATCCACATGTGTTTTGTGGATTTGGAGAAGGCATTTGACTGTGTCCCTCGCGGCATCCTGTGGAGAGTGCTTCAGGAATATGGGGTCCTGGGTCCTTTGCTAAGAAGCAGGAGCTTGGTCCGCATTGCCGGCAGTAAGTCTGACTTGTTCCCAGTGCATGTTGGACTCCGGCAGGGCTGCCCTTTGTCGCCGGTTCTGTTCCTAATTTTTATGGACAGAATTTCTAGGCGCAGCCAGGGGTCAGAGGGTGTGAGGTTTGGGGACCACACAATTTCGTCTCTGCTTTTTGCGGATGATGTTGTCGTGTTGGCCCCTTCAAACCAGGACCTTCAGCATGCACTGGGACGGTTTGCAGCCGAGTGTGAAGCGGTGGGGATGAGAATCAGTACCTCCAAATCCAAGGCCATGGTCCTCAGTCGGAAAAGCTGCATTTAGAGAATCTAAGAATAAATGGTGCGGATAGATATCTCAGCGCAAAAGTGATGCAATATGGCCAATAGTAGGTGAATGCTGAAACACGCTGAATGCTTAGGGTTTCAGCAGTTCACTGGTAAAGGTACGATGGTTACTTTCGTAACCCCAGTTCTATGAGTGGAGCGTCGCCCATAGGGGCTTCGCTCCTATTGGTTTACCCTCTCTGCCAATCGGCAGTCACTGAAAATTTAAATATGCAAATAGCCTTGCTCTAGGCCATCTGCCCCATGGCTATAAAAGCAGTGCACACACCCCAATCTGCCTCCCGACATACCTTTCTTCACGAGAAAAGCAGTCAGTGACACGTCAGGGCATGAACCCTATGGGCGACGCTCCACTCATAGAACTGGGGTTACGAAAGTAACCATCGTTCTATATCGTGAAGCTTTGCCCATAGGGGCTTCGCTCCTATTGGTTTAGGGCAAAGCGAGCGAGCCCAAGATGTACACCCTGCCTGTCACCCACCTCACAAAAGAGATAAGTGTCCACAGGACGGCTCCGGCTTGGAATAACCACACCACCCAGCCGCTTCCATCTGACTCACACCAAGCATATCCGGTTGTGCGCTGATCACAGCCCCCAAACGAATGTACCCACAACACCAACACATCCGGTACCTCCTCAATCAGTCTCGACTGAATCAGAGCGTCCAAGGCCAGCCTAGAGAACACGCTGAGACCCAGACTCGGCGCCCAAGTAGACGCTCAAGCACATCAAAGGCGAGCGTCCCACACACAAGTGCACAGGCATACCGGAGCTGCAAACGGACCCATGTCAATGAGCCGTTCCAGTAGCTCAACGGACCCAACTCACACCCCAGACTCAGCCACGCTGAGCACAGAGTGGGCCAACGTGCCTGTGGCCATGTCACGCAAGTAGAATCGGACAAACGGCGACGGCGTCCCCCAGGACGCGGCAGCACAGATGTCCTCCACCCCCACGACCTTAAACAGTGCGGCAGAGGCGTGGAGTGGGCCCCGAACCCACTAGGCGTAGGGACACCATGTGATGTGTAGGCAAGATCAATCGCCTCACACAACCAATGAGACAGACGCTGTTTCGACAACGGCTGGCCCACCTTAGGGCCACCAAGACACACAAACAGTTGTGGGGCGGTCCGCACCGCGGCCGTGCGCAGCACATACTGTGCCAAAGCGCGGACCGGACACAGACGATGCAACCTCTCCTCCCTCACACCTGCATGGGGAGTGGGAGAAAACGCCCACAACACCATCTTCATGGACCGAAACAACGCCTTGATCACCTTGGGCAGAAATGCCGGGTTAGGGAGCAACACTGCCCTGCTGCCATCACCATTAATGGTGAGACAGTCAGGCTGCGTCGACAGCGCACAAAGGTCACTGACCCTCTTAGCAGAGGTCAGGGCCAACAAATGGGCCGTCTTCAACGGTATCTGGTCAATAGGTTCGAACGGCTCGTCACACAGAGCCTCCAGAACCAACGCCAAATCCCACTGAGTCAGCATCCGCCGGGCCACCGGTCGGAGACTGCAGGACCCGGCCAGAAACCGTTTAACCAAGGGGTGACTAAACACAGACGCCATTGAAACCCTCATGAAATGCCGAAATGGCACAAGCGTACACCTTCAGCGTGCCAGGGGACCTTTGCTGCTCAAAGAGACTCTGCAGGAACAACAGGACACCGCCGATGTCACAACAGAGGGGTTCAACACCCCTGTCCTCACACCAGCGGGCAAAGACACCCCAGCGGCTAAAGTAACTAGCCAACGTTGAGGCTGCTCTCGTGCCCTGAATGGTCGCGACCACTTCCGCAGTCAGTCCCTGACGCCGCAGTCTGTCCTTTTTAGGAGCCAAGCCCTCAGCGGCTGGCCTAGCACAGGGAACGCCCCTATCGAGCCGTTCGCCTGCGACAACGCCCCGTGGCGGTAAGGGATCGGCCACGGCGTCCCCACCGCCATCTGGACCGCCTCCGCAAACCACAGGGGCGATCAGGATGAGCGACAGCCCTTCCGACCGCACCAGAGACATGACAGGGAGAATGCACTGCAGAGGGGGAAAAGCGTACAACAGGTGAGCCAACGCGTCCACGCCCAACGGGGGCCGGTCTCGCGCTTGAAGAGAATACCACAGGGGGCAGTGCGCATCCTCCTGGGATGCGAACAGATCCACCTGCGCCCTCCCGAAGCGTCTCCAGACCTCGGCCACAATGTCGGAGTGAAGACGCCACTCGTCATCCCGGGAGACAGCAAGTCCGCGCCAACATTGAGCTCTCCGGGAATGTGCAGGGCCCTCAGAGACCTGAGGTGCACCTGCGCCCATTCCCAAATCTGCACCGCCAACAGGTGGAGAGGCAGAGACCTGACCCCGCCCTTCCTGTTTACGTAAGCAACCGCAGTGCGGTTGTCCAATCAGACCAGCACGTCCTGGCCCCGCAGGGCCGGTGCAAAATGTAGCAACACGCGCCGGATCGTGTCCAACTCCAGCCAGTTGATGTGGCACTCCGAGGGAGACCACACTCCTCTGACTGAGCGTGACCGGCACGTTCTGCCCCAGCCCGTCAGGGACGCGTCCGTAAACACGGGGACTCGAACCGACACTCTGCCCATGGGAACTCCACGCAGCAGAGTGTGCAGGTCCCTCCAGAAAGCCAAATCCCGTTCCAACGAGACCGGGATCTTGACCAACCGTCGCCGGTGGCGCACCGGATCCAACCAGAGGAGGGCAAACCAGCGTTGAAGGCCCCTCATGTGCAGCAGACCCAGCGGGACCACCGCATGGGCCGACAACATCAGGCCCAGGAGTGACATGACCGTGTACACCGACACTGTATGTGACGGTCGTACGTGAGCCAAGGCCCGTAGAGTGGCCTCCCTACGCACCTCGTATATCCGAGCCCTCATAGGGCACTCTTTTTCCAGTTCATCGCAAAACCCAGGCGCGTGAGCTGAGTCACTAACCGGAATGTGTGATCCCTTGCCTGTTCTGCCGAATGCGCCAGAACCAACAGGTCGTCCAGGTAGGCCAGAACCCTGACCCCCTGGCCCCTCAGTGGTCCCAACACTGCCTCTACGCACTTGGTGAAAGTGTACTCGTATGCCTGACCCTGAAAGGCAAACTGCAGGAACTTCCTGTGGCGCGGCAAAACAGGGACATGAAAGTAAGCATCCTTCAGATCTACGCTGACGCAAAAATCCCTGGGATGCACACACTCCAGGAGACGTCTCATCCAAAATTGGCCGCATGCCCCCGTCTTTTTGGGCACCAGGAAGTAAGGGGAATACAGCCCCTTCTCCCTCTGCCCCAATGGGACTCGGGACACAGCCCCCTTTTCCAGAAGGTCCGCAATCTCCCCCTGCAGGGCAGCGACCTTCACAGGAGACGTCATGTAAGTCTCCACGACCCCCGAGAATGGGGGAGGCTGACAGTGAAACTGCAGCGCATACCCCTTCCTCAGCGTCCTGTCTAGACATCCCGGCAGAGTGCATAACCGACGCCACTCTGAGTAGAACAGAGAGGGCGGGCAAGAACGCAGCTGAGCGGCCGTGGCCAGCCACTGATTGTACACGTCCTCTGCCCCGACGGGCGCGGAAGGGCTGCTCATGAACAGCCAACCCGCCCAAGGCGGGGCCACCCCAAAAGGGAGAGGACGACGTGTGCATCACCTGTGTCGAGTCATCCGACTCCCCAGCGGTTACAGCCGTAACCAAGGAGACAGAGGCTTCAGCAAGCGGCGCATCTGAGCAAAGCTGACCTGACCGTATAGGGGAACGAGCAGAGAAGCCCCTCAGGGCCGACAGGGAGGGAAGTCACAGACTTAAAGAGCCTGACACCCCCGACCTCAAAGCCTGAGGACTGGGAGCCCGCTCACTAATCGCACCCAGGCCTACAGCGGCCATCTGAAAAGATGGCTCACTCACAGGTAAATAAGTTGAACACACAGCTTTATTTACATGCACAGAGGAGCACCCCACCAAATTCACACAGGGTGGGGAAGCGCCCGAGGGACACTCCCCTCCAAAGAGTCAGGCACGCCGCTTCTTGAATGGTGGGGCCTTACGGCCCCTGTCGGCGTGGAGGAGGAGGGGATGACCTCTGGGGACGAGGCTCCCTCACCTCCCGTTGCGCAGGTCGTGCAGCGTCCTGTTCAGCCACCCCTGCCGCCTTGGCACGGCGATGCTGTGCCCGGCGACATAGACGACCTCCTGGCCTCCGTGAAGCCTCAGGGGGAGCAGAGGAAGTCGCCGATGAAGAAGGGACAGGCAAGAGGGGCCCCAAGCGGAGACGTTCCTCTTTGTCCCTCTTCTGACGCACCAGGGTTCTCTCAGCCGGCGCCCCCCTCAGAGAGGAGACAGAGTACGTCAGCGAGCAGGACCTCTTCAGCGAAATACGCCTGCCATTCCATCCTTACCGGTAACGGGAGGACGGCGCAGGCTGTACATATGGGCTCTTCCGTAGCGCCATCACGAGCGTGTTGCGGCCCCAAACACGCACAACACAAAGTGTGTGTGTCCACGGCCAGGTCCAGCTCGTCGCAACGGCAGGCTGACAATGAAGCCAGCTGCCGGGGTGCCACAGTCGAAGAAGCCGCTCCAGCGGCGGAAGAAGGTGAAGTCATCCTTGACTTTTGCTGAGAATCACCAAAATGCATAAACTAAACTTTCTCGTGAAGAAAGAAGGGAGGCAGATTGGCGTGTGTGCACTGCTTTTATAGCCATGGGGCAGATGGCCTAGAGCAATGCTATTTGCATATTTAAATTTTCAGTGACTGCCGATTGGCAGACAGGGTAAACCAAAATGTCCGATCTTGATCCACTTTGATATTTGGCATCTATGGACCAAGGCCTTCAAATCTTATGTCAGCCAGGCCAGTATATCACAAAACATGGCCATTACTGACCAATAAACATGTGCGTGGACATGGTTTAGCACATATATGCACACATCACCTACATGGATATTGGTATTATAATTCTACTTGGTGCATGTGTTGACAAAGATGATATGACAATAATGATTGCAATAAAAAAAATTAGCAACCACACAGTGTCTTGGAAATCAAAAAAGATGCAAAAACTCAGGAACTTGTGAATCCAAAATAGACTTGAATGAAGATTCAAAAAAGCCAAGTTGGTCTGCAGAACAACTGCCTTTCCAACCTCGGACACTCAATTCTATGCAGTACCATCACCTGGCCATCCCATTACGCTAATTCTTTGGGCGGATCTTCTTCAATCCGCCACCATTATTCTTATCATTATTTCTTATTGGTGGCGCAGGCCTTGGAAACCCCATAAAGTAACAGGGCCATCAGGCCCTCGTGTTTAGTACATCCAACGGTGCTCTGTTTACTTCCAATGTAGGACACACATATTGCATATTGGCGATAATGTAGGACACACATTGATCATTGATGATTATACAGATTACCATACCGATTAGTTGTGTGATTAACATATTAATACATTCATTGATTACATGATTGTAATAACAGTGGTGCTATTGAGGTTTCCCACATTTGCAAGCTCCCCACGCTCACCCCGTTTGAGGTAGATCTTTGAAAAGATAAGTCAATTTCCTCACATGGATCATATTTGCATTTGGGACCCAAGAACTCAGCCATAACTGTTAGCTATTTAGTTAGCATTTGCTAATGCTAATTAACAGTAATTAATGATAGGCAACTGAGGCTTTCTGAAGCGTTTGAGGCTTTCATCAAAATGGTTCGAAAATCGGTTTGATTTCTCAAGGCTTTGAAACTCACTAAATAATAGTGTCACCAGTTGGTCAAGAATAAATATCCAAGTATTTATTGCGGAAAAGAAAGTATTAACATAAGTCATATGAAAATAAATATATTAATTTCATTAAGTGTGCTGGCACATAAAACCCAAAGTAAAACTGGATTTAACACTGTGACAGATTATTATCTAATCAACAGATTCACATTGGCAACTTAGCTATCCAATATATGGGAAGCACTTGTAAATAACTGGGCATGGAGGAAAGCCCCGGTGCCTGTCAGTAGAGATAGAACACAATTTCGGATGTAATTTTTCACCTGGTGATCATACATCTGAATGATACATATCTGTGAGAAACTCTGGAGTTAAAACATTCAGAAAATACGGTGGATCCAATGCTTGATTTAAGATGTGATATTAAAAACTGACGACCAAATATTCCTGACGCAGGAATTACAATGGCAGGGTTGCCAGTGTTATCATCAAAACATATGAGAAAGTAATCATTGGGACTCGAACTGGGCTTTGTAAAACAACAGTATATCCATCCACAGCTCTGCACGTTCACCCACCAGCCAAGTGATGCACCTAACGAAATTAGAAAACATATTCTAACAAAAGTCTAGGGTATTGGGCCTACTTGTTTTATATTGATAATGAATGTGTAGCATGAATGTTTTGACATTTATTCTTGTGAATTTCATTAGTTCTTGATAATTAGGCTGGAGACTAATTTAGTTTCATGTTATAAAGCATGGTTGGAAAGCGCCATGTATTTAAAAAAAAGCATGGTTGCGTGAGGTCCGAAGCTTCAAACGTTATCAATCATGTGATATTATTGCTCGGATCCAACCCCCGGCCCTTTCGTTCGAGCAGGTTGGGTTTACATTTCTGAGCCAGCCTACGAGCCTCCTATTCCCGCGTCCCGTAGTTCATGTAAAAACTTGGCTGTACGGTGTTTGCAAAGATTATATGAAATCTTTTAGGCTGTGTGATATCTGTAATTTTGTTTCTTTCAATATATTAAATAACCTACTCAACTTGCAATATTGTAACTGAATCACCTTGGTTTGGATCAATTACAATCCTTGTGATTTGAAGGTTAATTATACTATTTCACGCAATGCCCGCAATTTCCCCATTTTGTGAGGCAAATGTTCCTTCTTCTTTTTCGGGAAGTGGGTTCGTTTGGCTCTGTTCACCTACAACAACCATGCACGACGAAAAGTCTTGGAACGCCTTTATATCCTACTAGTTGGAAAGCCCCATGTCTTTCAAAACAAGCATGTTCTGAAATCTGTGAAGTCCGCAATCACATGTTATTTGTTTTTCTCCAAAACAAGCCTCCGCCCTTTCGCTTCGAGCAAACTGTGTTGAAATTGCTGTATTGGGCTAGCTAGCTGCCTGCCAACAGTATGCGGGTGAAACGGGTTGTTTGGGCTAGCTAGCTGCCAACAGCTCATAGCTAGCTTAATAAAATGCGGGGGATACAGGGGTGTTGGGTTAGCTGCCTGCCAACAGCTCATAGCTATAACTTTGTGCAAACTGCATTGATGTCAAGGCAGACAATTGTGAAAACCTGTTCTGAAGCTCAGTCTCTCCCTCTCTCTCTCTCTGTATACTGAAGCCCTGATGCTAGGAACTTGCAGTCAGTGCATTTTTAATCCAGATGAGGGAATAGTTTCCGACGCAATTTTAGCTACTCCTGTCATTAAATCAACAGCTACCAAATGTTTGCTAATGCAATAGCCAAGCTAACATGTAGCTATGTTACTAGTGAGATGGTGGATTGCCCAATACATACATGCTCAAATCACTTCTTTATTCTGAAATTATTAGACTAAAACATTACGAAATCAGCCAAATCTCAGTAATGATGGATTGCAGTACCTCATCAGAGATCTGCATATTACTCTGCTAAGAGTAAGTGCAAGTGCTAGCACTTGTTCCTCCAGTCCTGCCCACGCCAGGTTCAGGTGAAAGCTTTGATGGTGGTGGACGTGATTCCATCGAGTGCACCGAGGGAACAGCATCGGTAATCAGCCTCACAAGGTCCTTACTCCGAAATCCCATCTGAGATTCAAACAAATCTCCAGGTCTATAACTCTCCGGTGTGAAATGAGCGCCACAAACGACAGAGTGTGTGGTGACAGACGCGGCAGTGAAGTCTGCTCTCTTCACCTGCACAAAACGCACCCAAAAACGAAAGACCTTGCTTTTCCTAGAAGGAAAATTATGTACATGATTTCCAGACAGGCTGGAATTTGTGCAATCAGCACAAACACAATAATTTACCATTATGACTTGACTTCTCTAAAACTTTCTCTATATCTCGCTCTCTCTCACCACTGTAGAGTGAGAAGCGGAGCAGGAGCACAACCTATTGTTTGCCTCTGCCTACGTCATATGATGCGTTGCTAGCAGGAAAGGCGTATTTCAGAGCCTAGATTAAAATGGGCATTCTGTCATCAAAATTTCTGCTTTAGGGTTTGTGTGACATAGCAATTTCTAATTATGTGTTTTTAAAAGACCTCTTCTGACAACATTAAGTATTAATTCAGTTATGAATTCAACCTGCACATTCCTCTTTAAGTATGATGTGAGTTAGTTATTGTTATGAATGCAATGCGAGTCATTAATGTATATGTTTAGCTGATGCACTTATGTTTGCATTGCAGTGTTCAAACATTAAATGAAAAAGCAATTGCTATATGCGTGTTTGTGTGTGTGATGTGAGACATAGGAAAAAGACAAGGAAAAAGAGCAAGAGAAAAGGTATTTTACTAGAGAAATTATCTATCAGGATTATATTTTCCTCACTTGATACTTTCCAACATCAGGCTAAAGTAATACAATTAAAAACTAATATTTTCTCACTTGATATGTTGTTCGCCTCTTTGGCATTCTTGCTCCTAGTCAGTGTTGAGGTCTGATGTCACACATGACTTCTCCCACCGCAATCTTGTGAAACTATTCTGTAAAAGATGACACGGACCATGCACAGTTAATGACAGTAATAAAAATAATTATGCATGTGTAGTATTACAAATATATACATTTGAAAAATAAATACATCTGTGCACAAATTATTACCTGTTTCAATGAGTACTTGTGCTGGGTATTGCTTCCATCCATTGGCTGGTTGTGGGGAGATCTGAACAAAGTGTTTAAAATTTGGGCTTTGTCAGCAAGGGGGCCACCATGCAAGACCATCGGAAATACCACTACTTAGCCTCTGTTCCTCAACACAGCAGGAGAGTAAATGTACATTTGGGTACACTGTGCACATTGTTGTAGTTCACATTATTAGATAGAAACACAATTTGCTTACCTACGCATACAGTGGTGAGAATAAGTATTTGATACACTGCAGATTTTGCAGGTTTTCCTACTTACAAAGCATGTAGAGGTCTGTCATTTTTATCATAGGTACACTTCAACTGCGAATCTACAACAAAGATGGAATCTAAAACAAAAATCCAGAGAATCACATTGTATGATTTTTAAATAATTAATCAGCATTTTATTGCATGACAAGTATTTGATCACTTACCAACCAGTAAGAATTCCGGCTCTCACAGACCTGTTAGCTTTTCTTTAAGAATACCTTCTGTTCTCCACTCATTACCTGTAGTAACTGCACTTGTTTGAACTCGTTACCTGTATAAAAGACACCTGTCCACACACTCAATCAAACAGACTCCAACCTCTCCACAATGGCCAAGACCAGAGAGCTGTGTAAGGACATAAGGGATAAAATTGTAGACCTGCACAAGGCTGGGATGGGCTACAGGACAATAGGCAAGCAGCTTGGTGAGAAGGCAATAACTGTTGGCGCAATTATTAGAAAATGGAAGTAGTTCAAGGTGACGGTCAAAAATTGTTTTGTAGCAAAAATAACTTGTTGCCGGTAAAGGTCTGTATCGGACTTAGGTCAGGAAATAAATGGCCACGGAAAAGACAGCGCAGGATTGTACAAAGTAAACCCATAGAACCGCCTATCGCAGACCCATTTCCTGGCCACAGATTTCTTTCGATCGTTTACACGTACAGCCGACCTCCACTCGACGCTCTAAACCACGTTTGATCTTCCGATCTTATGCCGACATCGGCAAGACATATGTGTGCTATCTGGGTAGTCGTTTATTTAGTTTTTTCAGCCATTTAGAATGTCTGAAAACACTTAAAAAAAAACTCATATGGCACCAAATGACCAATTTACATTTACTTTTATATTTGGCATCTATAGACGATGGTCATCAAAAGTTGCATAAACCAGGCCAGTAAGCATGGTTGCTACTCATGATAATGGCCGTGGTTTTTAATATTTATGCATAAAACCTTCCAGTTTGCCAGAGAGAAAGGTCACACTGACAATGGCTTTGCATTTACTACGTAGTTATTTTACTTAATATTGATTTTGTTGTTTTAATTTTTGTTCATGCTGCACTGTTGCTCATACAGTATGATCAACAAGCACTTTTGGATATTTGTTCATCATTGAACACAGACTTTTATACTACTCACTGGAGCAATGGCTGCAATTTATATGTTCTGCTGCTGATCTGTTTACCAATACGCAGACGGAAGAGAAAGAAGAGGGGCATACGTGCTGGTGTCCTATGCAGATGTCTGATGAGGTACTGCAATCCATCATTACTGAGAGTTCTACTCACAAATGTTCAATCCCTGTACAATAAAATGGACGAACTACATGCACGGATTAACTTTTAACGGGACATTGCAAACTGTTGTGTGCAAGCGTTCGTTGAAACATGGCTGGATCCTATGGTGCCAGACTCAGGCGTCACCCCTGCTGCCCTTTTTATCTACTGGCAGGACAGAATGTTGGAGTCAACTAAAAGTAAGAGCGGAGTGGTCTGCATTATGGTTAACTCTCGCTGAGGAAAGGATGTTGCATTGCTATCTAAACATTGTTCATCATACCTAGACCTATTGTCTGTAAAGATACAGTATTGTCTGATACATGTAGTATCTGTAAAGATACTACATTCCACGTGCATTAAACTCAGCTATTATCACAGCAGTCTGTATACCCCCACAGGCAGATAGAACGTGTGCACTGGAAGTCCTATATGGAGTAATAAATGGACTAGAGGACACCCACCATGAGGCAGCTGAGGCAGCCTACCTGTGGCGATCAGACTCTTCATTCCGTTATTCATAAATAAGGAATGGTTACAGACCCCTCCCCTGGCATTTGGAAAAGCAGACCACACCTTAGGCTTTGCTCCACCCACCCTACTGAGAACTTCTAAAACAGAAAAAAACTGTTCAATTCTGGAATGAGAAATCCATTACTACCCTACAGGACTGCTTCGAAACAACGGATTGGCAGGTGATGCAGCCGATGGGAACATTGATGAATACACAGACTGTCCCTCAGCATATGTCTCCAAATGCATTGACAATGTCGTCCCAAGGGTCACTGTCAGTACTTTCCCCAACCAGAAGCCCTGGGTAAATAGTAATGTCCATGCTAAGCTCAGAGCATGGTCCTCTGCCTATAGTTCTGGGGAACTGGAGGCCTTGGGGAGATCCAGATATGACTTTTGGAAGGCTATCAGGGATGGAAAAAGAGGTGACGTGACGTGAGGAGAGTTTGTAAAAAAGTGAACCCTCGGGGTCAGATGGCATTCCTGGCCGTGTCCTCAGAGGGTGCGCTGACCAACTAGTGGAGGTGTTCACCTCCATATTCAACCTCTCCTGTTCCTGTCAAACAGACCACCATCGTCCCTGTACTGAAGAAACCTTCCATCACCTGCCTGAACGACTGACCTCCACCATCATGAAGTGATTCGAGCAGCTGATCAGAACTCACATCTGCTCCACCCTTCCTGACGCGTTTGTTAGAAATCGGCGGTTACGTATAGTGTTCAAATAATGTAGAACCCGTATCAAATCGAGGGAGAAGTTTGCTCAAGTTTATTGGAAAATTGCAGCACAGATGTCATTTGGTGAACGTTCCATTGTCTTCTCACTGTAATGTTAGTTGCCAGCTAGCCGTTATACATTAAGGGTGTTTCTACCTAGCACAGATCATGTTTTTAGAAGTTAACACCCCATGCCAGATGGTCACTGTAAACATTCCTGTGGTTATCAGAGCGCAACCTACAGAGAGATAATCTAAACAGAGATGTTTCTGTTGTTCTCATTATCAAAGCACATTCACTTCCAGTGAAACGTACATTCACATTGTAATTGTTAATGCTCAGATTCCACACATTGGACCCCTTTCAATTTGCATACCGCCCCAACAGATCTACAGATGACTGTCTGTCTACCCCATGTTAAATAGCGTAGTGGTTAAAGATGCGGACTTGAGTCCTGAGTTCGTATCTCCTTGCAGGCGAAGCGAAGCACGCATTATGAATAATTCCCTATTGGCGAAAACCGAAACCTGAATCTGAATACGGTTTTATTGTGACTGTTTCTGGCATGGAATAGTTCTCTCTAGAAATTGCTCACTTCTTATGATTATTCCTAGGAAGTTAGTAGATACTAGTAAGCCTATTACTGGCTAATTAGCTGTTAAAACGGCCAGTGTCAAAAGCAATACAGTTCATAGACACTATTTGAAGTTGGAGGTAAACTTTATAATAAGAAACGTTTGTCAGTTTAACAGAATCCTCAATGGAGTCTAGCAACTGCTGAAACGTGTAATGCCATCACGTAGTGGTTAAAGACAGCGCCTCTCATGTGGAAGACCTACGTTTGAAACTATTGAGAGCAACAACATTTATTAATTATTTCTGGTAGATTCCATGATTCTCTCTTCTTTTCAAAATACGTTCTCATGCCATGAAATGAAATAGCTTTGGCAGACTCACTAGCAAATGCCCTATTCTTGACTTTTGCAGTAAGTTAGTAGATACCCGTAAATCTTATTACTGGCTAATACGCTGTTCAAATGGCCAGTGGCAAACGCAATACATAGTTAAAAACGTTAGGTTTAACTGTATCAATGTCATTCATGAATGGCCAATTTACAATTAAAACAGCCCGTGGTTATAGAGGAGTTGTTCAGGATAGAGACAAGAGGCTATATTGAACTAGGCTTGCCTGGTTTCTTGTTTTTAAGGTTCCTTTTTTATATGTTATTTTTTTTAAATGTATTGCATTTGGATCATTTTAATGAGTAAAAACAAAAGGTATATGTATTTGTTTTATAGCCAGGATGATGAATGCAACATATGTATTAACCATATTGGGACAATGCATATAAAATAGTGTAGGAAAAAAAGTTGGATTGTTGCACTATTTGCTTGTCCCTTTACATTGGCAAAGGGACTTGAGCATAAATCAGCCCTTCTTTGGTAGATATCCCAGCACTTCAGAGAAGGACAGATTAAGGCTCATGTCCCTTGGCCAATGTAATCTCTTTATCATGTTCTAAAATATAAAACTCATCCTAGATCGGAAATGCGTCTTTCAGCCTCTTTATGAATACAGGAGCTGATCCGACTGCTTTCTCATTGAGATTACAGATGGTCCTGAACTTTCATTGAGTTTATAAGCTATGCATTTCCCCTGGGCTTGACCTTAGATGCAGAAGGTTAGAAAAAGATGAAGCGGATTGTGCCTGGTTTGTCCTCTATAAATACCTGGCTGCCTCCTGTTCATGTTTCAAACTGACAAATCCGAAAATCAAGCAAAGGTCAATTCCTCAGCCTTGACACATTAAAACATACACAAACACATGCATATACAGACAAGTACCCACGCATTCACAAACACACACAGACATGCAAACACATGCATGCAAGACCATGTGTTTAGGATTGGCTCTGAATACGCAACTGTGCACTTTTCTCTGAAATAGATCTAACAGCATTTGTGCAAATGAAAACAAACTGAAATCTTCCTCTTGTTAAATAGTGCAGTGGTTAGAGGCGCAGCACTCCACGCAAGCAAACGGTGTTCGTGCCTTGCCGCAGACATAACAAATGTCACATTAGGATTTGTTCAGGATGGACAAAAGCTTTGCTGGCTACAACCTTCAGTAGCTACTTTATAGTAAGCCTAAAATAAAACTGTTTACACTTATATTGCAACTGCTTCTGGTCGATTTTTGAAGTACGCATCTGTGCATGCTTTGTGGTGTAATATAGGCTAGATCACAACACTTGGGCAGTAAAAGAGTAGGGGTTTCCATGATTCTTTCCTCATTTCACTTGACAAAAAAGTCAGTTATCGTCACCTACAGTGGATATAAAAAGTCTACACACCCCTGTTCAAATGCAAGGTTTTTGTGATGTAAAAGAATGAGACAAAGATTAATCATGTCAGAAATTTTTCCACTTGTAATGTCACCTTTAATGTGAACAATTCAATTGAAAAACAAATTGAAATCTTTGAGGGGGAAAAATTAAAAATAAAAACCTTACAATATCCTGGTGGCATAATGGTGCACACCTTTGAGTAGGGGTCCATTAGCATGGCACATCTTGACATGGCAATATTTGCCCACTCTTCTTTGAAGTACATCATCAAATTATAACACCAAGTCAATGAAATGTCAGGGATATCAGTCTGTCCAGTTAGGAAACATAAGCGATTGTGAATCAATGTCACCTGTTTTGGTGCAAATGAAAGTGACACCAGGTGCACTGGAGAGGAAGCAGCAAGACAACCCCCAAAAAGGGAATGGTTGTGTGGGTGGTGGCCACCGTCAATTGCTGTCTCCTTATCCTTTCTGACTGGTTGTTCTCTGGTTGTTCTCTAGCATTTTGCTAGTTTCCTTGTCACTTCTGGTAGCATGAGGTGGTCACTGTAGCCCATTCAAGTTGCACAGGCAGTCCTGCTCCTCCAGGATGGCACATCCATACATGCCGTCACAAGGAGGTTTGCTGTGTCTCCCAGTACAGTCTCAAGACCATGGAGGAGACACCAGGGGATGGGCCGTTACATGAGGAGAGCTGGACAGGGCCATAGAAGGGCATCTACCCAGCAGCAGGACTGGTACCTGCTCCTTTGTGTGAAGAGGAACAGGAGGACTGTCAGAGCCTTACAAAATGACTGCCTGCGGGCTACGTGTGTACATGTTTCTGACCAACCTTTCAGAAACAGACTCCAAGGTGGCATGAGTGCCTGAAAGTCCTCTAGTGGGACCTGTGATGGCAATTTCATCGATCAAAACTCTTAAAGGAGGAAGTACAGAGACAAGATTATCTTGTCTCTAAAGCATTTGGAAATACATTCAATACTTAAAGAGGAATGGGTGGGGATAATAATGTTCCTTATCCATCGTACCCCCTGTTGTGTATCTTCCTCTATCCTGTCCTAAGACCATTGTTCTGAATCTACCCCCATCCTGCTAAAGATTCACGTTTACCTTAGCACCTCATACTTCCTTTACCACAGCACAACCTTTTCTTATCTAAACATTGGAACTCAATACATTAATCAATAAGGATGCATCAGTTCAAGACATTTCCATAACATACCTGTGCTCACAGCCCAGCACCGTGCAGCTCAATTGGTATTCCCGCTATGTGGACTGCCTCTGCCAGATAGCTTAAACTTGGCCATAGTTGGATCTTCCAGCAGCACAATGATTCAAAGCACACCTCAAAATCAACCCAGAAAGGTTTCCCTGACCAGTATGGGTGAAACGGTACTTATATTCGTATTAAACCGTTCGGTACAGGGTCCACGGTGCATTGCACGGTATGCAATGCAAACCGAATAATACATTAATCATATGTTATAGCTTGGAAAATCTATATCATATTGTAAAAATGTATTATTGCATAAACCAATGGCATTAATGTGGGGAACATATTTGGATGGTAATAAAGTTGTCTTAAAAAAAAAGAAACTTGTTTCGTCTCGTAGTTGTATGCAGCTCCGCTCATTAGTTATTGCACTCCAGCAAGAACAGAGCTGAGAAACTGTGGTATCAGCAATTTACTAAAAGCTGTTAGCTAAATGCAAAGGAGCAAAATGGCAAGCCAGAACTAGAAGACACTCCAGCATTATTTATGTCTGCCGTCTGAGAACATTTCAGCGTCCCTGTAAACTGTAACAGCAATTGCCAACAAGTGGTGGATAAAACTTCTACAACATTTAGTCTCTGTTCATTGATGATAGCCAATTTAAGTGGCAACAAGAGTAACATGACTACTCTTTTACTGTAATTCCCTGTTTATACAGTGTATAAACCGCACCATTAATTTTATAGCTTTGTGCATATAGAAACTAGAGTATTAACCGCACCCATATATAAACTGCATTAGCCCGAAGAATTATGACTCATACATACATTGTACATTAATATTAAACATCTGTCATTGGGCGCTAGCAAAACAATTTGTTTAAATAATAAAATATGGTTTTGAAAACCCTGTAAGCCGATTGTATCATATTTTCTGCATGAGTTTCTGAGATCACATTATCAAGCAATCATCTGTGAAAAAGTTAGCTGGTGGAAAAGGTTTTAAAAATGTTAACTTGTGTATTACAAATTATAATTTTTTTCTTCTTCAGAAGTAACATGTTTGAAGTCCTCTTTTGTGGCACTGTTATGTGACTTACGTTTGATATATGCTCCGGAACTATGCACTCTTGTTGAAGTTTTGATTTAAATTATTATTTTTCATGTTAGAAGGTAGACACTGCTGTTTATTGTTGTCCCTTTATTTCCATATTCTTTTTGTTGACCATTTATTTCAATATGCTCCTGGGAACTCAAGCTACCCATGTTTACTATTATAATAAATGGACAAGCTAAATACAAATTACATATTTTTCAAAAATGTCTTTTTTTTATGTATCAATACCGTACCAAACCGTGACACTACTGTACCGTATTGTACCGAAGCATGTATTTTGTGAACCTTTTCAACCCTACTGACCAAAGAATCAAGGTTTTGTCATGACCATCCAATTCCCCTGACCTAATCCCCATAGAAAACCTGTGGGATAAGCTGAAGAGAGCCCACAAATGTGGGCCTAGGAATCTGAAGAATCTGGAGAGATTCTATATGGAGGAAAGTTCTCAGATCCCTTGCCATGTGTTCTCCAACCTCATTACGCGTTATATGAGAAGACTCAGAAGGGTTGTTATCTTGGCAAAGGGAGGCTGCCCAAAGTATTAAATGAAGGGGAGCCAAAAATGGTGGCACAAATATGTTTGAGAATAATATTAGTTTTGTGATAAGAATTCTTTCAATTGCTTTACATTAATTAAAGGCTAGAATTTTGTTAATGTTTTGAATGAAAGGTCAAAGCCTGTTTTGCTTATATTTACGAAACATGCCAATATTATTGGTGGGCACCGTACTGTAGGCTGAAAGTACAATATTGGCAAAAGTAGATGTTACATTTATAGTCCTTAAAGCCTAACAAGTACAAAACACATTAAATTAATTGTTCAGTAATCTAAAAAGCGGTCTGAATAAGAAGCTGAGGAAAAATACATACAGCTTTTCAGGTTTTTACGATTTCATCATTGCCCTCCCTTGTTTAATTGATTTGGCATTCCCAGACATATTTCATCAGTTTTTATCTAAAATATGTGTTAACTGAAACAGTACTCCTAAGAAGTGAGGAGGCTTTGAAAAAATGTATAGCATAGGAGATAGCAAGGAGTATGTCATTTGAATGACTTAATATTCTCATATATTATTTTTCGGTAGCCACAATACATTGTGAAAGGACCAATACATAATGTGACCTTCCTGGCAGAACTGGTGGTAACTAAGCTGATATTTAATATTGATCTGTCTTTGGAGATTAAAACAGTCCCTCAGCAAGCCAAATCACCAAATGAGATCTTTATCACTCTCAGTCATACATTACCAGCTGGCAGCAGGCCATACAGTGCCACTGGTAAACTATTCAGACTCCTTCTCTTTCTCCACATTTTATTGTGCTGTTAACTTGATTTATAATTGATTAAAAAAATAAGATTGCCATCAATTTACACACCATACCAAAAAATGACAAAGTTATTATGTTTTTTGTAAAATTTTACCAATTACTTAAATATATGAAAAGGAAATATCTCATATACATAAGTATTCAGACCATTTATTTAATACTTTGTAGAGGTTCCCTTGGTGGTTGGATATACTGTTGTGCTCAAAAGTTTGCATACCCTTGGAGTATTGTTAATATACATTCCTTTCCAAAAAAGCTGAAAGGGAAGGGTTTGAGTGAGGAACAGAAGTGTTACATTTTCAGCGGTCTCTTAATTTTTACCCTTCTGTTCCTCATTCAGGACCTTCCTTTTTGACTTTTTTGGAAAGGAAAGGAAAATGTGCAGTGATCTCTTAATTTTTTCCTGAGCTGTATCTACCATTTGTAAAGAAAATATGAGTGAGCAGGCTTTTATTTCTTATGGGATTCACATTTAATTGTATGTCATAACAGAATGGCACAATCATAAAACCAAACATGGCAACAAAGAAAAAAATGAACAGACCCCTGTTCAAAAGTATGCATACCCTTAGTTCTTAATACTGTGTATTGCCCCCTTTAGTGTCAATGACAGCCTGCAGTCTTTTGTAATAGTTGTCTATGAGGCCCGAATTCTTGGAGGTGGTATAGCTGCCCATTTGTCTTGGCAAAATGCCTCCAGGTAATGCAAAGTCTTTGGTCGTCTTGCATGAACTGCACGATTGAGACCTCCCTAGATTGGCACGATGATATTAAGGCCAGGAGACTATAATGGCCACTCCAGAACCTTCACCTTTTCGGCTGAAACCACTGGAGAGTCAACTTGACCTTGTGCTTAGGGTCATTGTCGTGCTGGAAAGTCCAAGGGCATCCCATGTGCAGCATTCTTGCAGAAGAATGCAAATTGTTTGCCAGTATTTTCTGATAACAGGGTGCATTCATCTTGCCATACATAGCGCTTATGGTTGTGATCATAAAGCTCTATTTTGGTCTCGTAACTCCAAATTATAATGTGCCAGATGCTGTGAGTTGTGTCAAGGTTTGTTCTGGCATATTTTAACCGGCTTTGTTGTGGAATTAGCACAGTAAAGGCTTCTTTCTGGCAGCTTGACCATGCAGCTAATTTTTGTTTAAGTATCGTCGTATTGTGCTCCTTGGAACAACCACGCTGTCTTTTTCCAGAGCAGCCTGTATTTCTCCTGAGGTTACCTGTGGGTTTTTCTTTGTATCCCTAACAATTCTTCCGGCAGTTTTGGCTGAAATCTTTCTTAGTCTACCTGACCTTAGCTTGGTATCAAGAGATCCCTGAATGTTCCACTTCTTAATAAGTAATTGTATTGACTGGCATTTGCTAGGCTTTAGATATCTTTTTATATCCTTTTCTATCTTTATTAAGTTTCAATGCCTTGTTATGCAGCTCTTTTGAAAGTTATTTTCTGCTCCCCATGGTTAAAGTATTTAGCCTGCTCAGTGCATCCACGTGAGAGCTGACAAACTCATTGACTATTTATACACAGACACTAATTTCAATTTAATAAGCCACAGGTATGGGAAATTCACCTTTAATTGCCATTTTCACCTGTGTGTGTGTCGCCTTGTGTGTCTATAACAAGGCCAAATATTCAAGGGTATGTAAACTTTTGATCAGGGATATTTGGGTGATTTCTTTTGTCATTACGATTTTAAAAGGAGCCAAAGAAGTACAGCGAGGAAAAAAATTATTTGATCCCCTGCTGATTTTGTACGTTTGCCCACTGACAAAGAAATTATCAGTCTATAATTTTAATGGAAGGTTTATTTGAACTGTGAAAGACAGAATAACAACAAAAAAATCCAGAAAAATGCATGTCAAGAATTCTATACATTAAAATGCCAGGTTCTTGTGATGTAAAACAAAGATAAATTATGTCAGAAAAATAAAAAAAATAAAAAACTCAATATAACCTGGTTGCATAAGTGTGCACACCCTTAAACATATACTTTGTTGAAGCACCTTTTGGTTTTATTACAGCACTGTGTCTTTTTGGGTAGGAGTCTATTAGCATGGGACATCTTGAAGTGGCAATATTTGCACACTCTTTTTTTGCAAAAGCGCTTCAAATCTTTCAGATTGCGAGGACATCTCCTGTGCAAGGCCCTCTCCTGATCACCCCACAGATGTTCAATTGGATTCAGGTCTGGGCTCTGGCTGGGCCATTCCAAGAAGTTAATCTTCTTCTGGTGAAGCCATGCTTTTGTGGACTTGGATGTGTGCTTTGGGTCGCTGTCATGCTGAAAGGTGAATTTCATCTTCAGGTTTCTAACGGACGCCTGAAGGTTTTGTGCCAAAATTGCCTGGTATTAGGAACTGTTCATAATTCCCTCCACCCTGACTAAGGCCCTAGTTCTAGCTGAAGAAAAACAGCCCCAAAGCATGATGCTGCCACCACCATTGCTTCACTGTGGGTATGGTGTTCTTTGGGTGATGTGGAGTGTTGTTTTTGTGCCAAACATACCTTTTGGAATTATGGCCAAAAAGTTCAACCTCGGTTTCATCAGACCATAACACATTTTCCCACATGCTTTTGGGGGACTTGATGGTTGTTTTTGCAAACTTCAGCCAGGCTTGGATGTTTTTCTTTGTAAAAAAAGGCTTCCGTCTTGCCACCCTACCCCATAGCCCATTCATATGAAAAATACAGGAGATTGTTGTAGCACAGCCAGTACTTGCCAGAAATTCCTGCAGTTTCTTGAATGTTGCTGTAGGTCTCTTGGAAGCTTCGCTGACCAGTTTTCTTCTCGTCTTTTCATCAATTTTGGAGGGACGTCCAGTTCTTGGTAATGTCTCTGTTGTGCCATATTTTCTCCACTTGATGATGAGAGTCTTCATTGTGTTCCATGGTTTATCTAATGCTTTGGAAATTATTTTGTACCCTTCTCCTGACTGATTTCTTTCAAAAATGAGATCCCTCTGATGTTTTGGAAGCTCTCTGTGGACCGTGCCTTTTGCTCTGTGATGCAAGTAAGATAATGTCAGGAAAATCCTACTAGAATAGCTGAACTTTATTTGTGATTAATCAGAGTCACTTTACATGATGGCAGGTGTGTAATGATTTCTATTTAACATGAGTTTGAATATGATTGGTTAATTCAGAACACAGCCACATCCCCAGTTATAGGAGGGTGTGCACACTTATGCAACCAGCTTATTGCAAGGTTTTTATTTTTACATTTTCCCCCTCGAAGATTTGTTTTTCAACTGAACTGTTCACATTATAGGTCACATTATAAGTTCTGACATGATTTATCTTTGTCTCATTCTTTTACATCAAAAAAACTTGTGAAAATGTTCACAGGGGTGTGTAGACTTTTTATATCGACTGTAGCTCTTGGCATTCAGGCCTAATAGTTAGATTTTTGTCTCCTCAGACTAGGGAATCTTTTTCAGAGTTGTTTAGGTGGCATGTCATAAACCTGTTTGCCTAGACTAGATGCATGTTTATATTAGAAATGTGTCCATGTTTCCACTAGGGGCAATGGTGGTTGTTAATATAGTTAAGTAGTTTGCCAGGTTATTCAGTTCCAGGATGGTGGATGGGCAGTAAGGATGCAGACTTGGACTTCAAAGGTTGTGAGTTTAATCCTTCAAAAGGCAAAACTAATTTTGTTTTAGGCTTTTCCCAAATCCTTACCTTTAACGTCTCTATAATGCCTAACCTTGACCATGACACAGATGGGCTATTTTTCTCTTACTTGACTTTAAATATACAGTTAGGTCCAGAAATAATTGGACACTGACCTAAGTTTTGTTATTTTGACTCTTTACCAAAACACATCCAAATTGGAGGACGTATTTAGGAATTACAGCTCTTTAATATGTTGCCCTCTCTTACCAAAAGTTATTGGACAAATAACTCAAAAGCTGTTTCATGGACAGGTGTGGGCCATTCCTTCATTATTTCTTCATCAATTAAGCAGCTAAAAGGTGTTGAATTCACATTTGAAAGCTGTTGTAGTGAACCCACAACATGCAGTCAAAGGAGATCTCAGTGCAAGTGAAACAGGCCATCCTTAGGCTGCAAAAAGAAAACAGAGAAGGAACCAGGCAAGCCTAGTTCAGCCAGCCCACAATTGAAAGTGATAAATGTTGTTGCTTGCACTGGATTTCAACCAGGGTCGCCCATATGAGAGGCTATGTCTTTAGCCACTAGACCACTGAACAGCATGCTTATCAAGTGTCAGAAAAGTGTCTCGACATTAGATCATTTTTTCTCGCATTAACGTCACGCAAAGTTTGAATATTTCACTAGACACCATTAAGCATTGTGTTAAACTGACTGTTTCTTATTAAGTTTACCTCCACCACAAAAAGCAAATAGCATCTATGGCTTTTGGCACTGGCCGTTTTAACAGCTTATTAGCCATTCGTGAATTACATTGATACATTAACTATCAATACAAGTGACGATACCTGACTTTTTTGTCAAGTGAAAAGATGAGAGAATCATGTAGCCAGCAGTTTTGTCTCTCCTGAACAAATCCTAATGTATAATTTGAAAATCCACCAGAACTGTTTTATTTTAGGCTTACTATAACGTAGATACTAAAGGTTGTAGCCAGTGAAAGTTTATGTCTGTCCTGAACAAATCCTAATGCATAATTTGTTTTAATTGTGACAGGACCTGATTCTGTCGGGACCTGTTGTTCCATAGTCTGTGTCTCTAACCACTACGCCATTTATCAATAAGTAGTCAGTCTGTCACTCACTCACCCACTCACTCACACAGTAAGAGACATTTGCTCTTCAAGGTTGGCATATAATTATCCAAGTCTACCAAAAAGTGAAGACTTCACGAGAGCGAATTCAGAGGGTTCACCACAAGATGCAAACCAAACATAAACCTCAAGTATAGATAGGCCAGATTAGACTTTGCCAGAAAACATCTAAAAAGCCAGCACAGTTCTGGAGTAGCGTTCTTTGGACAGATGAAACTGAGATCAACTTGTACCAGAATGATGGAAAAAAAAATTATGGAGAAGGCTTGGAATGGCTCATAATCCAAAGCATACTACATCATCTGTAAAACACGGGGGAGGCAGTGTGATGGCATGGGCATGCATGGCTTCAAATGGCACTGCGTCCCTAGTGTTCATTGATGATGTGACAGAAGCAGACGGCTAAATTCTGATGTGTATAGGGATATATTGTCTGCTCAGATTCATACAAATTCATTGAAATTGAAACCCAGGAGGTTTTTTTAAGACAAAGAAGTGGAATATTCTGCAATGGCCAAGTTAATGACCTGATCTCAAATTGCGTCAGTGTCTAAATATTTCCGGACCTAACTGTATATTCAACCTAATTTTGAATATTTAGTAATTTGTATTTCTCTGAACTACAGTCATATAGAGAGGATATAAATGTGGTCTTGGTGAGGGGGTGGAGCTCAAAATCGAAATATTACAGACAATGCTTTTATTTTTCCATTTCCATTATCATTTTGGTCATGTGCTGTCCAGTGTGATTTATAATCATCAGATCAAATTAATAGCAACATTACATATCAACATTCACTATTGCTGAAAATGTTTTTTATTGCTAGAAAATCACATTGTAGGATTTTTTATGAATTTATTGGTAAATTTCTCTGTAAAATAAATATTTGGTCACCTACAAACAAGCAAGATTTCTGGCTCTCACAGACCTGTTACTTCTTCTTTAAGAGGCTTCTCTGTCCTCCACTCGTAACCTGTATTAATGGCACCTGTTTAAACTTATTATCAGTATAAAAGACACCTGTCCACAACCTCAAACAGTCACACTCCAAACTCCACTATGGCCAAGACCAAAGAGCTGTCAAAGGACACCAGAAACAAAATTGTAGACCTGCACCAGGCTGGGAAGACTGAATCTGCAATAGGTAAGCAGCTTGGTGTGAAGAAATCAACTGTGGGAGCAATTATAAGAAAATGGAAGAAATACAAGGCCACTAATAATCTCCCTCAATCCGGGGCTCCATGCAAGATCTCACCCCGTGGGGTCAAAATGCTCACAAGGTGAGCATAAATCCCAGAACCACACGGGGGGACCTAGTGAATGACCCGCAGAGAGCTGGGACCAAAGTAACAAATGCTACCATCAGTAACACTACGCCGCCAGGGACTCAAATCCTGCGGTGCCAGCCGTGTCCCCCTGTTTAAGCCAGTACATGTCCAGGCCCGTCTGAGGTTTGCTAGAGAGCATTTGGATGGTCCAGAAGACGATTGGGAGAATGTCATATGGTCAGATGAAACCAAAAAATAACTTTTTGGTAAAAACTCAACTCGTCGTGCTTGGAAGAGAAAGAATGCTGAGTTGCATCCAAAGAACACCATACTTACTGTGAAGCATGGTGGTGGAAACATCATGCTTTGGGGCTGTTTTTCAGTAAAGGGACCAGGACGACTGATCCGTGTAAAGGAAAGAATGAATGGGGCCATGTATCGTGAGATTTTGAGTGAAAACCTCTATTCCATCAGCAAGGGCATTGAAGATTAAATGTGGCTGGGTCTTTCAGCATGACAATGATCCCAAACACACCGCCTGGGCAACGAAGGAGTGGCTTTCGTAAGAAGCATTTCAAGGTCCTGGAGTGGCCTAGCCAGTCACCAGATCTCAACCCCATAGAAAATCTTTGGAGGGAGTTGAAAGTCCATGTTGCCCAGCGACAGCCCCAACACATCACTGCTCTAGAGGAGATCTGCATGGAGGAATGGGCCAAAATACCAGCAACAGTGTGTGAAAACCTTTTGAAGACTTACAGAAAACGTTTGACCTCTGTCATTGCCAACAATGGGTATATAACAAAGTTTTGAGATTAACTTTTGTTATTGGCCAAATACTTATTTTCCACCATAATTGACCAATAAATTCATTCAAAATCCTTTTACAGGCCTCTCTCATCTTTTTAAGTGGGAGAACTTGCATAATTGGTGGGGACTTTACCCCACTGTAATTATATTCTTATTTTTATATATAATATATATAATATAAATGTTTTTAAAGGTATGGTATATTGTATTTACACAATACATTGGGTAAGTCCTCTGTCATACATCTTTTATTCTTGATTTTGGGTATTTTGTCATTTATTATTAAACCCTGACCACTACCCTTATGTAATTACATAATCATGATCTACCGGAATTAATCTGACTCCATTATTTGTATTAATATTATGTCATAAGCACCTTAGCATGCCCGACGAGGTCTAGTGAGATTGCAACTCTAATTTCACATGCCTGTATGGTGTATATTAATTTGTCTCAGATTGGTAACACAATTATAAGATACTAAGTAATTTGTATCGTGTGCATGGTGTTCACACAGTTAGTGTATAAACAAGTTGTTCATAATAATAGCAGTTAAGAAAAATATTTATTTTACTATTTACTTTTAAAAGGCATTTTACTGTATAGAACTGCCAGTTGTACAGGCCAAAACAAAGGCTTCCAAATTACCTCGGGTTAGAGAATGTAAGAAATCAAATAAATATAAGCACTGTCGTTTTAAAACCCTCTCCCTGTAATTGTTTCAGAACTATTACCACATATCACTTACGTAGTTAGAGGATGCTATTGGTTTGAACAAACATGGACAGAATAACATATGTTAATGAACCAGCAATTCTTTCTCCTCCCACAATTTATTTTGACAATAAAACAGTATTTAACGAATGCTTTAATGTACAGTAATATAGAAAAATAGCACCTCATTGCAAAAAGGGATTACACTGACAGGCTCATTGTCCAGTGTTTCTCTGATTGTCAGGCTCAATGTGCAGTGTTACTCCAACAGCGAAGTACATTTTTAAATGTTGCTTAATCTAAGTGTCAGATGAATCAGCCTGGAAAACTAGCCTTGCTGTCAGAGCACCTCACCTTTAGCCAAGGAACTACACTTCATCTCAATGTAGCTCACAAACTGAATAAATGTAATATATATATTATTTCAATAATATGTTTTGTTGAAGTAATGGTTAAAATGATATACAAGGTGACATTGTGACCTCACTACAAAACATGCTGTTTACTGTATCAAATAACTGTTTGTTTTAATATAACATTAAAGATTTCTGGCCACTGAGTTTGTCAGCCCAAGACCAAAGTCTTACAGCTGAGCCCTGTACTACAACAATAAAAACAGATATAAAACATGGAAATATGTCATACATTATGAAAAACAATTACTTTTAGATTTTTATTGACAATTGTCAATAAGCAGCCCCATAAGAGTTGCTTGCACAGTATCTTTTCTATGCCTGTGTGAACGATATGATTTGTTCCGATCAAAGAAACGATTTTTAATCTTTAGCTATTTTACCAATTCACTAAAGTTTTTTAAAACACAGACTAAAGATAACATCAATCAGAGGTTGTTGCCACTGATCAACACAAAAATGTGTATAAAACATCTGCAAACTGTTCTAAATTAATTACAAATATAAAACAGAAAATAATTGATTGGATTAGGTATTCTCCCTGTGCTATAATACAGCTGAATGACTTTGGTGCTACCAGTTGTCTTGTCTTGGGGAAATTATTTGTAATGGGCTGTGCTGTGCTACAGTGGTATGTGTAAGCATCAAGAATAAATCTCACTAGAGCAGTGGCGAACCGTGATTATTGGATCTAGGGCCTCAGCTAAGGAAAAAGATCTGACATCATACATAAAGATAGAGAACTTGGATGCCTGTGTTGTGCATACAGAGCATGACTTGAGACCTTTCTTTTGCCGACCTATGTAGGACAAGCAAATCTTTGATGACAGAGTCAAACGGTCCTAAGCCATGCCTCGGCTGTTGCTCACATAAACAGCATACGTACACAACAATTGCAAATGCTGATAGCAGGAACCACGTTAGAAGAAAATACTGTTGTTTCAAAGAAACATTTGCCCAAATAGTCACTCAAATAGTGGCAGAATATATTCAACCACACAACCACTCACACTCTAGAGGGCCTTGAGGCATCGTACAATTGTCCCACCTATTAGAAGACAATTTATGATTGGTTGATTCTACTGTCATTCCAAAAATGCTGCTCTTATTGGAGTCAATGTCAGTGACCTTGGCTGGTGCCTTCTATTCAAAGCCTGAGGTCCTAGCCAATGAGCCTTGAGGCCAGCTAGATTATTTCTACCAAGACTACCAAAGAAAAAATCTGATCAGATATTTTTTCTCTTGGATACTAAGTTATCCAAGTTATAATAGATTGAAAATATACACAGATTTGCATCTATCCTTAGGCCCTCTCTGAGGGGGTAGATGGCCCTGACAGTTTCCCACTGCACTGGAGGTATGGATGAAAATAAGTTGTCAGTATAGATACGATATGTCATTGTAGTATGGGGGAATGAGGTAAACCCCTTCAAATGCTACTGAGTGGACAGGTTGGAATAATTAGTGCAGAGTCAGAATCAATGACCTGCGTGATCATTTAATATCTAATAATATGATTCCATATTGTTTATAAACATACGCAAACCTCAATGACCATGACATGCTGGATGTTCTTGGTAAAGGTAGCTAATCTTTCGTCACAAACCAAACATTTAAAAGATTGTATGTTTCACAGCCTATGTTATCCTCAATGCTCCTCCACAGTCAAGTCCAGAAGACAAAGGATGGTGTAGCAACCTGGAACTCAGTGACAATCAGTCTGGTCACTTCGATTTACGTATGTGTATGTGCCTGTATCAGTTATCATAAGCACCCATAAGGTGTAGGTCGTTTAACACGAACCATACAGTAAAATGGTGTGTGTTCCCAGGTCTATAAGAAAGTCAATTATGCCCAACAACTTAGTGATGACTTGAAGGTCATATGTTCCTGGGCCTAACCAAACTGCTTTGAGAATTCCAGGACTCAGGGTTGCTAAGACTTACTTATGTGTGTGTAATTACCGGTAGCCTTACAAGCTTGAGTATGGATATGAATGAGGAATCCCATAGTAATCACTATTCCAAAGAAACACAATTTATTCCAATCACGTAATAAGGTTTCAATACAAAACATAGTTAGATGCATGATTCAACATCCTCCCAACTAGCTTAACGGTCTACTAATTATACCATAAGTATTTAAGACACTATAGCACAAAGGTGTGCTAGGAGCTTCTGTTAAAGATAGACAGCATAAGACACACACAGGCTAGTATGTATTTGATACACTGCCGATTTTGCAGGTTTTCCTACTTACAAAGCATGTAGAGGTCTGTAATTTTTATCATAGGTACACTTCAACTGTGAGTTTGCGCAGTCTCTTTCTGAAAGGTAACTCATGCACTTCAAAATTGATTGTGTCAAGAGAGGCCTGTATCACACTTTATGTTAACCAAGGGTTCTTAGAGACTTCTAAGAACATATTTTAATCCACTATTGAGCTGAATTTGGTGGCACACTTGATCTATGTAGATTGCCAGTGATATGGACTCCTCTAAAATTGTCTCTGTAACAAAATCGTAATATCTTTCCTCAGTTCTAGAATGCCTGGTGCCTGACAGTTAACTTCAAGACAATGACAATGATTTTCCAAAAAAGAAACTGTGTTGCACTGCGTGAGGCAAATTCTGGTCACACCAGATATAGACCCGGACCCCCCAATATAGTGAAACTGCAAATTTTAGAGTGGCCTTTTATTGTGGTCAGCCTAAGGCAAACCTGTGCAATAATCATGCTGTCTCATCAGCATCCTGATATGCCACATCTGTGAGGTGGATGGATTATCTCGACAAAGGAGAAGTGCTCACTAACACAGATTTAGAAAGATTTGTGAAAAATATTTGAGAGAAATAGGCCTTTTGTGTACATAGAGAAAGTCTTAGATATTTGAGTTCAGCTCATGATAAATGGGGGCAAAAACAAAAGTGTTGTGTGTATAATTTTGTTCAGGGTATTTTGCTTAATTGGTTGTTTTATAACGCGCCACTTGATGCATAGCACACGTGTGGGAAATAGGCTCTGCTGAGGAGATTTTGATTTAGCATATGTACCCACTGTATGGTCACTAGTGCTACAAAGAAGCACACTGTCATTAATTTCCAACGAGGGCCAGCAAATCTCGATGACAGCGGGCGGAAGTACTCTCTGAGACAAAATCTCCCGGTGACAGTTGAGAGCTGAGAAATGTTCAACTTTATGCTAATTGTGAGCGAGCGGGCAGTGACGGAGTTCAGCAACTACCAATGGCAGGTCAGATGTTCTCTGCATCTTGAAGTCAATTTTTTTTCTACTTGCTAGCTAAAAACACACTCGGTAGCTAAAAAAACATTAACAAGAGAGAAACCTATAATTGACGTGTCCAGTTTCCCCATTCTCTAGGTTCATACAGAGAAATCATTCAAAAAAATTTATGCGTGGAAGGTTTCAGAGATGGCTAGGATCACAGGTGAGTGATACATGCATAACATAAAACAAAGTAAATTGCTATTTGAACATTGACAAATCATTGACTTGGCATCGTCATAATACGTTTTTAGTAGTGGAGTCGCGCAAATACTAAATACTTATTAACTTATACATTTTTGCAGAGACGGTTTCCCCTAAACTGGTTGAATGGTTGTTACTGGCATAAATTAGGAAAATACACCCTGCCTGTACGATAGTACAGTTCCCTTTAAAATATGTATGCTTCCAATCTAATGACACATTCTGCTATGGAGTTCAACCTGACTAGTGAGTAGACTATCACATATTAGTGCATTTCTCATTGCCTACATTGATGTAGACCTCATCGCTCATAACTGTGTGGAATATAGAGAGGTTGCCTCACTCAGTTACTACTGAGGCTATGTTCACAAACAGCTACATCAATTCAAACAATCTGGCCCCAACAGATTATAACCAGATTGTGATGTAATAATAAAATGTTGTTAACTATTGGGAAAACATTTCCAAGTTTCTAAGTAAACTTTGAGCTGTTCGGGTCTAAAGAGACAATTTACAGTTGCTGACTCTCTGACCATTGTGACCAGGGAATAAAATGAACACATGCCCAATGTGGGCACATATTGATTGTGGGGGGTAAATCTGTCAAATCTAACAGACACTTTGGTGGTGAGCTTTCCTGAGATGTTACAAAGAAATACTTTTTGGGTGCTTGATTTAGCATCACACTTAGCAGGTTAACAATACTGGTCAGTCAAATATCAACATGGGCTATGTTGGACTCTCACAGGTAGAGCTTTGGATATGAGCTAATTAGAATATGTTAACAATAGCCTACTCTGTGAAACAGTGTGAAGTAAAATGACGTGTTATAATAAATAAAGGAGACTGTTTTTTGTGTAGCACATGCACAGAATATATGGAACTTAGAACACGTGTCTGAGGGGCAGGTCGAAGAAAACGGTGAAGAAATTAGGTATAATGATAGTCGCCATTTTTTCATAAAAAAATTTTATAAATATTTTTTTATTGTGACAAAAATACCCTGAAAATGAGAAAAAAAATTGTGTTAAAGCTGCACATGCTTTTTTTGTGGATGTTGCCCTCGTTTTTTTGAAAAATATTTGGCCTGGTCAAAAATCCAAGTGGCTAATTTCATTTAACAGCTGCATTGGCTGCTGGCCCAAAGGGTAAATTTCATTCCCTGACTATGAGTGACAGAAAACTGTGGAAGAAATTGACATTGAAATTGAAAATGTGTAGAAACTGGCCATAGAGACTGTTCATCACATGGCACAGGCACACTCAGGTTTCCCAGAGAGGACAGTAAGGGCTGTGCTCACTCCAGGGAGAGGTGGAAACAGCATTTCCTGCATCACACTGTGACTAATACCAAAGAGATGCAATGAATTTTGGACCATAAAAAAATCCAATATGTACTTGGTGAAATAGCTAAATGTGTATATTTGTGTCTCTTGACACAATCTGAGGGACAGCCAATAATACTTTTTTTTCGACTTTCATGTCATGCCTTCAGGTTTCCTAATAATGAGTTTTCTCAAAGTAACCCCTACAATCGGGGTTCACATCACATTGAGAATACACAGAGCAAGAGAGATATGGAGGTGAAGACAGATGGAGAGAAGGGAGATAAAGGTAGAGAGAATATGAGAAACAATTGAGATAAGTAGGGTAAACAGAAAGTGAGAGTCAAAGGGAGAAGGGGAAAAAGAAGTGGAGAGCGAGAAATAAGCCCAATATTAGTGGGTGCAGGGACAGAGCAAGAGAGTGAGAGATGGTAAGAGCAGTCACCCACTTCATTTCCTTGAATAAAAGCAGAGGATTCCTCTGAAGATGTTACCTTTTAGCCGAGATATGTAACACCCTGTCAACCTCTAAAGGTCATGTGTACAGAATATGTAGGTTTTCCTGCTCCCTTAGTTACCGCTCTCTTTCTCCACCACTTTTCAGTCAGTGATGACTCCTTGCTCTGAATTGAAATGTTTCTAAAACCATGTTATGAGTGTCTGCTGTCCTCTCAAAGATTTTAAAACCTGTGAAATAGGTGCCCACACATTTTTTGGCAGATCTGTACTAGGTAAAATTTTATTTTTGGCATAGGAATTAGGTTCAGTGAAAAAAACATAAAATTGGGCATAGTGTTAGATTTTGGGTTATTTATAGGTTCAATCAATCAATCAAATTTATTTATAAAGCCCTTTTTACAACAGCAGTTGTCACAAAGTGCTTTACAGAGACACCCGGCCTTAAACCCCAAGGAGCAAACAACAGTAGTGTTGAATTTCAGTGGCTAAGAAAAACTCCCTAAGAAGGTCGAATTTTAGGAAGAAACCTAGAGGGGACCCAGGCTCAGAGGGGTGACCAGTCCTCTTCTGGCTGTGCTGGGTGAGATATTAAGAGTCCAATTGGAATAATAAATACATTTCTCTGGGCTAAATCCAGAGCCTATTTGATTTTAGACTAGGTCAGAAGTATGACCAGGCGGACAAGGACAGGGACAGCAACGGGCCCCCCAAACCAGGTAATCCGCAGGTGTGGACCAGGACCTCATCTCCTTCTAAAATTTAAAACTGGAGGAAACTGAGAAAAGTTAGTAGTACATCCCTCATATCCCCCAGCAAAATAATATAGCAGCGTAAGGTTTAGGTATTACTGGTTAGATTTCTGAATTAGGTTTAGGAATTATAGTTAGGTTATTATGGTTAGGCTTAGATTAAGGTAGGTCGGGTTTAGGGTTATGGAATAAGAAATTCTTGGTTCAAGGTTAGGTCTCAGGTCACCATCTCAGGTCAGAAGGACAAATATGTTTGTGTAGCAGGCCGTCTGTGCATATACTGTTTGTTTGTGTGTATCTGTGTGTGTGGGTTTGTGCATGAGTTTGCATGTGAGTGTTTGTGCCTGTGTTAAATGAACGTGTGTGTATGGGAAAAAATGTGTGTATGTCTAGGAGGAATGGTGTGCGTGAAGTCTTGCTTATGAATTTGTGTGTCGCGGCTCTTCTTCAAGCATCTGGTGCTTTCATAGGAAATGAGGACAAGGTGTTTTTGATGGTAAGAATGTGTCTGATCCATGATGTCTTGTTCAGACAAAAGCTACTTACAACACACATTGTCTCTCAGAGAAGAGTCTGAAATAACTTAGTCACCGCAGTCAGAGGAACATACAAAACATTCTGGCTTTATAGACAAATCACATATCAACTGCTTTGAATAAATATGGGATAAATGACTATACATTTTTTCAAATCTGTTTTAGTCACAAAGTAATGCTGGGTTGTTAAGATAACACTTCTGCTTGGCTGTAGTCAGGTTCCGAAATTAACACCCGCTAAGCGTCAAATACATTTTATGTTTCTGCCATACTGGCAGGTAAAAAGTTTGTACCCAAAGTTTGCCTCTTATTGTAATTAGAGCGGCAGAGCGTTGTGATGTGCCGGAGAAAAACAGAATATTTTTATGACATACACATTTTTTTATTTCCAATCTTAGCGCATTTTCAATTGCGTGCAGGTTACTATCACAAGCATCTGAGCAAAGGAACAACGTCCTGCACTCAATGTTCGGAGTATAAAGCAAGCGAGTGTGGTCAGAGAAAAGTGATTGGCTGTGTCTGTGAATGCGCACATTTGTGTTGAACTGTCAGCAAGTGGTTGTCAAATTGATATAAATAAGGTGACCATCGTCTGAACGACAACCCAAGGTAAGAAGGAAGCTAGCTAACTGTCACAACTCGATAGCTACAATGGATTAGCTAGTAGGCTAGTGGTTCTTAACGTGATGGCGCGACCCCCAGGGGTCGCAAGAAGATTTTCGGGGGTCGCAATATGATTTTTAGAATAAATACATTTGAATTAAAAATTACTATTTTTAATAAACCAGAAAACAACTATAGTGTACATACAACTACAATAGGCTAATGCCATTTTCCACTTACATCGGATGTCGGAACTTAGACTGAGTTAACCCGAGTTAACCCAAATTGATCGCGTTCCAGTGTCCAAAGCCGGAAAACAAGATGGACACCCATAGGAAAGCCTTTGTTGTGCTTTTCGTGTAATGGAAAAAGATAGAAGATTCAGAAGATATGAATTTTTTTCATTGTATTTCATTGTGTAGGAAATTTTTTCACCGCTTTTTAATTCGCCATTCCATAACCGCTAGCCTAACCTGCAACCTGGCTCTTCATACTATTGTAACATTAAGGTTAATTATGAATGTAATTTTCCTATATAATTTATACAACTAGTCTGCTAAATGGGATATGTATAACGTCCATTTTAATAAATGTGCTGTGATATTTAAATGTCTGATATTCTTTAGTTAAATACTGTTTTTCTCTGAACACAGTCATGGCCCACCACCAGGCCCTGTGAAAAAGGTGTTGATGTTCCTGTGGTACATGGCCAACCAGAACAGCTTTAGGTCATTTGCACACAGGATCGTCCTTGAACTGCTCAATGTCATTTGCACAATTGGACCAACCTTCATCTCCTGGCCAAATTATTGTGAGAAAGCAGCGTCTGCTGCTGAGTTCCACCATCTCTGTGGCCTCAGTGATGTCATTGGTGCAATTGATGAGTGCCACATCAGGATGCTGAGAAATCTAGAACACCCACATGGCTGCCCAAGTCAGGAAGATGAAAATGAGTATACTACAACATATCTTTTAACTAATGAATTGGATGAATCAGCTGATAAATAAAGTTTGTTTCCCTGGGATTCTAATAAATATGTTGTTTGTCATTAAATGATGAGCTTTTTTGATGGTTTTTGATGATAAAAATAGTAACAACAATAACAAAAACAACAATAATAATAACAACCATAAAAATAATAATAAATATTATGAATATTGACTTATAGTGCTGCATCTTTGTGTACAAGCCTAATTTCTCATGAGTAATAAAAAAGCCTTAAGAACCCATGAAGTCCGCCATCTTGGATTTGAAAAATTGCCAAAACCTATTCAATATTTCAAGTCGAATACACATGCCTTTTGGCATACAGGTGTCTCATACATTCTTCCTTAGAATTATTCTGTTAAATTATAATTTAACAGAATGAGACTATGTCAGATATACATTGAGGGCAAGATGTTTTTGTGAACCATGTATTATTGAAAACATAGATGTCATTGTGCAACATATTCTTCCAGATCACACTATATGAGGAACAGGAAGTAGAACAACAGGAAGTAGAACACCGTATAAAGTATATAAAAAATAATACAAATATGTTTGACACAATGAAACAAAATAACAACAAAAGTAGAACACAGTAGAAACTGTATGAAAAAGGCTAAAAATCGATGGATGTAACAAAATAAAAACAACCAGAAAAATAATATAGTACACTCCATAGGCAAGTGGTTCAAAAAACCAACGAGTGTAAGTTGGAATAGAGAAGTCAGTGCAAAAACTAAAATAGGGCAAAGAAATTGACAACAGGAAGAATAAACAGGACATCTGCAGAGTAACCCCCAAATGGTGAAGTGGATGTAAGTAATTAAGCAAATGTAAGATATTGGCAAACAAACAATATAAAAAGGTAATATGAAACTAGAGCAGTACATTTCCTGAATAAAATGTGGTGTGCTTGCTACCTGTTTAAAAAAGTATTTATGGTTCAAAATAGTGTTTACCTATCAAAAGGTTTAAGGTTCAAAAGATTGGTGAGTGCACAGGTGCTGGACATAAAATTTGAATATCATCAAAAAGTTGATTTATTTCAGTAATTCCATTCAAAAAGTGAAACTTGTATAATGTATACATTCATTACACAGACTGATATATTTCAAATGTTTATTTCTTTTAATTTTGATGATTATAACTGACAACTAATGAAAACTCCAAATTCAGTATCTCAGAAAATGTGAATATTGTGAAAAGGTTCAATATTGAAGACACCTTACATTCTAATCAGCTAATTAACCCAAAACACCTGCAAAGGCCTTTAAATGGTCTCTCAGTCTAGTTATGTAGGCAACACAATCATGGGGAAGACTGCTGACTTGACAGCTGTCCAAAAGATGACCATTGACACCTTGCACAAGGAGGGCAAGACACAAAAGGTCATAGCTAAAGAGGCTGGCTGTTCACAGAACTAATGTGTCCAAGCACATTAATAGAGAGGCGAAGGGAAGGAAAACATGTGGTAGAAAGAAGTGTACAAGCAATAGGGATAACGACACCCTGAAGAGGATTGTGAAACAAAACCCATTCAAAAATGTGGGGGGAGATTCACAAAGAGTGGACTGCAGCTGGAGTCAGTGCTTCAAGAACCACCACGCACAGACATATGCAAGATATGGGTTTCAGCTGTCGCATTCCTTGTGTCAAGCCACTCTTGAACATGACACAGCGTCAGAAGCGTCTCGCCTGGGCTAAAGACAAACAGGACTGGACTGCTGCTGAGTTATGTTCTCTGATTAAAGTAAATTTTGCATTTCCTTTGGAAATCAAGGTCCCAGAGTCTGGAGGAAGAGAGAAGAGGCATAGAATCCATGTTGCTTGAAGTCCAGTGTAAAAAAGTTTCCACAGTCAGTGATGGTTTGGGGTGCCATGTCATCTGCTGGTGTTGGTCCACTGTGTTTTCTGAGGTCCAAGGTCAATGCAGCCGTTTACCAGGATGTTTAGAGAACTTCATGCTTCCTGCTGCTGACCAACTTTATCGAGATGCAGATTTCATTTTCCAAAAGGACTTGGCACCTGCACACAGTGCCAAAGCTACCAGTACCTGGTTTAAGGACCATGGTATCCCTGTTCTTAATTGGCCAGCAAACTCGCCTGACCTTAACCCTATAGAAAATCTATGGGGTATTGTGAAGAGGAAGATGTGATACGCCAGTCCCAACAATGCAGAAGAGCTGAAGGCCACTATCAGAGCAACCTGGGCTCTCATAACACCTGAGTAGCACCACAGACTGATCGACTCCATGCCACGCCACATTGCTGCAGTAATTCAGGCAAAAGGAGCACCAACTAAGTATTGAGTGCTGTACATGCTCATACTTTTCATGTTCATATTTTTTCATCACATTTAAAAGAAATAAACATTTGAAATATATCAGTCTGTGTGTAATGAATGAATATAATACACAAGTTTCATTTTTTGAATGGAGAAATGTCATCAAGAATGCTTTGACATAGTTTGTTGAATCGATTTTGTGAAACATCTGTTCTAAATGTGGCATACAAGTTATCACTTTGTCTATGAAAGATAGCTTAAGTGTCTGTGAATTAATTACATTTTGATTTTCCTTTTTGGGGAAAACATTAAGCTGGACATACAAAAAATACTAAGATAATCAGACACTAAAATATTTTATTTTCCAAGATTATTCAGGGTAAGACCAAGAGTAACAACCAAATCCAATGTGTGGCCATGATTCTGGGTCTAACCAGAGACATGCTGCGTCATGTTTAATGAATCAGTTAGATGTATAAAGTCTGTGTCTAGTATATTTGAAGGGATATAAATACGGAAATTGAAATCCCCTGAACACAATGATATGGTCATGTTTCACCAGCAGGGAGGAAAGAAATTCTGAAAATTCAAAAAAGCACCTGCTACCCATAGTAAAATATGGTGGTTGATTATTGATCCTTTATAGCAATTTTGTTGCTAATAGTCCAGTGGACCAAAAAAGACAATTAACAAAGGAAGGCAGACATACCATTATTTCCCTTAAAAGTGTAGGTCTTTCCTGTAGAGAAATTGCTAAGAAAGCATAGATGTCAAGTGAGTACAGTTTCCTACACCATCAAAAGACTTGGAAACTGGAGGAATCTCTGACAGAAAGAGGTCAGGCAAACCCAAAGCCACAACACAATCCAAAGACAAGTTTCTGAGTCAACAGCTTTTGTGATAGACGGCTCACAGGACAACAGCTTCAAGCGCAGGTTAACACTGGTCCAAGTAAGCTAGTCTCAAATGCCACTGCGAGACACTACTGTAAGTTATCCTTTGATCATCCTTTCACTCTGCTTATTGAATTTAAAAAAATTATTTCGTTATTCATATACAGTATCTCACAAAAGTAAGTATATGATTATATATTTTCGTGAAACAACACTGATGACACTTTGCTACACTGTATAACAGTGTAAATTTGCTGTCTCCACAACACACAGCCATTAATGTCTAAACCGCTGGCAATAAGTGAGTACACCACTAAGTGAAAATGTCCAAAAGAACAACTGGTCAAAATAGCCAAAAAAAAAAGCATTGTTTTCATACCTCAAATAATACAAAGAAAACAAATTCATATTAATTTTTCAGCAACAAAATACTTACGTTTTTACTTAGGAAGAATTCAGAAATCAATATTTGGTGGAATGACCCTGATTTTTAATCCCAGCTTTCATGTGTCTTGGCCTGCTCTCCAACAGTCTGTCACATTGTTGTTGGGTGTTGGGTGACTTTATGCCACTCCTGACACAAAAATTCAAGTAGCTCAGCTTTGTTTGATGGCTTGATTCTCAGATTTGTCCTTCCTGGGTAACCTTGTACTTGACTTTATTTCCTTCACAAAGCATTCCCAGATCATCACTGATCCTCCACCAAATTTCACAGTGGGTGCGAGACATTGGCTTGTAGGCCTCTCCAGGTCTCTGGCTAACCATTAGATGACCAGGTGACCTTACTCCATTCCTGTACAGTCCAACCCTTATGATCTCTTGCAATCTGGCTCTTCTTTGCTTCTCATTGATGAAGGGCTTTTTCTAGCTTTGCACGACTTCAGTCCTGCCTCTAGAAGCCTGTTTCGAACCGTCCTCGCTGTGCACTTCACCCCAGCTGCTGTTTGCCATTCTTTTTGTAGGTCACTTGATATCATCCTACAGTTGTTGAGTGACATTTGAATGAGTTGACAGTCATCTCAGTCAGTGGACAGTCATTTTCACCCTCTGCCAGTCTGTAGCTTTGTTGTCCCCAATGTCTGTTGCTTGACCTTGTTCTTATGAAATGTTCAGGATAGAAGCAACCTGACGCTCACTTTATCCCTCTGCCTGTAAAGCCAGAATTGAACCCTTTTTTTCCTCACTCAAAGCATTTCTTTTCAACTCTTTTGTCTTGCTGAATAGTTGTTTTTTTATTCAAATGACCTTTAAGGTACTACTTGCACTGTTTTTGCCATCCAGCTGGTCCTATTGCAAGAGGATAGTGATGACCACAGCAGTGGTTTTTATACTTTTCCTTGTTAAATTAGATTTGGTTTAGGTAATCACCTAATCAGTACCTCATTAAGTAAAATGAGTTGTGCCTGTGTTGGAATTTAACATTGGAATGGAATGGCTGCCATGCATGTAGAGATGCTGATTTAAGAATAATTAGTAGTGGTCTCTTAATTTTTTTCAGAGCTGTATAAAATTAAAATAGTAAAATACACTATTTGTATGAGTGATACAGTTGTGGAAATGCATAGATCAGGCATGAATATTAAAATATTTCAAAGGCTTTGTCTATCCCTTGATAACCATTATTAAGAAGTGGAAGGCGTATAGGACCACCCAGACCTTGCATAGATCAGGCTTTCCATCCAAACTGGATGACTTGGCAAGGAGGATACTGACCAGAGAGGCTACCAAGAAGCCAATGACAACTTTGAATGAGCTTCAGTGTTATGGCTAAGACTGATCAATGTGTGCATGTGACCACAATATGAGAATTGTACCACAAATCTGGTGTTTTAATTACCTCAGTTTGAAAAACTCACAGTAAATACTATCCAGCATCAACTAAAGTTGGCAACAATCTGATGCAGGTGCAGCATGCAAAGTTTTTGTTATTGTGAAAACATGGCTGAAGGTAGTGACAGCACTCGGGAGATTTTTCAGCCCTCTAAGACGAGTGGCCAATAAGTGTGGCGTATTGTGTGTTTTACAAGAATGCTGAGGGACACTTAATCAAAGGTGGTAACCCTGACTACAGAAAATGAAAAAAAAGGCTTCTGAGTCGTTGTAACCACCACCCACAATTTATAGCTAATGCAAGGTAAGTCAAACCGGACAAAGTAAATATGCTGACATTTTTACATTTTAATCTCAAAATACATACATACAGGATGTTAGGCCAGAAGCACCTTATTTCTTTATAATAGTGAGAACGAATGTACAATAAGTGCTATTCGTTTGATTTGTTTAAATATGTTGTGTTGTTATTTTAATGTCAACACCTGAGGCCTAAACTACGAAGCAGGATTGAGGGTTAACGAGCTAACTTCAGGTTGTCAGTGTCATGATGGTGGTTCACTTGTTACCGGGTTACATCACCATGGTAACTTATGCTGCACACCTAACCTGCTCCGAAGAAGGTTATAAAAGAGATAACAGATTAACATGTATAAAAGCACCGCCTACTGACCAATAATTTCTCAAAGGAAAATGGTATAACCATTCTTAGAAAATCCTGTGGATCCTATTTTTAATCTTTAAATGTTTTCTTATTGTATTTTTCATTATTATTATGTTTTCATTTGTTTTGATGTTTTCATTTGAGTATTTGTTTTTATGTTACTAGATTTTTATATAATGTAAAGCACATTGAATTGCTTCAATGTATGAATTGTGCTATATAAATACACTTTCTTGCTAGGTAGCCAACTATATGTATGATGGAAAATAATCTGAACTAAGAAGCATTCATATTTATAACGTTATCCCCAAACTCATTCTGTGTTTTTTTGGAAGAGATTAAGGCTTTGGCAAAAGCATAATTTTTTTATTGATTGAAAAAACTGTATGTAACAGCTTAATGATCCTTCCAGAATATTGTTTATTGAACTCCAGTGAAACTAAAATGGTTGTGCATACGTTGCAGCTGTTTCTTTTTTTGTGACATTTGGCCTGATACACAGCAGACTGAAAGAGCAGCACAGCAGAAAGCCAATAGTTATCATCTGATAATAAGTAGTTACCATCCTCAGGTCTTGTACTCTTTAAACATGTTTTTTTTTTATTGCAACTAAAGGAACAAATTAATATTCTGTGATAATCCAAACATTTTTCATATACCCTGATAAGATGTTTATGCAATACCAAGTACCCTACCTGGTTATTTAATAACCTAATATGTATTGGACTTTACTGTAACCTACACCTCTGTTCACTTTTCCAAACACTTGAATTCACAGGGTGTCATCAAAGTACATATCATTGTACTTAGAGGGTGCATCAAGTCAAAGACCAGTCGTGTAGGGTTTACAGTGTCTCTTACAATGTCCTTTGACATTGTAACTTTACATAACCCCTTACTTTTTTGACATAAAAAACATGGATTTGTTCCCGAGTGGTGCAGTTGTCACTGCTTTGCATGCATAGCAGTCAGGATTCTGAATTCTGGTCATGGCATGCAGACAGCCAGGTTAATGTTAGGTTAACGTTGGGGTAGGGGGTTAAGATTAGGGTTAGGGAATAAGTAACACGGATGGCTTGTTCCCACAAGGACAGAAAAACAAATGCGTTTGTGTATGTAAGACCAAGACATTGTTGAGCTGCCATTGAGTCAGTGAGGCGTGAACCGGGCCTGCCGTCCATCTGGCGACGATCCCTGAGTATACATCTGCCTCCGCGCCTTAAATAGTGTTACTGATGGGAATTACTGACGTGGAAATGTACTCACTGCAGCTCCACATAACTCCTGTTCTTCAGTCTCCACAGACTGTAATACATTTCCTCTCCTGCCTAGTGTGCGCGCGTGTGTGTTTCCGTGTGTGTGCGTGCATAGGGACGTTTTTCAAAGACCATGGTTTGATTTGGAATTGGGAAGCAGTTTGTTTTGGCGCTACATTACTTGTCTGCTTGAGTTTTTCCCCTTGGCAGCTCTATTGATGTGCCAGTGAGCACACTTAAAGTTGAATGTAGGGTTGGTGGGGGTGTATGTGTGTGGGTACCTGTCATTGTGCGTACACAGAGTGGGTGTGTGTCTGCACACATGGTTGCTTGTCCCTCTTTGTGTTTCTATGTGTGTGTGTTGCAGTTTCAGACTAACAATGTTGTCCAGAAATACATGCACACAAACACACACTCTCTTGTGTAGAAGAAAATACTACGGGCAGAGTAAGAACAACGCTCTTCTTGATTTTCTGTATGTTCCTCTTCCTCTCTCTCGCACATTCTGTTTGCGTATGTATACAAACTGACAGGGGACATTGTGATCAGTTAATTCCTCACAAAATGTGCTTTCCCTTCCAAACCAGAGAGATGGCCAACACTAACAATTAAAGCTACATTTCTGGCCTTATTCTTTCATTACAGATTAGCAACCGCAGGGGTTCTAATTAGTCTTGTTTGCCTGGTGAGGAAATTCTCTAAGACGCAACTATAGTGCAGAGAGGAGTTGATGAGCCCAGCGTCTAATCGAGGCTCCTGGCATGGAGGCTCTTTCATTCATTCCTTATCTGTTTATCCTTATAGTTTTAACAGAAACATGGGAAGTATTCAGTTTCATGTAAAACAATATATTGTTTTCACATTTTGAGCTTACATATACAGTGGAGAGAACAAGTATTTGATACACTGCCGATTTTGCAGGTTTTCCCACTTACAAAGCATGTAGAGGTCTGTAATTTTTATCATAGGTACACTTCAACTGTGAGAGACAGTTGAATCACATTGTAAGATTTTTCAATAATTAATTTGCATTTTATTGCATGACATAAGTATTTGATACATCAGAAAATCAGAACCTAATATTTGGTACAGAAACCTTTGCTTTTGCAATTACAGAGATCGTACTTTTCCTGTAGTTCTTGACCAGGTTTGCACACACTGCAGCAGGGATTTTGGCCCACTCCTTCATACAGACCTTCTCCAGATCCTTCAGGTTTCTGTTGCTGGGCAATACGGACTTTCAGCTCCCTCCAAAGATTTTCTATTGGGTTCAGGTCTGGAGACGGGCTAGGCCACTCCAGGACCTTGAGATGCTTCTTACGGAGCCACACCTTAGTTGCCCTGGCTGTGTGTTTCGGGTTGTTGTCATGCTGGAAGACCTAGCCACGACCCATCTTCAAATGCTCTTACTGAGGGAAGGAGGTTGTTGGCCAAGATCTCGTGATACATGGCCCTATCCATCCTCCCCTCAATACGGTGCAGTCGTCCTGTCCCCTTTGCAAAACAGCATCCCCAAAAAATGATGTTTCCACCTCCATGCATCACGGTTGGGATGGTGTTCTTGGGGTTGTACTCATCCTTCTTCTTCCTCCAAACACGGCGAGTGGAGTTTAGACCAAAAAGCTCTATTTTTGTCTCATAAGACCACATGACCTTCTCCCATTCCTCCTCTGGATCATCCCGATGGTTATTGGCAAACTTCAGACGGGCCTGGACATGCACTGGCTTGAACAGGGGGACTTTGCGTGCGCTGCAGGATTTTAATCCATGATGGCATAGTGTGTTACTAATGGTTTTCTTTGAGACTGTGGTTCCAGCTCTCTTCAGGTCATTGACCAGGTCCTGCTGTGTAGTTCTGGGCTGATTCCTCACCTTCCTCATGATCATTGATGCCCCACAAGGTGAGATCTTGCATGGAGCCCCAGACCGAGGGAGATTGATCGTCATCTTGAACTTCTTCCATTTTCTAATAATTGCGCCAACAGTTATTGCCTTCTCTCCAAGCTGCTTGCCTATTGTCCTGTAGCCCATCCCAGCCTTGTGCAGGTCTACAATTTTATCCCTTATGTCCTTACACAGCTCTCTGGTCTTGGCCATTGTGGAGAGGTTGGAGTCTGTTTGATTGAGTGTGTGGACAGGTGTCTTTTATACAGGTAATAAGTTCAAACAGGTGCATTTAATACAGGTAATGAGTGGAGAACAGGAGGGCTTCTTAAAGAAAAACGAACAGGTCTGTGAGAGCCGGAATTCTTACTGGTTGGTAGGTGATCAAATACTTATGACATGCAATAAAAATGCTAATTAATTATTGAAAAATCATACAATGGGATTTTCTGGATTTATTTTTTAGATCCCGTCTCTCACAGTTGAAGTGTACCTGTGATAAAAATTACAGACCTCTACATGTTCGTAAGTAGGAAAACCTGCAAAATCAGCAGTGTATCAAATACTTGTTTTCCCCACTGTATATATATATATATATATGTGTGTATATATGTGTATGTATGTGTATAAATTTATACGTGCATATATATGTATGTATATATGTATGTGTATATATACATACATATATATCTGAATGTATGTATATCTATATCTATCTATGAATGTATGTATATCTATATCTATCTATCTATGAATGTATGTATATCTATATCTATCTATCTATGAATGTATGTATATCTATCTATGAATGTATGTATATCTATCTATCTATCTATGAATGTATGTATATCTATCTATCTATCTATGTATGTATATCTATCTATCTATCTATCTATCTATCTATCTATCTATGAATGTATGTATATCTATCTATCTATATATACACACACATATATACATTCATATATACATAGATATACACTCACCTAAAGGATTATTAGGAACACCTGTTCAATTTCTCATTAATGCATTTATCTAATCAACCAATCACATGGCAGTAGCTTCAATGCATTTAGGGGTGTGGTCCTGGTCAAGACAATCTCCTGAACTCCAAACTGAATGTCAGAAGGGCAAAGAAAGGTGATTTAAGCAATTTTGAGCGTGGCATGGTTGTTGGTGCCAGACGGGCCGGTCTGAGTATTTCACAATCTGCTCAGTTACTGGGATTATCACGCACAACCATTTCTAGGGTTTGCAAAGAATGGTGTGAAAAGGGAAAAACATCCAGTATGCGGCAGTCCTGTGGGCGAAAATGCCTTGTTGATGCTAGAGGTCAGAGGAGAATGGGCCGACTGATTCAAGCTGATAGAAGAGCAACTTTGACTGAAATAACCACTCGTTACAACCGAGGTGTGCAGCAAAGCATTTGTGAAGCCACAACACGCACAACCTTGAGGCGGATGGGCTACAACAGCAGAAGACCCCACCGGGTACCACTCATCTCGACTACAAATAGGAAAAAGAGGCTACAATTTGCACAAGCTCACCAAAATTGGACAGTTGGAGACTGGAAGAATGTTGCCTGGTCTGATGAGTCTTGATTTCTGTTGAGACATTCAGATGGTAGAGTCAGAATTTGGCGTAAACAGAATGAAAACACAGATCCATCATGCCTTGTAACCACTGTGCAGGCTGGTGGTGATGGTGTAATGGTGTGGGGGATGTTTTCTTGGCACACTTTAGGCCCCTTAGTGCCAATTGGGCATCGTTTAAATGCCACGGCCTACCGGAGCATTGATTCTGACCGTGTCCATCCCTTTATGACCACCATGTACCCATCCTCTGATGGCTACTTCCAGCAGGATAATGCACCATGTCACAAAGCTCGAATCATTTCAAATTGGTTTCTTGAACATGACAATATGTTCACTGTACTGAAATGGCCCCCACAGTCACCAGATCTCAACCCAATAGAGCATCTTTGGGATGTGGTGGTACGGGAGCTTCGTGCCCTGGATGTGCATCCCACAAATCTCCATCAACTGCAAGATGCTATCCTATCAATATGGGCCAACATTTCTAAAGAATGCTTTCAACACCTTGTTGAATCAATGCCATGTAGAATTAAGGCAGTTCTGAAGGCGAAAGGGGGTCAAACACAGTATTAGCATGATGTTCCTAATAATCCTTTAGGTGAGTGTGTATATATATATATATATATATATATATATATATATATGTTCATCCATCCATCCATCCATCTTCTTCCGCATATCCGGGGCCGGGTCGCGGGGGCAGCAGTCTAAGCAGGGATGCCCAGACTTCCCTCTCCCCAGACACTTCCTCTAGCTCTTCCGGGGGGACACCGAGGCGTTCCCAGGCCAGCCGGGAGACATAGTCCCTCCAGTGTGTCCTAGGTCTGGAGGCGTTCCGGAGGCATCCGAAAAAGATGCCCAAGCCACCTCAGCTGACCCCTCTCGATGTGGAGGAGCAGCGGCTCTACTCTGAGCTCCTCCCGGGTGACCGAGCTTCTCACCCGATCTCTAAGGGATCGCCCAGCCACCCTGCGGAGAAAGCTCATTTCGGCCGCCTGTATCCGGGATCTTGTCCTTTCGGTCATGACCCAAAGCTCATGACCATAGGTGAGAGTAGGAACGTAGATTGACTGGTAAATCGAGAGCTTCGCCTTGCGGCTCAGCTCTTTCTTCACCACGACAGACCGATACATCGACTGCATTATGGATTTGGAGGTACTGATTTTCATCCCCACCGCTTCACACTCGGCTGCAAACCGTCCCAGTGCATGCTGAAGGTCCTGGTTAGAAGGGGCCAACACGACAACATCATCTGCAAAGAGCAGAGACGAAATCGTGTGGTCCCCAAACCTGACACCCTCCGGCCCCTGGCTGCGCCTAGAAATTGTGTCCATAAAAATTAGGAACAGAACCGGCGACAAAGGGCAGCCCTGCCGGAGTCCAACATGCACTGGGAACAAGTCAGACTTACTGCCGGCAATGCGGACCAAGCTCCTGCTTCGGTTGTACAGGGACCTGACAGCCCTTAGCAAAGGACCCAGGACCCCATATTCCACAAGCACCCTCCACAAGATGCCGCGAGGGACACAGTCGAATGCCTTCTCCAAATCCACAAAACACATGTGGATTGGTTGGGCAAACTCCCATGAACCCTCCAACACCCCGTAGAGGGTATAGAGCTGGTCCAGTGTTCCACGGCCCGGACAAAAACCACACTGTTCCTCCTGAATCCGAGGTTCTACCATCGGCCGTATTCTCCTCTCCAGAACCCTGGCATAGACTTTCCCGGGGAGGCTGAGAAGTGTGATCCCCCTATAGTTGGAACACACCCTCCAGTCCCCCTTCTTAAAAAGAGGGACCACCACCCCGGTCTGCCATCCCAGAGGCACTGTCCCCGACCGCCACGCAATGTTGCACAGGCGTGTCAACCAAGACAGCCCCACAACATCCAGAGACTTGAGGTACTCAGGGCGGATCTCATCCACCCCCGGTGCCTTGCCACCGAGGAGTTTCTTGACCACCTCTGTGACTTCAGCCCGGGTGATGGACGAGTCCACCTTTGAGCCCTCATCCTCTGCTTCCTCAATGGAAGACGTGTCAGCCGGATTGAGGAGATCCTCGAAGTACTCCTTCCACCGCCCGACGACATCCTCAGTTGAGGTCAACAGCTGCCCACCTCTACTGTAAACAGCGTTGGTAGGGCACTGTTTCCCTCTCCTGAGGCGCCGGATGGTTTGCCAGAATCTCTTCGAGGCCAGCCGATAGTCCTTCTCCAATGCCTCACCGAACTCCTCCCAGGCCCGAGTTTTTGCCTCCACAACCACCCGGGCTGCAACCCGCTTGGCCTGTCGGTACCCGTCAGCTGCCTCAGGACTCCCACAAGCCAACCAGGCCTGATAGGACTCCTTCTTCAGCTTGACGGCATCCCTTACTTCCGGTGTCCACCACCGGGTTCGGGGATTGCCGCCTCGACAGGCACCGGAGACCTTACGGCCACAGCTCTGAGCAGCCGCTTTGACAATGGCGGTGGAGAACATGGTCCACTCGGACTCAATATCTCCAACCTCCCTCGGGATCCAGTCGAAGCTCTGCCGGAGGTGGGAGTTAAAGATCTCTCTGACAGGAGACTCGGCCAGACGTTCCCAGCAGACCCTTACAGTACGCTTGGGCCTGCCGAGTCTGTCCAGCTTCCTCCCCTGCCATCGGATCCAACTCACCACCAGGTGGTGATCAGTTGACAGCTCCGCCCCTCTCTTCACCCGAGTGTCCAAGACATACGGCCGCAGGTCAGATGAGACGACAACAAAGTCGATCATCGACCTGCGGCCTAGGGTGTCCTGGTGCCACGTGCACTGATGGACACCCTTATGCTTGAACATGGTGTTCGTTATGGACAAACTGTGACTAGCACAGAAGTCCAATAACTGAACACCACTCGGGTTCAGATCAGGGGGGCCGTTCCTCCCAATCACGCCCCTCCAGGTGTCACTGTCGTTACCCACGTGGGCGTTGAAGTCCCCCAGTAGAACAATAGAGTCCCCAGTCGGAGCACTTTCCAGCATCCCTCCCAGAGACTCCAAGAAGGTCGGGTACTCTGCACTGCCGTTCGGCCCGTAGGCACAAACAACAGTGAGAGACCTATCCCCGACCCGTAGGCGCAGGGAAACGACCCTCTCGTTCACCGGGGTAAACTCCAACACATGGCGGCAGAGCTGGGGAGCTATAAGCAAACCCAGACCAGCCCGCCGTCTCTCACCATGGGCAACTCCAGAGTGGTGAAGAGTCCATCCTCTCTCAAGGAGTATGGTTCCAGAGCCCAAGCCGTGCGTAGAGGTGATTCCGACTACCTCTAATCGGAACCTCTCAACCTCACGCACTAACTCAGGCTCCTTCCCCGCCAGCGAGGTGACATTCAACGTCCCTAGAGCCAGTTTCCGTGTCCAGAGATCGGGTTGTCTAGGCCCCTGCCTTCGACTGCCGCCCGATCCTCACCGCATCGGCCCCTTATGGTCCCTCCTTTGGGTGGTGAGCCCACGGGAAGGCGGCCCCACGTCCCATGGGGGAAGGCCCGGCCACCAGGCGCTCGCATACGAGCCCCAACCCCGGGTCTGGCTCCAGGGTGGGGCCCCGGCTGCGCCATACCGGGCGACGTCACGGTACTCAAAATGTTATTCTTCATTAAGGGGGTTTTGAACCGCTCTTAGTCTGACCCGTCGCCTAAGACCTGTTTGCCTTGGGAGACCCTACCAGGGGCATATAGCCCCAGACAACATAGCTCCTAGGGTTCCTCGGGTACTCAAACCCCTCCACCACGTTTAGGTGGCAGTTCTTGGACCTTAATCTAATAGAAAATATGTGGAGGAAGCTGATGGTTCGAGTTGCCAAACGTCAGACTCCAAACCTTAATGACTTGGAGGAAATCTTTACAAAACCACATTTTAAACAATTACACAACTTGTCTCCTCCTTCTCTTACCAAATGGAACTGGAATAATATTAGCAAGAGGAGTGGGACAAAATCCCTCTTGAGATGTGTGCAAACCTGGTGGCCAACTATAAGAAACATCTGACCTCTGTGATTGCCAACAAGGGTAATGCCACCAAGTACTAAGTCATGTTTTGCAGAGGGGTCATTTAAATGCAAATCAATTCATAAAATTTTTGACATGGGTTCTTCCGGATTTTTTAGTTGTCATTCTTTCTCTCACTGTTCAAATACACCTACCATTAAAATTATAGACTGATCATTTATTTGTCAGTAGGCAAAAGTACAAAAATAGGAGTATGAAGAAAAATATTCTGTGCATTCTTTTCTAAAAGTAGGCCAATGCCAAAGCATATTAAAGACAAATATATACAGGATCTTACCTTGTTCGCACCGTAGCCTGCAAATCTATGAGACACATTTTCTTTCATTTTGAAAATGGGTCACTAACCTGGCTTTGGATTGATGGTTCAGCCTTGTATGAATGAAGAGTTTGGTGTTCGACTAGCCTTGTGCCACATGCACAGGCATTTCCAAGCCAGCTAGAGCTAGCAACAGACAGAAAAGCAATATCTACCCATATTGTACAGTTGAAGGTAACTGAAGCTAGATTATAAAAACAGCCATGGGTAGATCTGTCCCGCTTTTTACTAATTAATAGGGATAGAAATGTGTAGTATATTATATCACTTTTTACTCAGTCTGGTAGAATATGGCGCTCGCAACATCATGCTAGTGGGTTTGATACCTAGGACCACCTATATGTAAAATGTATACCCGAATGACTGTGCTTTTCGATAACACCATCTGCTAAATTACATTTACATTGAACTATATTTCCCTGTCTGTTACAGCTGGGGACTGAGTGGACTGCTCCTGGGGAGTTCAGCAAGTTCAGGTCCCAGTCTTCAAAGTCAGTGCAGTAAGTACCTGTGAAAACACACTCACATCCTACTCTGCGCATGTCGATCCAGCATAGCCTTAGGCAGTGATTTTTACATCACACAGTGGCGTAGATTAATCTTAACTGATACTCTATATATCTGTAACTTTCTCTGTCTTGCAGACAAACGCACAGCAATGCACATTTCCTCTGTAGTTTTTGTTCGTAGTGTTCCCTTTGAAGTGGCCCCTCTGTTCCTACCATACTGCTCTTTAAATGGCCTTTTGTGAGTGTTTCCTGTGTGACGTTAGGTGGCCTTCTTTGGGTTCCTACTTGAACTGTGGCTTGGCCCCCAAATGTCCCGCTATTCTATGTGTATAATGGTACACTGATTTTGATTGGGACACATATGGCTCTGGTCAAAGGTAGTATACTGTGTAGGGAACAGAGGGTGTCATTTTGGACACTGATATTGACTCTGACAGCCTATTTCATTACATTGTCTCTGCTGAAAGAGAATCTCCTTAAGTGGCTTTTACCAAAGCTGGCTACAGGATGCAGCCCTGTGTTAAATAGCTGACAGGATACTTGATAGCTTTGTGTGTGGGGGATTTTGGAGTGTGTGTGCGCGTTTGGAGTGTGTGTGCGTATGTGTGTGTGCGCGCGCTCGGAGAGGGAATAGGATGGGGGTGTTGTCTGTGACAAACAGATGAATGTATTGACTGCTTCAGGGGCCATGTGGAAGATTTTTTTTCTGTAGTACTAGCTTAAATGACCAGAGGACATCTTCAGGGAATGTTTTAAGTGTTCAAAGTTACGTTTCAAATGTTTTTTCATATGTTCCAAATATTTCTTTCTATACAATTGTTCCAAGTGTCTGAGTGTTCACTATTGAAACGTTCTCGCCAGTCCATCTATCCGTTTGCATTAACTCATATTCTTCCCATAGTCGCTTTAAACACTCTTCTATCCCTCCACGCTAAACCCCCTGATTTCCATTTGGACTTGCTAATATTATTCCAGTTTCATTTGGTAAGGGAAGGAGGAGACAAGTTGTGTAATTGTTTAAAATGTGGTTTTGTAAACATTTGAGTCAGGATTCTTGTAAAGTTAGAGGCAAAAATCTTAATTTGCACCAAAATGTCATTAACCAACATAGGTAATTACATTGATTCAAAATCAGGGGGGGGGGTATTCTGTCAAGAACAATTTTGTATAGGCTACATAAATAATTCCACATTTTCACTGGTGCCATTGAGTCTTTCAGTTGTTGGCACAACCAAAAATGGTTATGTAATAATTAGAGTAAAACAAATATTTGGCATAGATTACTCCAAAGAAGTTCAATGTGTACATACTGCCTCTCAACAGATTTTATTTCTACGGGGAATTATGGTGAATGCACCATCATACTGTAGGGATGTTTCTCATTACCAGGGACAGATGAGAAGCATCTTGTTCAAACTTTTTCAGTTCACCCACATGTTGGACACTTTCAGACAAACATTGAACACTAAAGTGAGACTGTGAGATCCTATTTCTCTTAATCCATATCCCTTCCTCTATTTTGCTCTGCCTTCTCTCCTCCATACATTTTTAAAGCATGTTCATACTGTCAGATGCATGGAGCTGTAGATGTTGTATAGCTTGTTAAATTATTTACACACATACACATTTGATACATACACATTAACCCAACACTTGTGGTAAAATAAGTATGTTTGCACAGCTTTCAGAATTGTAAAACATGAACACAGACAGACACATTAGGGCCTTCGGTATGTTTAGCCTGAAGAGAACACAAAAGGTGTCACAAAGATATTGACCTAATGTAAAGATTAGAGAATCCACCTTATTCAGGATTTGGCTCAGTTGGCTCATTAAACCGGTGGCTGTGATGCCTGACTTTTGAGGGCCAAAGTTAAGAGAAACCCACCCCAACATCACACACAAACAAATGCACATAAATATACAACACACACACAGAGATCATCCCTCGTGGTCCCTTAGGTCACTTAAGAGCATTTGACTTGTTTAAAATATTCATGCATACAACAGACGCTCAATGGCCCAAGCTAATGGCCAAGTCTAGAGTTAAGCATGTTGTGGTCCTGGAAAACTGATATTTTCTGACATTGCGCTCTAGTCTTTGCTGTCTGCCAATTACACTCACATGGAAAGAAAATGGTATAAAAAATATTACAGATTCACAGTTTAATATAATATATTTCTTCAAAATGTTTTCAAATACATTAATAACTGTATGGCCGACATGAAAATATGTAAGAAACGTATTCTTTTTATGTATTTACATATGAAATATCACAAAATTACACAAAAATAAATTAAGTATATAAGATAAAGGCTCACTTGGGGTATGAAAAACTGTAAAACAATGCCGATAGATGAAACTCATTCACAGACACCTCCCCTCAAATTGAGACATGACCTTCAAAGTAATAAATAAAACTGCCAGAAATTGGAGGTTCAATCTCCCACTACATCTTAATTACACCATGCCTTGAAAATATTATGCTACTAATACTATGACAGTGCTAAAGTGGTTATATGTTCAGTCGAAAAAGGTTCCCTTCATCATCACTCAAAATACATATTTACTGTAGGTATAGAACAAAGGGTCTGATTTGGCCATTCACACTGCTAAATTAGTGCTGTAAGTAAGCACAGTTTCTGTTATATTTTTACTACAGTGCTGGTTCTTTCCCGAAGTCAAAATCCGGGTAACATTGTTAAAAATATTGCACTTGGGATAGATTATTTGACAAGTGAGAAGCAAATCTACCTAATTTTTAGAGGGGTAGTCTTTCGTCTCAGTTAGGCCGTTAGCTTACCAGCTCAGTAAAGTAATTTGCTAATTAAGCAACTGGAAGTAGGGCATATTTCTTTCTTGGTCGTAAGTCACTGGCAAAGTTTTTGTGAGTATACACCACCAGTTCCTGACAGAGTCCTGCCTCCATTTTGAGCCCGCCTTGCAGTATTGTTATTTTCTAAAAGTAAATATAGACAAAACATTACCAAGTAAAGTCCCTCCAACAAGGCCAACTTGAAAGGTGTTCCAGGCTTATATGCATTGTTCACAATATCCTGGGGATGAGGTTAACTCCAAGTTACTCTTACTTGCCAGATGCTGCTATTGTATTAAAAATGTATTATGCATCAATTATTTTCCCAGGGTATCTTCTTTGATTAAAACTTTACAGCTCCTGAAGAAATTGCACTTCTATACCCAAATATACAGTTTATTCTAGTGCATGTCATGGTATGATGGTGCATTGATTACTCAACCATTAAAGACACAAGTCAGACTTTTCTGTTGGTAAGGGTCTTTTTCAATAAACAATCTGAAATGAGCCGGAATTACAGCTGCTTCTAAAATATTGGATTCTGTCCAGTTATTCTGATAAGTCACACAGATGAAAACACAACCACGTCAGTACATCCAATCTACAGAACATACACACACTTGATGGAGTGTGTTAGAAATTGGTAGTTTCGTATAGTGGTCAAATAATGTAGAACCCGTATCAAATCGAGGGAGAAGTTTGCTCATGTTAATTGGAAAATTGCAGCACAGGTGTAATGCTTCTAGTTGGTGTCGTGTTGGCAAGGAACCAGGCGCAGGCATATATCACATTTGTGGGTTCAATAACCATACAAACAAACCGAACACGAACGGAAAACTCTACAAACTACTGAATGAAATAAAAGTGTGCAATATACATCTTAACAGGCAATTTTCAGACAGTACAAACAAGCAACACTCACCGATAAACGAACAGACAATAACAGCAACAATGATCCACAATGTGGGGAGCAGAGGGGAAACATTAAAACACATACAAACGATACAAATTGGGACCTGGTGTGAAAGATTGGAGACATGTGACAGTCCGGGATGTGTTCGTGTGAAATGGGAACTTGAGAATATATGGCACGGTGGCGCTGCTGCTCACCGCACCATGACAACAGGTGTCATTCGGTGAACGTTCCACTATCTTCTCAGTGTAATTTTGGTTACAAGCTAGCCTATACATTAAGGGCGTTTCTAACTAGCAAAGACCATGCTTTTAGAAGTCAACCCCCATGCCATATGGCCATCGTAAACATTCCTATGGTCATTAGAGCACAACCTACAGAGAGATAATCTAAACAGAGATGTTTCTGTTGTTCTCATTATTAGGCACATGCACTTCCAATGAAACGTACATTCATATTGTAATTGTTAATGCTCAGATTCCACAAGTGTAAGAAAACCAACGCTCATGCACACACACTCACAGTAAAAGCTCTTTTTCACATTGACACACACTCAGAAAGGGAACACACCATGATGTCTGCTGTTTCTGTGGATGCAGACATTGTTAGCTCGACAGAACAGACAGACAGCATTATAGGAAAAGAAAAGAGGATAGGCGGAGGAGGTTGAGGGGGAGGAAAGGTTTTCTGTTTTAACTCCCTGCTTGACAAGTGTCACCATGCCCGGCAATAACAAGAACACTACAGGGTAAACCAACCGTGCAGGCAGAATATGGCTGGAACATTAACTATTGTGTGTCTGTCTGTGTGTAGATCTATCTGACAAAACTAGTCTGTACTGTGTAGTATGGTAATGAAATCTTCCCTTCGGGGTATATTTTTGATTGGCTGAGGAGATAGAACTCCAACGGTGTATTCAGCAATCACACTCACAGAGAACACATATCTTCAGTTAGATATAAAACAAGGTAAGGGCCTATCACAAATTCACTTTGGTTTCAGATGTTTCTATTCACCAGTTTCACTGGGGGGGGTTAACTTCTGTTGGTGAAGGTTTAGGTTATGGCTTTCGCTAGTGTATCATGCTCGTAACAAGTGAGTTACTCAGGGCTTCAGTTTGGACAAGCGAGGCGAAGTGGCCTATTGCCTCAAATTGCAGGTGCGTTAGAATTCTGATCAAGGGATGCCAACAATTCCCAAGGACAATGATGTCAGACAGGGTTGCCTTGTCTTGTTACACTCTGATGACTAGTTGTGGTAGGTTGGGAATGCCAAAAGTCTGCAGTTGTAATTGCAGTAAATTGCTGGAAATGGACGATTCAAATTTTGAAGAACACAATTATAATTTCAATTAAAAATCATTATTTGTAACCTTGTAGCCTGTAATCAAATTCATTATTGCTGATGCTCAGTTTTATTGTTTCTTTAATCAACAAAAAAAATTCAGCTGTGCTAACATAATTGCAAAATGGTTTTATAATGATCAGAATAAAAACGAAATAACATAACTGGTAGATTCCATGAGGAAGCTATAAAAGCTGTAAGGCTAACAGTGTGGTTAAGTTTAAGTGCTCAGCGATAGGTACATGAAAAGATTAAAGTGTTTTTGCCTGGATTTAAAAATAGAAATATATTTGGGGAACGTCTAAGATCTTCTGGTACTTTATTCCAGTTGTGTGCAGCATAATTGCTAAATTGCTAGAAGCAGTGGTCTCAATTTGTTTCTGGAGCTGTACCAGTTATGTTATTTCGTTTTTATTCTATTTCTGTTTATTCTGTTTCTGTTTCTTTTTCCTTATTCTATTAATTATTGTTATGATGTTGTCCCCCTTCTTTTATTATTAAGGTGGTTAGAGTCTGCCTCGGTTGGTCAGAGTTACTCTCATTATTTAAGGTTATTAGAGTCCCCCTTGTTTTATAGTTTTTATTCTAGTATTTGTTTTTATTCGGTTGTATTTTTCTTTTTCTGTGCAAAGCACATTTAATTGCTTATATATACAGCTCTGGAAAAAATTAAGAGACCACTGCACCGTTGTCTTGCCTTTCCAAAAAAGTTGTAAAGGAAGGTTTTGAGTGATGAACAGAAGGGTTAAAATTAAGAGACCGCTGCAAATTGAATGCTTCTGTTCCTCACTCAAAACGTTCCTTTTCAGCTTTTTTGGAAAGGAAAGAAAAAGATGCAGTGGTCTGTTAATTGATTCCCAAGCTGTATATACAGGTGCTGGTCATAAAATTTGAATATCATCAAAAAGTTTATTTATTTCAGTAATTCCATTCAAAAAGTGAAACTTGTATAATGTATACATTAATTCCACAAAGACTGATATATTTCGAGTGTTTATTTCTTTTAATTTTGATGATTATAACTGACAACTAATGAAAACCCCAAATTCAGTATCTCAGAAAATTTGAATATTGTGAAAAGGTTCAATATTGAAGACACCTGGTGCCACACTCTAATCAGCTAATTAACCCAAAACACCTGCAAAGGCCTTTAAATGGTCTCTCAGTCTAGTTCTGTAGGCAACATAATCATGGGGAATACTGCTGACTTGACAGCTGTCCAAAAGACGACCATTGACACCTTGCACAAGGAGGGCAAGACACAAAAGGTCAAAGCTAAAGAGGCTGGCTGTTCACAGAGCTCTGTGTCCAAGCACATTAATAGGGAGGCGAAGGGAAGGAAAAGATGTGGTAGAAAAAAGTGTACAAGCAATAGGGGTAACCGCACCCTGGAGAGGATTGTGAAACAAAACCCATTCAAAAATGTGGGGGGAGATTCAAAAAGAGTGGACTGCACCTGGAGTCAGTGCTTCAAGAACCACCACGCACAGACGTATGCAAGACATGGGTTTCAGCTGTCGCATTCCTTGTGTCAAGCCACTCTTGAACAAGACACAGCGTCAGAAGCAACTCGCCTGGGCTAAAGACAAAAAGGACTGGACTGCTGCTGAGTTAGGTTCTCTGATGAAAGTAATTTTTGTATTTCCTTTGGAAATCAAGGTCCCAGAGTCTGGAGGAAGAGAGAAGAGGCACAGAATCCATGTTGCTTGAAGTCCAGTGTAAAGTTTCCACAGTCAGTGATGGTTTGGGGCGCCATGTCATCTGCTGGTGTTGGTCCACTGTGTTTTCTGAGGTCCAAGGTCAATGCAGCCGTTTACCAGGACATTTAGAGAACTTCATGCTTCCTGCTGCTGACCAACTTTATCGAGATGCAGATTTTGTTTTCCAACAGGACTTGGTACCTGCACACAGTGCCAAAGCTACCAGTACCTTGTTTAAGGACCATGGTATCCCTGTTCTTATTTGGCCAGCAAACTCTCCTGACCTTAACCCTATAGAAAATCTATGGGGTATTGTGAAGAGGAAGATGCTATACCCCAGATCCAACAATGCAGAAGAGCTAAAGGCCACTATCAGAGCAACCTGGGCTCTCATAACAGCTAAGCAGTGCCACAGACTGATCGACTCCATGCCATGCCGCATTGCTGCAGAAATTCAGGCAAAAGGAGCCCCAACTAAGTATTGAGTGCTGTGCATGCTCATACTTTTCGTGTTCATACTTTTCAGTTGGCCAACATTTCTAAAAATATTTTTTTTGTATTGGTCTTAAGTAATATTCTACTTTTCAGAGATACTGAATTTGGGATTTTAATTAGTTTTCAGTTAAAATCATAACAATTAAAATAAATTAACATTTGAAATATATCAGTCTGTGTGTAATGAATTGATATAATATATAAGCTTCACTTTTTGAGTGGAATTACTGAAATAAATCAACTTTTTGATGATATTCATGATCTTACCCAGACTGTTTAGAAATGCAGGAGTCAGGAATGTCAAGATTGGTCGCTTAGACTTACAGCTCTGGAAAAAAGTGACCACTGCAAAATTATCAGTTTCTCAAGTTTTACTATGCATAGGTATGTGTTTGAGTAAAATGAACAGTTTTGTTTTATTCTATAAACTACTGACAACATTACTCATTAAAAACATTAAAAATATTGTCTCTGCTCGCTCCATTGGCTTCCGGTGCGGTTTAGGGTGGAGTACAAGGTCCTCTCCGCTCCTCTGAACACACCTCTCTGGTTGTTCCCAAATTCAAATACATAAAGTTTGGAGGCCGATCATTTGCAGTTCAGGGCCCAACTCTGTGGAACGCTTTACCACCTTCCCTGCGTAACATTACCGTGTTCAGTGTTTTTAAAGCGCAGTTGAAAACACATCTGTTCAGACAGGCTTTTAAAACGTAATCTCTGACTCGACTGCTCATTTTATATATTTTATGTGTATGTATGTGTATGTGTGTGTATATGCGTATGCGGGTGTATGTGTATATATATGTACATATACATTTTTCTTCATTTATCTTATATTTTTATATGTTTTAATATTTTTTATATTCTGTTGTCTACTGAAGCTTTTAATGGAAAGCGCCTTGTGCACCTTTTGGCTGTTGTAAGGCGCTTTACAAATAAAATTTGATTGATTGATTGATGTAGAAAATAACAATTGATCAAAATAATCAAAAATAAATTCAAAAAATTGCGAGACACTGTGGCTTGTAGGCCTCTCCAGGTCTCTGTCTAAACATTAGACGACCAGGTGTTGGGCAAAGCTTAAATATTTACTTATGGTCCATTGCAAACTTTAGCCTGGCTCATCTTTGCTTCTCATTGATGAAGGGCTTATTTCTAGCTTTGCACGACTTCAGCCCTGCCCCTAAAAGCCTGTTTCTAACCATCCTACCTGTGCACTTCACCCCAGCTGCTGTTTGCCATTCTTTCTGTAGTTCACTTGATGTCATCCTATGGTTGTTCAGTGACATAAGAATGAGTTGACGGTCATCTCGGTCAGTAGACAGTCGTTTTCACCCTCTGCCAGTCGTTAGCATTGTTGTCCCCAATATCTGTTGCTTTACCTTGTTCTTATGAACCGCCGTCTTTGAAATTTTCAGGATGGAAGCAACCTGACGTTCAGTGTATCCCTCTGCCAGTAAAGCCAGTATTGAACCCTTCTTTTCCTCACTCAAAGCACTTTTCAACTCTTTTGTCATGTGTGTATTTATGCAAATATGCTCCAGAAACAAAAATATACAAAAGCAACTCGAGCATCGGACAAAACACAGTGTAAAATAAGGGTGGATTTGGCATTTATTAGATGGCGAGAGCTGAGGTTTGTATGAACAGAGATGCAGAGTTGGCTGCTTTACATTAAATACCTAATTTAGCTAGTTGGCCAGATAGTGAAGGAAAGCTATGTGTAAATTAAATTGATGATGGCAGAGAAACAATTATTCTACATAAAAAATAATTTATACTTTTTAGGAAAGTTTCTCCAAAGCCTTTGGTTAAAACGATGAGCCAGCGTTTGCTAGCTCCTTGATTCCATTTGAGGCTGGAAAGTAGTGTTACAACCTGGTGTTTTCTACAAAATATAAAGAAAAGCTAACATGCATACTGGGTTGTTTGACCAAACTTAATACATAAGCGATTATTCATTGGAAGAAGCAATTACATTGCTTTTCAGCTAGATGTTGCCTTGTGCTAACTGGGCAAGACACGCATATTATTATTCCAGCTAGCGTGAGCTAGCATATTTCTGGTTTCATGTTCCCTATAGCTATCCATCAACGAGACTCTGAAATATGGCAATGCATCTAACGCAGTAAATAGCCCAGATGGCGTTTTGATTGGTTTAGCTGTTTACTTTGCACCTTCGACCCCATCTAAAACGAAAGTCTGTGTTCATTGCTCCAGCAATGACGGTTGGAGGTGACACTGCTTCAGTATGCTCGTAGTTAGTAATGATTGTGTCAGATCCTTATGTTATGAGTTATAGAACTGATATTCACTGCCAGTAGGTGGCATAAAAACTTACTGCACCTTTAACGAAAACAAACTCCTAAAAAGTAGTCTACAACATCACATGTCGGGAGGTCTCTTGATAACCCTTCAAATTACATCCCGTTACTTACAGGGTAGTTCCCACGTAACTACATAGTTACAAAATGTAAGTACATGGTAAGAATTGGTATTTAAGTAGGAGAAATGTAGGTGTTATCTGTACTTAGATGAATGAAGAACGATACAATTCCAAAACTAAACAGACAGGTGATAAAAAGGAATTTTGAAATGATATAATTGTCATTCTTATTCGTGCTTATGGATTTCAATCAAGTCACAGAAAGCACTTACCTGTTGGGTGTCCTACAGCCCCCAGTGCTTCTCCTCATTATAGGCGCCCACATGAACCTTTTTTTCTCCAATATGCCGGATCAAAAGTGCTCCATCGTCGCTTTGAAAGCGCGAAGCTGACGAATAAAATGGATAGGCTTAACAAATAAGGGTTTGTCAGATTGTACTGTTGTTGAGGACCGTTAAACTCTAACATTAGCAGGCATACTTTAATGTGGATAACCAAAGGTGCCTAGCTCACTATGCAAATGTCCTACATTTTGTGTTGTTTCCAAATGTAGATACAAATAAGATCCATTAGTTTTTAGTGGAAATACATATTAAAAATACCCTATTTTGTAATAACACCTGATAAAAATAAAAATAAAATGTTTGTTTTCAGTTAATACTCCATAACATACCTTCAGGCCATCATCCTTTTGTAGCGTATTCTTTCCTATACCTTGTGAACAACCTTACTTACCATGTAAGTTCCTAATAAGTCCATCATCTTTACCTAGTTCATATACGGTATCAGCAACACAGTGTAAGTACTAGGAAAGAGGGCTGTAATTTGAAGCGTTGTCCGTTCCCACCTAGTTACAGTGTAGTTACAAGGAAAGAGGGCTGTAATCTGAAGCGGTGTCTCTTCCCACGTAGTCACAGTGTAATTACAAGGAAAGAGGGCTGTAATTTGTGGCAGTGTGTGCTCCCACATAATTACAGTGTAGTTACATGGAAAGATGGCTGTAATTTGAAGTGGTGTCTGTTCCCACATTGATACACAGTAGTTGCACTTACATTACTGGACTTGTCACTGACAATAACAAAAACAACTGTAAGCATTACATTTTGATGAGACAGCGGAAGGGGATCTCCTCCCAGACCTGAATCAGGGCATCAGTGACCTTCTGGACAGTCTGTGGTGCTAATTGGTGGCGTCAGATGCACCGACAAATAACATCCCAGAGGTTCACAATTGGATTCAGGTCTGGGGCACGTAAGGGCCAGTCAATGCAATCAGTGCCTTCTTCATCCACAAACTGCCTACACATTCGCATTGTCGTGCACCAGGAGGAACCCAGGGCCCACTGCAACTGCGTACGGTCTGACGATGGGTCTGAGGATTTCATCCCGGTACCTAACAGCAGTCAGGGGACCATTGGCTAGCATGCGGAGCTCTGTGCAACCCTTCAAGGATATGTCTCCCCAGACCATCACAGACCCACCAAACCAGTCATGCTGGATGATGTTGCAGGCAGCATAAAGTTCACCACAGCGTCCCTCGACCCTTTCGCATTCGTCAGTTTGCTCAGTGTGAATCTGCTCTCATCTCTGAAGAGAACAGGGCGCCATTGACGGACCTGCCAATTCTGGTGTTCTCTGACAAACGCCAATCGAGCTACACGGTGCTGGGCTGTGAGCATAGATCCCACTAGAGGACGTCGGGCCCTCATGCCACCCTCATGGAGTCCGTTTCTGACAGTTTGGTCAGAAACATACACACCATCAGCCTGCTGTAGGTCAATTTGTTGGGCTCTGGCAGTACTCCTCTTGTACCTCCTCGCACAAAGAAGCAGATACCGGTCCTGATGCTAGGTTGTTGCCCTTCAATGACCCAGTCCAGCTCTCTTCGTGTAACTACCTGGTGTCTCTTCCATGCTCTTGAGACTGTACTGGGAGACACAGCAAACCTTCTTGCTAAGGCACGTATGGATGTGCCATCCTGGAGGAGCTGGACTGCCTGTGCAACCTGAATGGGCTGCAGGTACTGCCTCATACTACCATTAGTGACAAGGACACTAGCAAAACACAAATCTAGAGAAGAATCAGTCAGGAAGAATAAGGAGAGAATTATTGTCTTTGGCCACCACATGCAAAACTTCGAAAAGTGCTAGTCAATCATACTGTATGAGCAAAAAAGTGAATGTGTGTAGTGAAGGCAGAGCCATTGTCAGTGCAACCTTTCTCTACAGCGTGACATTGTTTCACAATCGCTTATGCTTCTTAACTGGACAGATTGATATCCCTGAAGTTTAATTGACATGGTGTTATACTGTGATAATTACATGTTCCTTTACTTTTTGAGCAGTGTAGTTGCAAACCTGCAGAGACAAAAACAAATAAATGTTTCAAGTTAGATTGTTTGCATGGTTTTCCACTTAACTGTACATACTTGCTTTAATGGCAGTAAGGGCAATAGTAGTTTTGTCCAACTTGTGCCTACTGCAGCATTTATGCTCCTCGTATTCTTGAAGTCTGAACACAACAAAATATATGCGTGAGGACATATTATTCATTGGTCAAACATCTACTTTGCATAATGTACCTAATCTATAGCATGTATTTGATATCCAGTCCTGCAGTGTCCCCGGCAATACATATCAGTTGTGTAGCCCAGTAAAAATACAACTTGCTCAACTATTAAATGGCTTAATTAGCAGTTTACAATAATCAATTGTACTACAATGGTATGGTCAACAAAATATTCCAAGTCTGAATCTTCCTCAGTATTCAAACATAAATGGTGTGTGTCTTTGTAAAATAGAAATTAGCTTCATGTTAATTGCCTTAAATTGGTATTTAGAGGAATCTTTCTCTGCAAAATGTAATATTATATTTTTGTTGTGTGTGTTTGGCCAGAACTTTTATTCACTCATTTTCATTTGGATTAAATGTTTGGCGAACAAGCAAACCTTCTGAAATATACTGAATAACACTATTACAACCCCAAGTGATCTTGCAAAGGCATGGTAGTCTTTTGGAATTAGGGTTCTGAAAGGACATTCATAAGTAACATTCTTTTAAATGGTCTACATTTTAGTCATTATCCTCGTCCTGTTTCCCCAAGTGAATCTCAAGCACAACGTTTGGCCAGAATTATTTTTCACTCATTTTCTTTTGGATTAATGTCATGCGAACAAGCAAACTATTTAATAAAATGTGAACACCTTGTGAAATATACTAAACAGCGATTTTACAACCTAAAGTGATCTTGCAAAGCCTTTTGGAAATTTGTTTTTGAAAAAATATTTTAATGTACTAATCTTGGAATATTGTTTTTTGTAACATTTGGACAGCCCAAGTCACTAGTTAGCGTCCTTACACAGTAGTGTGCTTGATAGAGTGCTTGCTAGAGTGCTTTCTAGCACGCTTTGACCTGTTAGATTTAGAGTTAAGATTCGAAAGCTCAATTTAACATGAATTGCTTGCTTTAACTACAATTTGGGTTCATAATTACGTTTAAAAAAAGTATTGGCTATTTACCTTTGCAAATGAACAACGCTGTCAGGCCTCCATTCCGTAGTGTAGTCCTTCTCTTTCTATGGTGGCTCACAAGAAACGTTAGAGTATGCATGTAGCACAATATATGCGTGTAGCACGAGGTCCCTGATTTACTTTTATAGAAATTCCTCAAATCCTCACTCTATCACCTGTTATTATAATAATAATAATCATTTGTTATAATAATAAACATTGTTGAAAATTACGATGTATGATTTCTATAAAAGTGTTGTGCCCAACACATACAGTTGGTGGCATGCTACTGAAGCTTGCTAGGACCCTAGCTATTGTCTAGGGTTGTCAAAATGTATCTGAAAGTCTTCTTACATGCGTCCATGAAAATACTTTTGAATTGTAAATGATTCCAATATACATTAAATTGCACTTGCGAAAAAGGTATTTCATTTTGCACCTCATTAGTTTTAACACTGCCTTAGCAATTGAACAAATGTAATCATATGTGTTTAAAATGTAACATGTATTTACGTGGGAACAGACAAAGCTTCAAATTACAGCCCTCTTTCCTTGTAACTGCACTGTAACTACATGGGAACGGACACCTCTTCAAATTACAGCCCTCTTTCCTAGTACTTACACTGTGTTGCTGGTACCGTATAAGAACTAGTTAAAGATGATGGACTTACTACCCAGCAAGCAACGCGTTTTGCCGGCCTTCGAGTGTTTCTGCAAAGCGTTCGGCAAGCAGGCGGGCCGCTTTCATGACAATGCCTTCTGACAATACCCTGATTAGCGGCTCACCAGCGGCCCGACGGCGGCTAGCCGCTTTTATGCAATAAACCAAGCGGGATGCCTCACGCCCCAATATTAGGTTTTATTTATAATAATCCTTTATAATAATTTTGGTCATATCACAAATGACAATGAACTGAATAAAATCTAAACAATTTATTTCAAATAGTGCAAGATGCATACAAAAAAACATGCATTATACAGCAAGCATACAAAATAAAACATGTGCAAATGAATTGAAATAAAAATTTTACCAAATCAAATAGTGCAAGAAAACGTGTCCAGCAACAGATAGTAAAAGTACAGTATTTGAAAGTACAAAATAAACATAATACAATACAAAAAAAACAAGGGCTAGAATGGCAGTAATATACGTATGACTTAGCAGCAATCAATAGTTATTGAATATCAGATACATCAGTGATATAAGCTTATGAATGGTGGCATAACACTACAATTAGTCAGGATTAAGAACACAGAGCTATAAATATATTAAGAGGATAATGCAATCATATATATAACACTGTACATAGCGGCAATAAAAAACAAATAAATAGGCTACAGTACTGCAGCTTAGCAGCAATATTGGTTGTGCTGGAGATATCATTCATATTCACGGCAGGTCCCTTGTACCGCCGCGACATCTCCCACCTGCATGGTCAGCTACCCCTTTCTGGTACCTGGGGACCTGGTTCTGGACAGCCTCATCAGTGGCATCCCGGTTGGAAAGATTCTTCCTTATGGCTCCTGTAATACAGTAATCAGATATTGTACTTAAATGGTCTGACATGATTTTGAGAATGTACTGTAGAGGCAGCTGACTGTAGAGGCAGCTGTGCCCCCTGCTTGACATTCTTTTCAGTCAGACGTTTATCAGAAGCATAAAAGCACAATGAAATGTCAATAACTTAATAGTGAAATAAACAAAACTGCCATATACATGTAATTTCAGAAAGGCTGTACAGTATTGCATTTCAGTAAAGGGCTCACGTTCAGTTTCATTAAGACAAGATGCGAGCATAACTATTGTCTTGTTTATACCTGATTGTTGAGCCAGCTGTGCCCTCAGCTCGACCCTCTCTTCAGTCAGCCATCCACTGGATCTTCTCCAAATGTTCTGAAAGTAAAGACAGACAGTTAATTATTCAGTCCTAAATATCTGGTTATTTTACAATCAGAACTCAAATTGCAGTGTCCACCAAAATGTTCATTCTTACCTTCATGTGCAGAGCTAAAACTTCCCCCTGCCTCTGCCTTCTTGCCCTTAAAAATAAATTGAAATAGACCAATAAAATTGGAAGCAACATGCTTTAATAACAAGTTAGCATCTGGGTTAAGTGAATGAACCCACACTTACCTATGTAGCCATCCTCTACATGGTGGCGTGGAGTACCTCTCTGGTGCCTTGGAGTACTGTGCTTGCTCCATCCTAAAAATAAACATAAAAGTTGGTGAACAGGTAAATATGGTGAAACCAAGTAAACATTGCAGCAATTACGAGATCAACATGTAATTCACATACCTGGCATGGAACTGCTGCCACAGTCTTCTTCCTCCAGGAAAAAAACTACAGGAAACATCATCACCTGAAAGCAATGTTTAGAAAATAAGTTTAAAAAACCGGCAGCATAAGACGCACACAGGCTAGCTAAGAACAATGTGAATACACAGACAACAGGTCCAGGTTTAGCTAATCTAAATTTACTACCAAGAGTAATGTTACCCACATGATGTGGATAACGTTACACAAAGAAACAAGATTTAGCCAACGTTATGTATCAGTTGATAAAAGGAGTAAGCACATATTATAACTTGTTGATACCCTAAGAAACAGGATTTAGACAAGTTTGTAATGAACACCGAGACTGGAGTGGTGTGGGTCCAATTGCAGAAGTGCAACTGTAGATTTATTTTCTTTGTACAAGGGAGTAGGCAAGAGCAAGAACGGTAAAGACGGGCAGGTAGTTTCAATAACCAGGAGATCAGTCCTCGAAGGCGAAGGCACAGGCAGGAATAGACAGAGAGGAGAAAACCAGAAGCAGGCAGGCAGGTCAGTACGCCGGGTGATCAGTCCGCGGAGACAACAGTACAGGCAGGGAGAGACGGTAAGAGAATCCAGGGGCAGGCAGGTAGGTCGGAATTCCGGGTGATCAGTCCGCGAGGGCAACAACACAGGCAGGGTTAGGCGGGAAGAGAATCCATGGGGCAGGTAGACAGGTCAGGACGCAGGTTTCTGGAATATAGGGATAGAACGGGAACAGGAAGGAAGAGAACAACAGGCTGGAAGTCAAAAAGGCAAATAACGCGATCTGTACAAAGGCTTGGCAGGTCCACTACGAACAATACCTCACACTGGAGTGGAGGCAGAGCACGGACTAAATAGAGGGATAAACAGGGCACAGGTGTTCAGTATTCCGGTGATTGCTGGGTGCGTTCATGCGTGTCGAGAAGTGAAAGTGTAACGGTGGTAGGTGAGCGTGGCGGGTAGGAGCTAGATCCGGAATGACGCGAGAACCTCACAAAGTTAGCTAACGATGTTACCATACCTGTTCAACTGTTGAAATGCGAAGAAGCACAAAACATCCGAACTTGAGGATAAACAAAGAAACAAAATATAGTAAGTAACCAAACCTGTTGGCACACGAATAAAGAAGGGTTACTGTAGGTATTTAATCTCAGTACAACGCAGTTTTTTCAAGCTCAGTTTCTCTGACTCTTTTTCCCGCTAATGGTTTAAAACTTGCGTTCCGCTACCAGTAACTTGACTAAATAATTTGAATGTTAATATAATATTGCAAACAGTCATTGTTTAATACAAAGCAGTCATAATGTTCTTACTCAGTAACCTATCAACACTTAACGCCAGTTATTTATAATAGAACAGAACTCACCATAGATGTAGGTGACTCGGGGTTCAACAATTTTCATTCTGATGTCCAACAAATCCTTGATCTTCGTTTGTTTCGGGAGTTCATCAAATTGTAGTAAAACAATGTGATAATCCACATGTTGTATTGTCCAATTCAGAGCATATAGCTTATACACTTTGAACAAGAGTTGACGACAGAACCAAGTCGCTAAAATGAATGTTCTAGTTTGCACGGTCCAACAGCGTGGAATCCAAATGGCGTCTCTTGCCCATATGGTCTTGCCTTACACATGTGCAATTCGTTACTATAGCGCCATCTACGGACACGGCGGTGTTTAAACACAGTAAAGAACTGTCCCCCATGAAGCAAAAGTCGAGGCTATAGATCAAGTTGAGCTGGTACCATGTAGTGAAAAATGGCCATTAGTTTGTGAAAATATTATGGTAAGCAATGGCGAGCTGTGTTTACTGTACATGTCTACACAAAGGTCCTTTACACAAGCAATAGTGCAATAGTCAAAGTCTATTTTATTTAAAAACTACCAATTTTGACCAAAATTCTGTACAATATTAAAATAAATCAAATAATCAGTACAAGAATAAAAGGGGTACAATAGCATCTCTGCTGGAAGAAAATGGCGACACAAGCAGATAAAGCAGACTAAAGTCAACGTAACGCAGTTGGGCCGCTGGTCGAAAGCCGCCTGAGATGCAAATTAGCTTATGCAAATTGAGATCAGGAGAAAAGGGGCAAAAGCTGGTGGCCTGCTGGCTGTATGACATTTTAGCCGCCGGCGGCCCGCCAGCAGCAAAACGCCACCGGCGGCCCACCAGCAGCAAAACGCCACCGGCGCGCCAGCGATTGCCCACTGGGTAGGAACTTACATGGTAAGTAAGGGGGAAGTTCACAAGGTATAGAAAAGAATAAGCTACAACAGGATCATGGCATGAAGGTAACTAACTGAAAACAAATTACAATTTACCACATTTATTTTCTTTTCATCAGGTGTTAGAAATAAACTAGTTTTAATATATATTTCCACCACAAACTAATGGATCTTATTTGTATCCACATTTGGAAACAACACAACATTTAGGAGATTTGCATAGTGAGCTAGGCACCTCTGTTTATCCACAAAATAATAGGAGTTTTTGCTTTCGATTGCTTTCGATTCAGCATTTTGGAGAAAAAAACATTCATGTGGGCGCCTATTATGAGGAAAAGCATTGGGGGCTGTAGGACACCCAACAGGTAAGTGCTTTCTGTGGATTGATACCTAACAAGCATCTATAATCAATTCATACAGTTGTGATTGATGTCAAAGCGGCTTTTGGTTTGGCAAGATTGCATGTGTTAGCCCCTGTAAGTAACTGGAATTTGAAGGGTTACCGGTCTCTTTAACAAAAGCAAACTCAAATCATTGTTTGGGATATGGCTATTTATCCTAAGTGCAGACATCTAAAACACTCCCACTAATAATCATTAGCATTTCTTTACATTAGCAAATACAATGAACACAAAGAAAAGGCACTGACCCACTTAAACAATGCAAAACGAATAAATGGTTTTGGGCATTGCCGCCTGTTTTGTCAGTTGTGCAGCACAGACAAACATTCTACAATGTTCTTTTAAGTTTGATCCATAAACCATACAGTACAATAAAGCATATCAGTATATTCAACCCCTTATGAGGAACAAGAGAGATTCAAACACTACAGATAAATATCCACAATATCATGCATTTAGTTACATTCCAATTTACTCAGAGTTTCACACCTCTCCAGGTGAGTTCAGGAGGCTGGGAGCTGATGGCCCACACCTGGTGATCCTGGTTTTAGAGAAGCAACTGTTATGCAGAACACGTGATTAACATAGCCAAGAGTCTGTTGGAGACTATTTGTCCTCCTCTTAGTCGAATACCCTTCCTTTCTTCCTTCACAGACATTTCTCATTACACTACACAACTCTAAAATAGGTTTCAATGTGAATTTCAAAGGGTACGCTGGAAGATGCAAACCTCTGATCATCACCAAAAACATGAAGGCCAGATAAGAATTTGCTAAAAAGTAAAAATAAGCCAGTAATATTTTGGAACAGAGTATTATAGACAGATGAAACAAACTTAAATCAAAGTGATGGGAAGGGAAAAGTAGGAAAAATTGATCTGTACATGATTTAAAGCATACCACCTCATCCCGTGGAGCAAGGTGTAGATAGTGTCATGACATGCAACACTGCCCCTGGAACGGTCTCACTCATCTTTATTGATATTGTAAGGAATGACAGGAGTGTAACCAAGTATCTTGGCTACCAATGTCCAAGAAAATGCCACTCACAAGGCAACATGACACAACACGCTGCCAACACAACCAAGGATTTAATCAGGGGGGAAAAGTGGAACGTTTTAGATGTTTTAGAACTTTATAGTCAATATCCTCATTGAAATCCAATTGAACTTGCATTTCACTTGCAAAAGAGGACATTGAAGTCAGAAATTCCCCTAGACAAGCAACAGCTTTACATGGCTGAAGTTAAGGCTTTGCAAAGCATCTCAAAGGATAATACAAAAATATTGGTGATGTCAAGGCGTCGCAGACTCACTGTTGTTATTGCATGCAAGGGGTTTGTGAAAGAATACTAGCTTCTAAAATTTGCTTTTAGGGTGCCATTTTAAAATTTCCACCATATAATACAATCCCAAGGTATTGAGGAAAGATTTTTTTTCATGAACCATTTCTTATTGTATGTGTATTCCATTCAGGGGATTCTGTGTCGCCCTGATGAATTTGTGTTGTATGTTTTGTACTAGTTGTAATGCAATACCCTCTTTTCCAGACCTTGGTAGCAAACTTTGCCACCCCACTTTGCCTACTCTTCCCTTTTCCTGTGATAGCCAAACTCTGATGGAAAGAGTTAGCCATGGAATTCAAGCGTCCAGCACCGCTAGGGTCCAAAAGACTAAACAACGTTACCAGTCCCGACCAAGTTGGGCTAAAGCTTGAGAAAAATACTTTAAAACTGATTCTTGTTGGCCTTGCTTCTCCTCAATTATAGCAAGGACTGTAGCAAGGTAATAGTAATAATCAGCGAGCTATCAGTAGATAATTTTAGCAGCCATGTTCATGAAAAGAAGGTGGTCAGGGGCAGTGTTGGGTAACGTTATTAATTAAAAGTAACTAATTACAGTTACTAGCTATAGTTCGCATAATGTAACTAGTTACGTTACTTTGTTACTTGCTGTCGAAAGTAAGGCGTTAAGTCACTTAGTTACTTTAAGATAAGTTATTTGATTCTATATTCACATGTTGTTCACTTATGCACAAATTAAGTGAACAACATGGGGCAGTGCAGTGTGATTTGAAGCCACTGCAGTGGGCATGGTTTCCTTGGGGATTTGAATATTTTCGAAATATTTAGCTTTACACTTGGATATAACATTTAGATTTAGATTTAACATTTAGATTTAGATATAACATTTAGATTTAACATTTAGATATAATATATCTATATGTATATATATATATATATATAATTTCTGTCTCAAATGTGAGGAAAATGCGCCAAATGTGAGGAAAGTGAGCTAAATGTTGAAAATGTATTGTCAATTATTTTTTTACCTCACTTTTACAATTGCCACCCCATATTTAAGTGCTCTCCATTGCAATGTTTTGTTAATATAGCACTGAAGATGCATCTACGTGTTCATTCGGTTTGAATATTCGTTTGCCAGTAAATAACTGAGGATGATTTAGGATCAACTTTTGTTGTCCAACAGAGGATGATTTCTGATCGAACTTTGGTTGTTCAACAGGCAAAAGATCTCAGGAAACATAACGTGGCGATTGGTTACATGCAAGGGTAATGATGTAGTCCAAATAGTAAACTGCTTCCCAAGCTAGAATCACAAAGCTCACCCAAGCTCAGCCTTCCGCTGCACAAGTCGCTAGTCAACGCTACATATTGTTTTGAAAGGAATTGGAGCTGGGCGAGTGGCTTTGGTAGGGGAATCATGACCTGCATCATGAGAGTTGGTGCTGCTTTGCGTCCTATTTAGCCTCTACTAAATGGAATGCTACATAAAGCTACGTATGTTGCACTGAGGGAAATTGAGTAACGCGTTGTTTATTTTAAAAAAGTAACTAGTATTGGATTACTTCAATTAAATAACTAACGGCGTTACGTTACTCGTTAGTCTGATTACTAACGCGTTACCTTACGTGCACACAGTCCACTCGCTCAACTTGCAAATCGCTCAATCTCGGGGCATGGATCAATGTGGATGGAGTCAAATGCTTGACTCCTCCAACATTTGACCCCGTCCACCGTTTTCTTGTCCATCAGACGTTTGACAGTCACACGCTGAATACAAACACACACGTTTGTGCAAGGCATATGTTGAATACAAATGTACTTGATTTTTGAAGATCGGCTGAAATATTATATTAAGTGATACCTGCCAGAGTATATGAGCAGGGAGCTGATAGAAATCCCGCTCATCACTCTCGAGCAAAGGTTACGCTCTGCTCCACCGCACCACGTCTTTCCCATCAGTCTGCTCAAAACCGCTATTCACTCAATTTACTTTGTTTTAAGTTATGCATGTATCACTACTCCGTGATCCCAATGATCTCTGAAAATGTTCATGCATCAATTATTTTTCAATTATATCCCTGCATGAAGCCAGAGAAGCATCATAAATAATGGGTAAACCGGACACAGCAATTATAAGTTTCTCTCTCATCAATGTATTTTAGCTAGCGAGTGAGTTTTTAGCTAGCGAATAGAAAAGAGAAGGGACTTCAAGATGCAGAGAACTTGGTAGTCGCCGAACTCCTTCACTGCCCGCTCACTGAAAATAAGCATAAAGTTGAACATATCTCAACAGTTGATGTCGCTTGGAGATTTTGTCTAATAGTTTTGAAGAGGTGGCAATTACTTTGTTCTTTAAATTACACTGTAGCGGTTTGGAAATGCGATGAGATGCTAAATTAGGCAAATATTAAGTGGAATGAAACGTTGCCATGATAATTTCATCAAAAATAATAGAATAGAAATAGCAAACAGCGCTAATGTTAAACATAAATGCTAACAACCTTAGCTAGCCTTTAACATTAGCCAACTCAAATGTGGTAAACTAGCCTCAGTCTTAGCTAACTTTATTGCATCTAAAATCAATCTGGTGACATGACCATTATAACAAACGGTTTAGGTATTAATAATTTGGCTTTGTTTAGAGATGATATTATGCTTTCAGGCCTCGGTAGCTTATGCATTTATTTTCATTTGTTTCTGCAATTCCATTTCTAGCCAACAGAGCTGAATTGTCCCAATACTTATGCTTACAAGAAACATTGTAAGTAATATTATTCTTAGTTCAGACAGAAATTGATACATATTATTCCAATCATTTATTACAGAACTATGCACAACAATGTGTACAAACAATATCTTGGTATTACCTCACTGCCATTGCATGATCCTGTAATTAATACTACCAATAATAACATCACATCGTAATATTATTAGTAATAGCAATCCCCATTATCAATGAGCAAGAAATGCAATACCAATTCCTCCACAAAAGGAAACAGAAATGTTTACATTGATCCCCTGGCATGGGGGTCAATGTATACATATAGTATTACCATAATCACACCAGAACTGAGTGAGAAAACCTGAAGATTAGTTAAATAGACAGGTATTTCAATCTGATATTGGGATAGGATGGATCCCAATGCCAGCTGAGGCATTTCAGGACAATTACCACTTGCGTATGCTGGCTCAACTGGCTAATTTGGTCAAATATATATAGGTTTTGAAATAAAAGGTGACAGTCTGTACTTTTGTCTCATTCATCTTTTAATTGCATTTTTGTATGCCGTGAGTGTATCATAACAAATTGTAAATTTGACTTTACTTTCTCACTACTTTCTCACTACAGGGCACTGACAGTCTATGCAGCTTTTGATTTGGATTTCATGCACATCAGGTTGTTTTACGTCAAAATGGAACTCACAAGTTATTGGTTGGCATTAGCAGAGGGTCACTCTGTTCCCACTAGATTCTATGGAACTCCATCCACGTAGAACTTTTTTTGGAGTACTTCTGGATACCCAAGCCAATCCTGGGTAGCCATGGACACAGTCAAGTGTTACCTCTATTTTGTTCTCTGATAGGCTTTGTAGAACTGATGCTAAATATTTCTTCTATCAGCTCAGATTTTGCGAAGTGCCTTTTGCAATTCAAAGATGGAGGTAGAGACTAGCCTATGTCTGTATTTGGTGTGCCTAATGTTAAACTCATCTTCATTTAACTGCCACTCTGCCTCTGGCGGATTTATTGAAACAGCCTGCCGTTAACGCAATTAGATTGTAATGCTCCATATAATTTTAGCACAACAGTGTGCCAATTTAGACTCACTGTTTGATTGAGTTTGTTAATAGTGAAATCGATGCTATTTGGCACAGTTTGTTGATGTGTGTGTGTAGGGGGGAGGAGGTTGGTAATGTGTGTGTGTGTGTGTGTGTGTGAGGTTTCCAGTAAAACTTATAACTGGGCATAATGTTAGAATTGGGGTTATTTCAGGTTAGGCCATTACTAGGTGTACCTAATCGAAAATATGTATTTCTGGGTCAAGTCCACACAAGGATAAAAAGAAAGTGTGTGTGTGTGTGTATGAGCACATGCATGCACACTTTGATGTGAGAGTTATCACAGTGCCAACCATAGGTTAACATGATTGCCAACCCTGGAATTCACTACTGAAATGGGCATTCACAATGCAAACACATCTCCCTCTGTTTTGTTCTCACACATGCATGCAAACACACACAGACACGCACGTAATGTTTTCATGACTTTCCATGAGACATTCGTTATTCTCCTTTCAAAAAACATTGTATTTAGAAATCACAACTTGCATCCATTGTGAAATAGGCTACATAAAGATTGTCTTGTAAAATAATTAGTACACACCTGATAAAATATTGAAAGCTTGCCAATTAGCAGACAATGTTCAAATTTTGGGTCTTGCTGCTGGCTGGGGTCCAATCAAAGACAGTGGGCAGTATGTAAAATGTAGGCTATCAATAAAGGCAAACTGTCAAATATTTTTTGTGAGCACGCCTGATATCCCTCTCACTCACATCAGTGAACGTCATGCTTCAGTTCACCTTGGCTGCCTAATATTGGCATGCAAGCAGTGGTTGGCACGAATATGTGGCTTCATTCATTGCACACACAAATCAGGAACTTTTTGTTGAAAGGTAATGTGCCTAGTGTAGCAGTCACAGTTGACAGCAGTTTAAACAATTACGTGATACATGTGTAGGAACTTTCACGCGCATAGCGATTTGTACGCGTGCAGTATATTTCTCGATAAAATGTCGAAAGCTCAACTATGACAGTAAATATAAATTTACTCTTAAACACATCACTGGTTTTCATTCTTTTGAAGTTTTACTCATGAAAGTTATCCAGGCTGATAAATAATTTTATATAGCTACTATTTACATACACAATGCTCCTCAATGAGTTTTCAGAATTCTTGTCTAACCTTGTAGTCATGGCAGATAGTATTAAAAAACAGTACACTACGATACCGAAAAGCACTCACATCTGCTCGATCAGCTTATTTCTCCAACCTGATTGAGGTGAACAAAAGTGATCCAACATTTCTCTTTTCGATACAGTTGCAAAGTTAACAAAAAAGCAATGCTCAACAAGTGAAGTGGTTCTTCACTTTAGTTGTAATGAATACATGAGCTACTTTGATGAAAATTTCATCACCATTAGAAAACACATAACTGACTCCTCTTAAATAGTCATAGTCCCAAAAATATCAGTTGTCCTGAGAATGTCCAAAACCTCCATGACCAGGTGTCAATGGGGACACTTGAATTTTATGATCCCATATCGCTTGACACATTCACTAAATTTGTAATGAGTTCTAAACCCACAAATTGTCAGCTCCAACAAAATTACTTAAGGAGCTATTTCCTGTGCTAGGTCAGCCAATGTTGAACATAATAAATTGCTCCCTTTCCTCCGGATGCGTACCAAACTCACAAGATTTTTTGGAAATGAAGCCTCTTCTAAAAAAAAACAAATGACTTTCTAATGGCCTGAGACAAAGATTCTGCATCCGTCCTGTTGCTTCTTGATCTTAATGCTACTTTTGAAACTATTGATCTCTTCTCTTAGAGAGACTGGAAACCCATATTGGGCTATGTGGACATGTTCTAGCCTGTTTTAAATCTTATTTATCTGAAAGATATCAGTTTGTATGTGTGGATGGCATATCCTCTGACAAATCAAAGGTATGCTTTGGTGTTCCTCAATGCTCGGTTCTGGGCCCATTATTGTTCTCACTATATATTCTGCCTCTGGGTGATGTCATCTGGAATCACAATGTCAACTTTCACTGTTATGCTGATGACACACATTTATATATTTCAATGAAGCATGGAGAAGCCCCAAAATTAGCTACTTGGGAAGCATGCGTTTCAGATATTAGGAAGTGGATGACAGAGAACTTGCTTTTAACTCAGATGGAATTGCTTGTTTTAGGACCCAAGAAACAAAGAGTTTGTTGGCAGATCTCATTGTGAACCTCGACGGCTGCAGGGTCGTATCCCAAAAAACTGTAAGAATCCTTGTTGTTACCCTTGACCCTGACCTTTTCTTTGATGAACATATACAATATCTCAATAGTTGATTATTTTCATCTTCGAAACATTGCAAAAATCTGAAACTTTCTATCAAAAATTATGCAGAAAAACAAATCTCTGCTTTTGTTACTGCAATGCTCTTCTTTCAGATTACCCTGAGAAATCAATAAATAAACTTCCGTTAGTACTGCACATGGCTGCTAGAATCGTAACTAGCCTCTTTACACTGGCTGCCTGTTTGGGTTAGAGCTGATTTTAAGGTTTTATTGTTAACCTATAAATCAATACATGGACTTGCTCCTACTTACCTCGCTGAAATGAGCCAGCCATACATACCTACACGTAATCTTGGATCACAAGATGCTGGCCTTTTAATTGTACCTAGAATCTCTAAACAAACAGCCGGAGGCAGGGCCTTTTCTCATAGAGCTCCACTACTGTGGAATGATTTGCCAATTAAGGTCAGAAATGCAAACTCAGTGTCTACTAAAGACTTATCTCTACAGCATGGTTTATGATTATGTGTAGTCTGGCCCAGGGGGGTGAAGGTGACTTTATACTTTCCACCCTTGCTGTCTTGCCAGATGGGCTCCCATCACCACTGGGATGCCCTCCCTCCACTGCCATTCGGGGGCGGAGTCACTGGCTTTTTGTTGTCTCTCTGTTGCGCACTTTGCAATTGGGCTGCACTCTGCTGGCAATACTCGGCCCTCTTTCAGGTTGGTTGCGGTTGGTAGGGGTCCCTTTGATTGATGCTTGGCAAGCAATGTGGCTGGATTGATTTCCTGGACCCCCCTGTCTCAGCCCCAATGTCTTACGCTGCTATATTATTGTGCTGGGGGATTAGGGTCAGTTCTCCTTCTCCACTATAAATCCCTGTAGATCTAAGGAATGCATTTTCAAAATGTTCCTGTCTCTTGCCATTTTAAACTTAATAGGACATGAGGTCTTGGCCCACACCTGAGGAGTACCAGGCTTGAAAGACATGTTGCTGTCCCTTTCCAAAGTCCTCCTGGTTGTGTTGCAGATCAAGACGATACCTGACGATTTCAGCTGCCACTGTGCTGACACCTCCCACCCTCCCCCGTTTTGTTCCTGTCCTTGTCCATCTGGTCATGCTTCCGACCTGGTTTAAATAGACTTTGGACTCAGCCCACATGCATTTATTAATTATTACAATTTGTACTCTTAATATGTTCACCCGGCACAGCCAGAAGAGGACTGGCCACCCCTCTGAGCCTGGGTCCTCTCTAGGTTTCATCCTAAATTGTGGCCTTCTTAGGGAGTTTTTCATAGCCACTGAAATATTTTTCTTAATATTTATCCTCCCAAGTAAATGAACGGAAAAAACCATGACAAGAGAGTACGAACTGGACCTGAAGAGCAGCAACACAAACAGCAAACTCCAAACAATGATGGACAACTAAGGGACACACAGGGCAACTTAAATAGGATCCCCAATCAGAGGCAATAGGGAGCAGCTGCCTCTGATCAAACAGCAATAAACACAGAGGTGTCAAGAGGCACCTCTGCATTCTGACCCTGACTGTGGCCTCCAGGCACATAGAGATGCCTAAAGGCACGCCAGCCAGGACCTGACATTATCTAGCATTGGTCCTAGTAAATAGAGGAAAAAAATGTGTCAATTATTTCATTTTTGAATTTCAGATTTTTCCTGCCGTCACTCTAAAATGGAACTGAACGGGGCATCCAATATATATCCAAAATATATGATACATTCGGTTTTCCAAAATTCTCCTGAAATAATTGTGCCGAAACGAGCATAGTATAAGTGGTTATGTTCTACGTGAAACCTAACTTTTTTTCATAAACAATGCATTACTTTACCACATTATCTGTAAACACCCGCACTCGAGCTAACAGCCCAGTGCCTTTTCAAAACAGCTGAACTAGGGTGCTGACGTCATTGGAGTTTGCAAGCTAGCAACAAGCACAATTTACAGACATTTATCAAAATGTCTCGAGAAAGTGCAGTCCCCTATTGTGTTGATAAAATGGAATCTGGTTAATTGTCTAAAAGACAGGCTGTCATTCCGGAATGTTATCAGTCAGGGAAGCTAACTGACATGGCCGTTCCCAACAGTATTAAAACCATGCCGATGCTCCGTAGTAATAATCATTTCAGTATCTCCCCATACTATTCCTGCAGAATGGGACTTAAGACAGAATTATCCAAATAGCTATTACATGCCTACTTACAGAATGGTGGGTTGTCCGTTTGATCCCTATGGCTTCTGCCTCATCTCCCAGTTTCTTTGGGCATGTTCTAAAACTGCCCGGTTGATAAGAGCTTGAAAGCCAATGCCATCTGTTGCACACGCTGGAGCTGATTCAGTCTTATCTACAGATGCATCAAGGTATTCAATGGAATTGGATAGCAATAAATCCTACTCTTAACGGGAGCTACAGTTTTGTAAACAAAGCAGGTTGCTAGATAAAGCCTCCTCGCAGACAGATTTGCTTCCCCATTGTTAGAAATCAGCCATTTCGTATTGTGGTTGTAATAATTATCACATACCCATTTGTCAATGGAGAGAGTAATTCAATTATTTATTGCAGCATTAGATCTTGTTCATGAGGTTAAGGACCTAGTCTTCCTTACACAACCTCAATCTCATCTCACTCAATCTCTTATCTCCGTAATGCCAGTTACAAGCTGATATATACATTGAAGGGTGTGTCTACCTAGCAAAGATCAGGTTTCCATGCCAAGTGGTCAATGTAAACATTCCTGTGGTTATCAAAGCGCAACCTACAGAGAGATAATCTAGACAGGGACCTTTTGTTGTTCTCATTATCTAGGCACATTCACTTCCATTGAAACATACACTCACCTAAAGGATTATTAGGAACACCATACTAATACTGTGTTTGACCCCCTTTCGCCTTCAGAACTGCCTTAATTCTACGTGGCATTGATTCAACAAGTTGCTGAAAGCATTCTTTAGAAATGTTGGCCCATATTGATAGGATAGCATCTTGCAGTTGATGGAGATTTGTGGGATGCACATTCAGGGCACGTAGCTCCCGTTCCACCACATCCCAAAGATGCTCTATTGGGTTGAGATCTGGTGACTGTGGGGGCCATTTCAGTGCAGTGAACTAATTGTCATGTTCAAGAAACCAATTTGAAATGGTTTGAGCTTTGTGACATGGTGCATTATCCTGCTGGAAGTAGCCATCAGAGGATGGGTACATGGTGGTCATAAAGGGATGGACATGGTCAGAAACAATGCTCAGGTAGGCCGTGGTATTGAAACAATGTCCAATTGGCACTAAGGGGCCTAAAGTGTGCCAAGAAAACATCCCCCACACCATTACACCACCACCACCAGCCTGCACAGTGGTAACAAGGCATGATGGATCCATGTTCTCATTCTGTTTACTCCAAATTCTGACTCATCTGAATGTCTCAACAGAAATCGAGACTCATCAGACCAGGCAACATTCTTCCAGTCTTCAACTGTCCAATTTTGGTGAGCTTGTGCAAATTGTAGCCTCTTTTTCCTATTTGTAGTGGAGATGAGTGGTACCCGGTTGGGTCTTCTGCTGTTGTAGCCCATCCGCCTCAAGGTTGTGTGTGTTGTGGCTTCACAAATGCTTTGCTGCATACCTCGGTTGTAACGAGTGGTCATTTCAGTCAAAGTTGGTCTTCTATCAGCATGAATCAGTCGGCCCATTCTCCTCTGACCTCTAGCATCAACAAGGCATTTTTGCCCACAGGACTGCCGCATACTGGATGTTTTTCCCTTTTCACACCATTCTTTGTATACCCAAGAAATGGTTGTGCGTGAAAATCCCAGTAACTGAGCAGATTGTGAAATACTCAGACCGGCCCGTCTGGCACCAACAACCATGCCACGCTCAAAATTGCTTAAATCACCTTTCTTTCCCATTCTGACATTCAGTTTGGAGTTCAGGAGATTGTCCTGACCAGGACCACACCCCTAAATGCATTGAAGCAACTGCCATGTGATTGGTTGATTAGATAATTGCATTAATGAGAAATTGAACAGGTGTTCCTAATAATCCTTTAGGTGAGTGTAAATCTACTGTGTAATACCATAAATCATAAAGAATAATTTTATTACGTGACCATTTTATATTTTTATTGATTGGAGTCGTTGTTTTCATTATAGGCACTGTATAGCTAGCCATCAACAGTAATCTTTGTACAAGAGTACACTTCCGTACTAGTTCCATTAATACGTTTTTTTTTTCCACGTTTTTTCACCACAAATGTAATGACTGAGGTAGAAGTGGAATTAAAAAGCAGAATGGTTAAAGACACAGACTGCCATATAAAAAACCACAGATCAAAACCAGCCAGGGACATCAACATTCACAGCTTCTCCATTCTGGGGTGTGGATTTATGTAGCTTCTTATGATTGTCATTACAACAAAAGGCACCAAGATGCCAATTGTAACCACAGGCTCAGTTAAGGTGAGTTCTGGTTGTGGTTGTAATCGTTAGTTTTCTTTTTTTTATAATGAATTTAACCTTGTTCCGGGAGGTTTAATTTTATATTATTAGTATGTTATTGTAATATCCAATAACCCAACTGTTGCTTTTCCAACATCCTTATTTTAGGAATGTCTGAACTCAAACCCTTTACAACATCCCCAATAATAAATACATTAAACCTGAGACTCCATTTGTACTTATGCCTGTTAGTGAATGTGAATTCTTGTGCATATGTGATCGAACATGTTTTTCTGCAAGCGCCAGTTGGGGATTGATTTCCTCAGTGACTGTATCACCTTCACAGGTGCAGATCAATATCACAATGTCCAGGGGTAGACCTCTGACATTTGCGTAGGGGGGGAAAGTCACTGTCGGGATTAGATCCAGGTTGCGTTTGATGTCACAACAGGCATTTGGTCCGACAGGGTCAGCTTTCTGCTGAACTGCAGAAGAGGGATGACATTTTCTCCAACACTCCTGGGACTGAGCTGTGAGCGTTGGAGTTGTGTGTGTTACAGTGTGAGAAAGAGAGAAACACTTCAACTAGCCCACCTGTGTCTATGCATTGGATTATAGAGCTTTCCTGGATGTTCATTTAATCATAGATCAACTAAAACCATTCTATAGACGGTACTATTGCGCTCCTCCTATGTACTTGATTGATTGATTATTTAGGAACTCTGCTCACCTGCTTGTCAAAGTCTTGATTAAATAGCAATTGAAAGCAAAAGGTAAAAGCCAGCTAACACTAACCCTTTATAAAAACGAGTTTGATAACCCCCCCCTTGCTTCAGGATTGTCTTCCACTAATCCCACTGGTCATATCTTCCTCTGAGCCAATCCTTGATAGATATCCAGCAGCCTTGGTAGTCAGCATTGCTGTCATTTTAAAAAGCCTAAGCTCCAATCAAATAATTTATGGCTGCTATCATAGCCTTTCATTGCTCCAGTGTTTAGCTTTCGCCTCAAAGTTATCTCCATTTCAAATGCTACATATTATACACTCGATGGGAGTAACCTCAATTTCGTCATTCTTGTAAACAGATGCCTGAGAGGAGTAAAGTACAGTTTTACTCCCAGCCTCATTCCGCCTTTCAGGCTACAGAGGACATATCTTTACCTGAGAGACTTTACTAAGGCAAGACGATAATATGTCCGCAAAAGGAACTGTGGACCATTACATCTCTTGTAGGTGTTGATACCAGAGTTTATGCTAGACTGTTTTTTGTCGGCCAATGTGCCCATTAAAATTCCAGAATTCCGGCCATATGGAACAGCTATCGGACATATGTTTTAAATAGGCCTAACCATGTAATAGCCTACCTTTAAACAGCCAATGTTAGAAACGTCTTAACAAATATCATGCAAATAATGTTGATTTGCTCCAGAAAGGTGGAATTGGGAAAAGCACAAACACCACAAATCACAAATCTGTAGAACCATCTCTGGATCCACCACATGCATTTTTACAATATTATTAGGCTACACTATAAAAATGGCATAACATTTACAATATAAACAAAGTGTTAATTGCAATTATTTGTGTGACAATTAATCATCAACTTAAATGTCATAATTGTGACAGCCCAAGCTACAACAATAAAATAAAACACATAGCCTTGCTTTTTTTAATTAAATAAACACACTAGCCTATATTTAATGTATGTCTCTTTGCATTTCAAGCCCATCAAATTGAATAAGGACAAGCAGGAGCTTGAAGCTCCTGTGGTCTTGCTGGCCTTATTTGCACAATCACTTGTTGTTTATTTTATACTGGCCGGGGGGATGTCTGCTTCGCCTTTTGGAATCATAGAGATGCCATGCTTTGTCACATGACCAAACACTCATATGTCAATGTTAGGCTATTTAATATGCAATTTATCCATTTATTTATTTACTTATTTATTTGGCATATTTTCCACCGGACATTTTGGTCAGTGATATTTTCATCTGCCAGACAATTACATGTGATGCCGGCATTTGCCGGCTAATGTAAACCCTGGTTGATACATTGATACACCCCTGCACTATACATTATCATTCCCTGCTCTGACCAGTCACTTTGGAATTCCTGCAACAATCAGAAGATCAAATTAAAACATGTCATCTGTAGTCTAAAGCTTCAGTCAGATGTGCCACAAACCCAATGACCTTGATTACAGGTCTATGGGTAAAGACGTTGTAGGTTAAGGGGATCCATGCATATAGGCATAAGCAATCAAATGATGCTACGCACTAAGTTACGCACACACACACACACACACACTGAGATACACAAACACACACATTCATACACATGTACACTCATGCATACACAAAAACAAACACTCACACACACACCTATTAAATAAACTTACTTGCCACTTTCCACTCTCACCATTCATGATGAGTGCAGTGTGAGAGGTGAGTCCTCTCCATCAGTATTCTTGTGATGCAATCATCAGTATCATTGTTCCAGTCCGTTGCCTGTCTGCCTCTTCTGCCTGCCTGCCTTGCTCCTCCAGTCTGGCTCATAGCCGACAGGGCTTAAGTGATTCAATTATAGATATGGTTAGATGCCCCAGCTAAATAACTGGTCATTAAATACTAGGCCCAAGAGTTTGTGGTTGAGAGTAGATGTGTTAACCCATTTAAAAATGTATACTTATTAAAAATATATACGTATTAACGCAATGGCTGAAAGCAGAGGAGAGAAGGAGAGGAGACATGCAGAGGAGGTGAACACAAAGGGGCAACCGATAGTTGCAATAAATCAATCAATTGCCTACTGGTTGCCTCATCCTGTCTATAGATGTGACAGAAATACATGTGTTGGTTTAGTTTTCCTGGCACAATGTTCTCATTTAATTCATGGCAACGATATCAGCATTTTTCATGCACTATGTTTAAATAGTTAAGCTTCTGTCTTGCGCTTCGCAATACATTTTTTATTATTTCAGATGATTTGCCAAAAATACTAATGTTGTACCTTAAGGGGAAGAAAGAGAACTGGGGGAATGTAATAGAAGAGAGGATTTATTGAGGCTGAAGGGGGAAAGCGAGTTCTAGCTCTCTGGAGGATGCAGGAGTGCATGAGAGATGGAGAAAGAAGTAGGAGAGAGACAGTAACGGAAGGGGGCATTGGAAGCTTCCAAGAGCAATGCATATTGGCGAAGCATCATCCGGGTTGAGGGAAGGGATCGTCAGCAGGGATTTCCTTGACTCACTGCAGTCTACAGAATCTCTGCAAGCTAACCAAGTTTGTCAGTCGACTAAGAATGACCACACACAAGATGATGTGCTTGACTTCCTAGTTTGATGTGCAGTGTGGGCACCTAGGAGAAAGACATGCCTCAATCTCCCATCTCTCTGGAGCCAAGTTGGGAGTTGCTGCTTGAAACCAAAATTATTAAGGCAATTTTTCTTTTTTTTTCTTTTTTTTATTATTTCATTTTTAAAATGAGGTGGAAAGAAATAAGGAGAAGCAAAATGTTGGAGAAGCAGAAAAATATACCAAAGGTGAAAGAGTAGATAGGTATGAGAAAGGGTGGGGGGGTGTTGTCTCCCTTTAGCCAGGTCTTAAGACTGGTGTAATTAGCGTGTTAGTTGAGCAGCGTTCACACTGCAATGCTGCCCATTATTATTCTTTATTATCCCAGAAAGGGAAGAAAATGTGGGGAGAGTCAGAAGGAACAAAGAAAGGCAAAAACTAGACAGAGTTAGACAGGAAGGAACACTGAAAGAGAGGCAGAAAGATGGAGAGAAGTAACATGAAGAGTGGTAGAGATATTAAGGGAGCGACAGATAGATGATATGAAGAAGGGCAAAAAGATGAAAAGGGTGCAGAGAGGGAGAAAAAAAATTGTGACAGTATAGAGTGCAGAATGTGTGCATATGTGATATTTTCTCCTGGACCATAAAATCTGTGGTAAATGATGTCACTCAAACAACTAATTTCAGTGTAAAAGGACACTGAAAGGAGTGTGTGTCTACATCTGAAATATTCTAAAAACTCCAAACCATATTATTAAAATTACAGAAATGTAGCCTCCTGAAAACGAATAGAATAAAACTAATTCATATATCATTCTATTAATTATTGTATGTATTCTATTCCCTCCCCCATATCAAAATATACATACAATATAATAAAAACACAGACAACTGATGCATACTGTATACATTTCTATATCAAGATTTATTTTAAGATCTACATATGCAAATAGAATAGATACATTAGCACATTCACAAAAATATCATGTTTGGCATTTTCTTTCTATTTTTACATATATTTAAATTTCTCACACAAACCCAATTTCCAGAAATGTGGGACACTGTACAATTGTGAATAAAAACAGAATGCAATGATGTGGAAGTTTCAAATTTCTATATTTTATTCAGAATACAACATAGATGATACATATCAAATGTTTAAACTGAGAAAATTTATCACTTCAAGGGAAAAATAAGTTGATTTTAAATTTCATGGCATCAACACTTTTCAAAAAAGTTGGTACAAGGCCATGTTTACCACTGTGTGGCATCGCCTCTTCTTTTTATAACAGACTGCAAACGTCTGGGGACTGAGGAGACAAGTTGCTCAAGTTTATGAATAGGAATGTTGTCCCATTCTTGTCTAATACAGGCTTCTAGTTGCTCAACTGTCTTAGGTCTTCTTTGTCACACCTTCCTCTTTATGATGCGCCAAATGTTTTCTATGGGTGAAAGATCTAGACTGCAGGCTGGCCATTTCAGTACCCGGATCCTTCTTCTATGCAGCCATAACATTGTAATTGATGCAGTATGTGGTCTGGCATTGTCATGTTGGAAAATGCAAGGTCTTCCCTGAAAGAGACGACATCTGGATGGGAGCATATGTTGTTCTAGAACTTGGATATAACTGTCAACATTGATGGTGCCTTTCCAGATGTGTAGGCTGCCCATGCCACACGCACTTATGCAACCCCATACCATCAGAGATGCAGGCTTCTGAACTGAGCACTGATAACAACTTGGGTTGTCCTTGTCCTCTTTAGTCCAGATGACATTGCTTCCCAGTTTTCCAAAATGATCTTCAAATTTACATTTGTCTGACCACAGAACACTTTGCCACTTTGCCACAGTCCATTTTAAATTATCCTTGGCCCAGAGAAAACGCCGCGCTTCTGGATCCTGTTTAGATAAGGCTTCTTTTTTCACCAATAGAGTTTTAGCTGGCAACGAATGGCACGGTGGATTGTGTTCACCGACAATGTTTTCTGGAAGTATTCCTGAGCCCATGTTGTGATTTCCATTACAGTACAATTCCTGTATGTGATGCAGTGCCGTCTGAGGGCCCGAAGATCATTGGCATCCAGTATGGTTTTCCGGCCTTGACCCTTACGCACAGAGATTGTTCCAGATTCTCTGAATCTTTGGATGATATTATGCACTGTAGATGATGATAACTTCAAACTCTTTGCAATTTTTCTCTGAGAAACTCCTTTCTGATATTGCTCCACTATTTTTCGCCGCAGCATTGGGGGAATTGGTGATCCTCTACCCATCTTGACTTCTGAGAGACACTGCCACTCTGAGAGGCTCTTTTTATACCCAATCATGTTGCCAATTTACATAATAAGTAGCAAATTGGTCCTCCAGCTGTTCCTTATCTGTACATTTAACTTTTCCAGCCTCTTATTGCTACCTGTCCCAACTTTTTTGGAATGTGTAGCTCTCATGAAATCCAAAATGAGCCAATATTTGGCATGACATTACAAAATGTCTCACTTTCAACATTCAATATGTTATCTATATTCTATTGTGAATTAAATATAAGTTTATGAGATTTGGAAATTATTCCATTCCTTTTTTACTCACAATTTGTAATCGGGTTTGTATATTTCTTCGTAAGTTTATTACAGACTTTACATTCTGCCTGGGTGCCTAACGTGCCAAAGTTTAATAACTCACTCTCTTTTTCTTTAAATGTAATTTAAATTGGCACACTGTCATGTTTTAACAAATGACATATTATCAAATAAATCATTATAAACTTATAATTGAACGTTAAAGAACTATCAATTATCAAGGTCATTAACAGGTATATCAGTAGAAACAATAATGACTATAAGTAAAACAAACATAACACAATTAAAATAAGAATGGGATGAGACAAGCTTGTTGGTCAGTCAGATACTGTCCATGTTTTTGTGGCAGTCAGCAATCTAGTTTTCTGCCAACCATCAGCTCTGCATCTGAATAGGGTAGCCTTTTCTCACCCTAGATGTTGTTGACACCTTGGATAAGGGTTGCGAATGTGGGGAAAGGCCACTAGAATTGGCTTATATTTTCTGACAAATATAACCCTGTCTCAGGTTCTGTTGTGGCAAGGCTGTGCACACTGATCCGTTTGCTTTGTCAAGGGTTTTCTATGGTTTTCATCAATAACCACAGTCAAACAGTTTGTGCTGTCCATTTAGGATGAGATAGTATAGACTTTTGCTTTGCCCTTGTGTTTCCAAGTACTTGTTGTTTCCTTTTGACTGTGTTTTGACAATTTTTTATTTTGATTGATTGAATTCCTTTCATCTTTCACTCTCAGGTTAATTAAATCCAATATACTGACTTTGATATTATTACCACATACATTGTCAAAGCAAACAGACAGACACATCAGATAAATTATGATATAGATATATAATAATATTAAGGCAGTTAGAGTTGATAGATTATGTCTCTGTACTCTTGAATCTGCCCCTGTGTCTAATATACAGTTGGCTGCTGTCTCTTTCTCTCATTCTTTGTGTTTCTTTCATTTCTTTTGTCTTTTTTACTTTCTTTCCTTTTGTTTATTTCCTAATCCAATTCCCAAAACTACTTTATTAGAATGGATCAAGAGTACTACATACACTGCCAATGCAAATATATGGACACATATCAAATGAATGATGACGCAGATAGATAATAATAGCATGACAATTCAAGAAGTGTCTCCACTTTTTATTCGGACTGGATATCTATGCCACTGATCATTCACTTTCTGCGTCTCTCACACAGTTGTCCGCTTTGTGTTTTTCCCCCCAATAGTTAATGTTGTTTTGTTTGGACTATGTTGTAAGTAGGTTTCATTTGATTGGTTATATTTATTCTCTCCCTCCCAATGATACATACTGGCAAGGAAAGTGTTACCAACTACACTGTACATTACCAAAGCAAACCATAGACATATCAAATCAATGTCCTTTCTTTCATTACATTATACTCTCTATTTTTCTTCCTCTTTCTTAACCAAGATCTGCCTGAGCATGTCTCTCATTCTTGCAAGTCTCCATTTTCCCCCTTCTTTTCAAACGTGCCAAAAAATGCTGTGTTCCTCTCACTAAATTATTCACTTTCAGTCCATCTCCGTCCATTCATCTCTCCATCTCCATCACATGTTGCCCTCCTTCATCTACCACAGAAAATCTGTGGTGGCCACCTCTATTCTCCATCCTCACTCACTGACCACGCACACACAGATGTAAACAGCTACACATGGATTCACAAATTGGAAAGGAACCAGACAGCTGTTTACATTAAGTTCTGATCGCTGACCCCAATGAAACCAGACTGCAGTTTGTATTGAGTTCTCATGGCTGACCCCAATGAAACCAGACTGCAGTTTGTTTTGAGTTTTGATGGCTGACCCCAATGAAACCAGACTGCAGTTTGTTTTGAGTTTTGATGGCTGACCCCAATGAAACCAGACTGCAGTTTGTATTGAGTTCTGATGGCTGACCCTAATGAAACCAGGACTTCAGTTTGTTTTGAGTTTTGATGGCTGACCCCAATGAAACCAGACTGCAGTTTGTTTTGAGTTTTGATGGCTGACCCCAATGAAACCAGACTGCAGTTTGTATTGAGTTTTGCATTTCTTTCTCACCTTTGCTCTCCCACCCTCACTGTTTCTATTTCTCCATTCATCTTTTTCTGCTGTGCCTCTCAGAATTGGGCAATACTAAAAATATTACTTGACACATGCTAAACACCCTTATTCATTTATCAAAATGGGTAAGGTCAGAGAACACAAATTAGAAAAGGATTGTTGACCTCCATAAATTAGGTGCTGGCCATCAAAAACGAAAATATCAACATGCCTAAAGATACCCATGTCTACTATTTGAACACACTGTTTAAGTCCACTAAATCTGTGTTGAACCAGCCTGGAGGAAGATGAATGTGTATTTTGTTCAAACACACAGTGAGGAGGATGGTTTGAAATGTCAAAAAGAAATCCATGGATCACAGTTGAAGATTTGCACTTGGTTGAATCTTGGGGTTACCAAGTCTCCAAAATTATAATTGGACACCACCCCCATGGGGTTTGCTAAATGTCATTGGACATGAGGTTGGAACAGGAGTCTATGGTTATAGGTTTTAGGCCACAAACACCAGAGGTGGTTTTGGCGTAAAAAGATGGATGGTCATTAGTGGATTAGTGTCTACTAACTTTACTAATTGGAATAGTCATAAGAACTGAGCAATTGCTAGCTAGACTGAAGATTAACTTTACACTGCCAAAGCAATTTCATTTCATGGCACAATGTTCGTTTTTTCTTTCATTCGTGAATGACACTGATATAACAAATGTCAATATAGGTGACAATAACTGACATTTCGTCAAGTGAAAAGAGAGAGCATTGTGGAAACCCCTATTCTTTTACTGTCCAAAGGGTTGTGATCTAGCCTATATTACCCCAAAAAGCAAGCACAGAGGGCTACAATGCAAATCCACCAGAAATAGTCGCAATGTAACAGTAAACAGTTTTAGTTTAGGCTTACTATAACCTAGCAACTGAAGGTTGTAGCCAACAAAGTTTTTGTCTATCCAGAACAAATCCTAATGCTTAATTCATAATTTAACAATGGTCAGTCCGTGAGTCACCGACTCCGTCACTCAGTAAGAGACATTCGCTCTTCTTGGCCGGTTCCACTAATGCGGTCTGGCAAAAACTACTCCTCACTGTGAAGTATGGTGGCCAATATGTGATGTTGTGGGCTGTTCGGCTCCCAAAGGCCCTGGGATATGTTAGGATAGGTTAGAATGCTTGAAATTTACCAAATAATTTAAGATTAAACTGTGGCTTCCTCTGCCAGAAGTCTAAAACTGGGTTGCCGTTGGATCTTACAGCAGGACCAAAGCATTCCTCCAGACTCTGATAATATATATATATATTTAAAAAAAATTTTAGGAAATAAAAATACCAAGCAATTTCACCTCAATTAAAGGTTACATTTCTCTCATATTTTCGGTGTAAGATCAAGCTAAAAACAATAAGCCTTTTTTACATATCTTTCAAAAGTGATCCAAAAATGTAATATGTGGTAATGTGTCTTTTCTAGGTTTAGTTTCTGTGTGAGATTGGGGTTAATCTGATTTCATCAGTGGGTCTGAATCTCTGTATTCACATGTTCATTCACTTGTCATTCACACATGAACCAAACATACACATAGACGTACACACACACACAGACAGACAAGTTTTGTGTGAAAGCATGGAGCTCTCCCATTGAATGCGTGCGTTAATTCTACCTTCATTAAGGTGTGCTGTGATTTTGTTCTGCCTACCCTCAGGGATGACATTACAGTAATTAACTCATTCTCTATTGCCCGAAGAGAGACAGATCAGGATAAAAAAATAAACACACAACCAGTCAGTAAACAACCGGAAAATTGAGGAAGATAGAGACAGAAATAGAGTTAGAGAAGGGAAGAGAGAGGGATGGAGTAACCGAAAGAGAAATCACGTAAACCTCCCACAAATGTCGTCTCCAAAACATGGCAGAAGCTGTTCCACAGACAGATAAATCCATGCCCATCTGTCTATCAATCTATTCATCCTTCCATCTGCCTGTAGGTCTGCCCAAACACACACGTCTGCTCGCCTGCCTGCCGATCATACCCCACACCAACGCTTTCGCTCGGACTCACTGACTGAGCGACTGGCTTGCCGGATTAATGAAACACTCATTCACTCACATTGTCATTGCTAGGCTATGGGGTCTAAACCAGAGCAGGTGATTTGAAATCAACCAAAACATCTCCAAAAGGTGCCTGAGCTCACCAGACCCTCTGTTTTCCTCCAACTCGGGCCTCCATGGGGATAGCATGGGAGTTCTGGCTTTATCCATGGCAACAGGGGTGGGGAGGCAGAAATGAGGCCACGCCCCACTGAAGGAGCGACAGCTGGGATTGGTGAAAATGGAGTGTCATCAGGACTAGTAGTCCACCATGTGCTTGGGCTCAGTTGAGGAGTACATCTTTCAACAGCTCATGCATTATCCATGCACACACACACACTATACAAAACCAGAGTACATGGACACACACACATCCATATTTCATCCAGCTGGTTGTATTTATCCAACACCTTTCAGAAAAACAGCATCTATCCATCCCCTTATAAGAACAGAGTCTGTCTTGATTAGCTTCCTATTACCTATTGTAGTACATTGCTTCTGGACAGGGCAGTCTACTCAAATCAAAACCTAGTGCGCTATCTAGGTAATAGGGTGTAAGTTGGGCCGCAACCACAGCCTGTGAAGTCTACACAGAAGAAATGGACTAGTTTAATCCACATGAGGACTGGGAGTAATAGTTACACAACACAGGCTCATGACACAGAGGGAGGGCGTGCCTGAGTGTTTGTTTGTAGGAGAGAGAGTAATTGAACATGGGCAGATTGACAAACGGGCAATTCTGGCAAATGCCAGAGGGGCCGGACATCCCGGTATTGGGGTGGGCTATTAAAAAAAGTATAAACACTGAACAAAATTATAAATGCAACACTTTTGTTTTTGCCCCCATTTATCATGAGCTTAACTTAAAGATCTAAGACTTTCTTTATGTACACAAAAGGCTTATTTCTCTCAAATATTGTTCACAAATCTCTCTAAATCTGTGTTAGTGAGCACTTCTCCTTTGCCAAGATAATCCATACACCTCACAGGTGTGGCATATCAAGATTGCTGATTAGACAGCATGATTATTGCACAGGTGTGCCTTAGGATGGCCACAATAAAAGGCCACTCTAAAATGTGCAGTTCCATCATACAGCACAATGCCACAGATGTCGCAAGTTTTGAGGGAGCATGCAATTGGCATGCTGACTGCAGGAATGTCCACCAGAGCTGTTGCCCATGAATTGAATTTCTCTACCATAAGCCATCTCCAAAGGCGTTTCAGAGAATTTGGCAGTATATCTAACCGGCAGACCACGTGTAACCACACCAGCCCAGGACCTCCACATCCAGCATCTTCACCTCCAAGATCATCTGAGATTTCAGAACCAAAGAATTTCTGCACAAACTGTCAGAAACCTTCTCAGGGAAGCTCATCTGCATGCTCGTCGTCCTCATCGGGGTCTCGACCTGACTGCAGTTCGTTGTCATAACCAACTTGAGTGGGCAAATGCTCACATTCGATGGTGTCTGGCACGTTGGAGAGATGTTCTCTTCACGGATGAATCCCGGTTTTCACTGTACAGGGCAGATGGCAGACAGCATGTATGGCGTCGTGTGGGTGAGTGGTTTGCTGATGTCAACATTCTGGATCGAGTGGCCCATGATGGCAGTCGGGTTATGGTATGGGCAGGCGTGTGTTATGGACAATGAACACAGGTGCATTTTATTGATTGCATTTTTGAATGCACAGAGATACCGTGAAGAGATCCTGAGGCCCATTGTTGTGCCATTCATCCACAACCATCACCTCATGTTGCAGCATGATAATGCAAGGCCCTATAGTGCAAGGATCTGTAAATAATTCCTGGAAGCTGAGAACATCCCAGTTCTTGCATGGCCAGCATACTCACGAGACATGTCACCCATTGAGCATGTTTGGGATGCTCTAGATCAGCGTATACAACAGCGTGTTCCAGGTCTTGCCAATATCCAGCAGCTTTGCACGGCCAAAGTTGAAGAGGAGTGAACCAACATTCCAAAGGCCACAATCAACAACCTGATCAACTCTATGCGAAAGAAAATGTGTTGCACTGTGTGAGGCAAATTGTGGTCACACCAGATACAGACCTGGACCCCCCAATACAGTGAAACTGCACATTTTAGAGTGGCCTTTTATTGTGGCCAGCCTAAGGCACACCTGTGCAATAATCATGCTGTCTAATCAGCATCTTGATATGCCACACCTGTGAGATGGATGGATTATCTCAGCAAAGGAGAAGAGGTCAGTAACACAGATTTAGAGAGATTTGTGTACAATGTTTGAGAGAAATAGGCCTTTTGTGTACATAGAGAAAGTATTAGAACTTTGAGTTCAGCTCATGATAAAGGGGGGCAAAAACAAAAGTGTTGCATTTATAATTTTGTTCAGTGTAGAATTAGCAGAACCCCATTGGGATGCTGCATGAAATGTAAATGAAAACAGAATGCAATGATGTGCAAATAATTTAAACCCTATATTCAATAGAAAATAGTACAAAGACAACAAATCAAATATTGAAATTGAGACTTTTTCTGGAATTTTGAATAATATATGTTCACTTTGAATTTGGAGCCAGCAACATGTTTTAAAAAAGTTGGGACAGAGGCAACAATGTACTGGAAAAGTTGCATAATGCTAAAAAACTAAACCTGGTAGAATAACATACAACTAATTAGGTCAATAGGCAACAGGTTAGTAACATGATTGGGTATTAAAAGATTATTCCAGAGAGGATGGGTCTGTCAGAAGTGAGGATGGTGTGGAATCGGAGCATGAACAATTACAATATGAATGTACACTCACCTAAAGGATTATTAGGAACACCTGTTCAATTTCTCATTAATGCAATTATTTAATCAACCAATCACATGGCAGTTGCGTCAATGCATTTAAGGGTGTCGTCCTGGTCAAGACAATCTCCTGAACTCCAAACTGAATGTCAGAATGGGAAAGAAAGGTGATTTAAGTAATTTTGAGCGTGGCATGGTTGTTGGTGCCAGACGGGCCGGTCTGAGTATTTCACAATCTGCTCAGTTACTGGGATTTTCATGCACAACCATTTCTAGGGTTTACAAAGAATGGTGCGAAAAGGGAAAAACATCCAGTATGCGGCAGTCCTGTGGGCGAAAATGCCTTGTTGATGCTAGAGGTCAGAGGAGAATGGGCCGACTGATTCAAGCTGATAGAAGAGCAACTTTGACTGAAATAACCACTCGTTACAACAGAGGTATGCAGCAAAGCATTTGTGAAGCCACAACACGCACAACCTTGAGGCGGATGGGCTACAACAGCAGAAGACCCCACCGGGTACCACTCATCTCCACTACAAATAGGAAAAAGAGGCTACAATTTGCACAAGCTCACCAAAATTGGACAGTTGAAGACTGGAAGAATGTTGCCTGGTCTGATGAGTCTCGATTTCTGTTGAGACATTCAGATGGTAGAGTCAGAATTTGGCGTAAACAGAATGAAAACACTGATCCATCATGCCTTGTTACCACTGTACAGGCTGGTGGTGATGGTGTAATGGTGTGGGGGATGTTTTCTTGGCACACTTTAGGCCCCTTAGTGCCAATTGGGCATTGTTTAAATGCCACGGCCTACCTGAGCATTGTTTCTGACCATGTCCATCCCTTTATGACCACCATGTACCCATCCTCTGATGGCTACTTCCAGCAGGATAATGCACCATGTCACAAAGCTCGAATCATTTCAAATAGATTTCTTGAACATGACAATGAGTTCACTGTACTGAAATGGCCCCCACAGTCACCAGATCTCAACCCAATAGAGCATCTTTGGGAAGTGGTGGAACGGGAGCTTCGTGCCCTGGATGTGCATCCCACAAATATCCATCAACTGCAAGATGCTATTCTATCAATATGGGCCAACATTTCGAAAGAATGCTTGCAGCACCTTGTTGAATCAATGCCACATAGAATTAAGGCAGTACTGAAGGCGAAAGGGGGTCAAACACAGTATTAGTATGGTGTTCCTAATAGTCCTTTAGGTGAGTGCATATTGTTGTGCAATACAATGACTCCAATCACTCACATGGCTGGTTTGTTTCTTTCGAAATCAATAATAGTATAAAAGGGGTCACGTAATACAATTATTCTCTTAAATATATGAGATTCATGGAATTACAGATTGGGTATATATTGGTGTGCGACAGCTGAGAAGTACCGAGTGGATAAATATTTCTGAAAGACAAAAATTGGAACATTTGAGAAGAGAATCAAACTTTGGGTCAAAACTTTGAAGAGTGGGGATAATCCCACAACACCACAGGGCTTGCTGGTAGTCAGTCCACCTCCGTATATACTACAAGTACGTACTGTTTTGTATATAGTAAGATATTATGCCAGTATTGGGAACGATTGGGACATACTACCTCATCAGAGTATTGCTTCTTGACATTAGATCATTTTGTCACACATTAACATTACACCAAGTTTGAATGTTTAGCTGGACACCAATAATCATTGTGTTAAACTGACTAACGTTTCTTATTAAGTTTACTTCCACCACAAATAGCATATATGCACTGTATGGCTTTTATTAGACAGTAATAGGCCTACTAGTATCTACTTATTACTTGGAATAGCTCAATAAGAATTGAGAAATTGCTAGCAAGACTGAAGATTAAATTTACACCACCAAAGCTATTTCATTTCATGGCAAAACTATCGTTTTTCTTTCATTTGTGAATGACATTGATACAATCACTATCAATATAGGTGAAAATAACTGACTATTTCGTCAGTTGAAAAGAGAGATTTGTGGAAACCCCTCCTCTTTTACCGCCCATGTGGTTGTGAACTATAGGCAATTACCCCAAAAAGCATGCACGGATGCGTATTTCGGAAATCCACCAGAAATAGTCGCAAGGCAAAACACGTCTTTTATGTCTAATGGAATTCAACAGAAAGGCACAATCATAAAACAAAACATGGCAGCAAAGAAATGAGCTTACCCCTGTCCATACAGCTAATTTTTGTTCAAGTATCATCATATTGTGCTCTTTTTCCAGAGCATCCTGTATTTCTCCTGAGGTTACTTGTGGGTTTTTCTTTGTATCCCTAACAATTCTTCTGGCAGTTTTGGCTGAAATCTTTCTTGGTCTACCTGACCTTAGCTTGGTATCAAGAGATCCCTGAATTTTCCACTTCTTAATAAGTGATTGAACAGTACTGACTGGCATTTGCAAGGCTTTGGGTATCTTTTTATATCCTTTTCCATCTTTATGAAGTTCCATTACCTTGTTACGCAGGTCTTTTGACAGTTATTTTCTGCTCCCCATGGCTCAGTTTCTAGCCTGCGCAGTGCATCCATGTGAGAGCTAAAAACGAATTGACTATTTATACAAATTAAGGGAAATTCACCTTTAATTGACATTTTCACCTGTGTGTGTCATCTGTTACAAGGCCAAACATTCAAGGATATGTAACCTTTTGATCAGGGCCATTTGGGTGATTTCTGTTATCATTATGATTTAAAATGTAGCCAAACAACTATGTGATAATAAATGGCTTCATATTATCACCATCCTTAAATAAATGACTGTTTTTTGCATGATCAGTCATATTTTCAATGCCAAACTTGCTTCAAATTGTGGCTAGAGTAACATATAGTTGACTCTAGTTGCAAATATAATTTATAAAATAAAATAAACAATTCAGAGCAATGATGACTGGATTATTATCCTTACACTTTAGAAAACACTAGTCGAATAAGAAATGGGAGATATGACCGATTTTGCCAACTATTTGTTTATAGTAATACACTTGAAACAAATAGCCAACCGAAAACTGCAGACAGTGCCTTCCCATGCGATCAACCTGCCTTAAAAAATCTAATGAAATGCAGTCTAATGTGGTCATTGATTGCTGCCTGGATGTACACAATGAAATGAAAGCTTTTTGCTACGAATATCAGTGAAATATGTAGGCTAAACTGTCCTCACAACAAGCAAGCAAGTTGCAGCAATGAGAATCGAGGGAGTGCTCGTTCACACGAAGGGGGGGAGATTATCGGCAGGGGGGGATGTTTTTGGCACAGCACCTGTAAGAAATTAAATATATTTTCACCACTGATCCTCAGAGGAGTGACTTGAAAAAGTTCTTGCCAGTCACCCAAAATGTTTCTTTAAATTAGTTTTATTAAACTGGTGGAATACATGTCTCACCAATTGTATTGTATAGATTTTACAAAAAAAACGTTCTCTGAATTCTCCATTGAAAGAATGCAATCTTCTATTACCCAATCAGTGCCCCCCCCCCCTGCAGTCGGCGCTCTAGGCGTAGTCTGCTTATGCGTAGAAACGTCCCTTGTCCTAAGGTTGAGGTCTTTGTGTGATCACCAAATATCCTGCCGAACTGTATCCGTGACATCTTTATCCGATACCCAAAATATCTGTCTGATTTGTTGTAAAATCAATACACAATCCGACTGATAACTAGTCGGCTATATCCGATTGGAAATATGCCAGGGATTAGGGACGAGCTGTATTACACAAGGCCGGTCTCAATCTCGAGACCACTTTTTGAGTGTCTCAGTCTTGTCTCGGTCTTGGTTGGATTTGTATTAGGTCTTGACTTGGTCTAGGATTGTGAGGTCTTGTAAATTCTTCCTGAGATCAGTCGAGACCAGCCTAGTAATAATCAGCCCAACATTTTCCAGTAAGTCCTCCTTAATATTCATAAAAGGCCAGTTTGCCCCCCCAATAATTGATTATTGTGATAATACGGGCAATATCATTGTGGTTGTTGGTGCATGTCTTCCTCCCCTGCTCCCCATTTCAAAACCCGGTCAGCCCACTTTCCAAATCCCTTCCACTTGCTTCTTATGAATTAAGCCAATCCCTCTTGAAATCCAGGTCATGCTTTACCATTACCTTTGTACTGGAGTCCTAAGTGAATTTGAAGTGGGACATCCGATCTCAGACAGAGCTGACTTTGCCTTATATATGGATGGTAAATATCCACTTTTCAACTAACTTTACCTTTATCAGTTAGATAATGACAAGGTGCTTGCCCATTTCACTAGAATTTTGACCTGTATTATTTGTTCGAACTTCAATTGGAATACAATACAACTGGGGTGGATGTACTTTTGACAAACATAACTACCATACCATACCATACCATCTTCTTCCGCTTATCCGGGGCCGGGTCGCGGGGGCAGCAGTCTAAGCAGGGCCAAACAAACATAACTACTGACCGCTAATATCCCGAACAGGCTAGCTAGAAGAGCCTACAGCACAGTAGCCTCTATCGTTAGCTTTAGTAGCTAGTCTTGCTGGAATATTAACAGGAAGTGGCCAGTTTGACAAAAGTCCAAACTAACCCTGCTTTGAGATAGCTTGTTGTTCCATTTGTTCTCGAATTCTTTCTTCATAACCTTCGGCCCTTTCTTTGCCAAAGGATTGTGTTGTCATTTTATTTTTCTGCAGTGCATGACCGATCATGAACAGCAGACAACAGCTGATATCTGAAATTTCGCCCAAAAAAAGAAGTTGCTGGAAACATTAGGCATTATTAACAGACAAATATTTTATTCATCATGATCTGTAATAAAGGGGACCACCTAGGCAGTAATAGATCTGAAACATCTATTTTATGGGAATGTCCACTATGTATGTCTGACTGTATTATTTCACTCATTTAGCAAAGTGAGTCAGAACCAGAAGCAGAGAGTCAGAGAGATGAGGGACAATCAAAAGACCAATTTAAAGTCCCCTGCTGCCAATTCAGTATTAATGGGAAATATACCATACTTCCGTAATATGAATACAAAAATACTTTACAATATGAGGTCATATTATGATTATTATGACACACACTGCATGCACAATTATTAGGCAAATGTGTATTCTGTATCATATTATTATTTCTATGCACATTTTCCAACTCCAAACCATATAAACTTCAGTGCTCACTGGATTGAATCCTTTTCAGGTGAATGTAATGTGTAATGTGGGAGGGTATGGCAACAGTGAATAGCACCTTATATTAAGGTGTGCATATTTATTAGGCAGCTTCATGACCTCAAGTAAAATGGGCCAAAAAATAGATTTAACTGAAGTCGTAAATTGTAAAATGCCTTTCAGTCGGATGGAACACTCTTGAAATAGCTAAACTATTGAAGTGTGACCACCGAACAAATGTTTTGTTGTGAATAGTCAACTGGCGTGCTAAAAATGCATGGAGAAGAAAAGACGCAAATTAACTGCAAAAGACTTGAGAATAATTAAACATGAAGCTACTAGGAACCCATTATCCTCCAGTGCCACCATAGTCCAGAACTGCAACCTACCTGGAGTGCCAGACAAGTGCTCAGAGACATGGCCACGGTCAAGATGGCTGAAAAAAGACCACCGCTGAATAGGATTCACATGTTGAAGCATATAGATTGGGCAAAAAAATACATGAAGACCGATTTTTCTAAGGTTTTATGGACAGATGAAATGAGAGTGACTCTTGATGGACCAGATGGATGGGTCTGTAGCTGGATCACTAATGGACACAGGTCACCACTTTGAGTCAGGCACCAGCCAGGTGGAGGAAGGGTACTGGTATGGGCTGCTATCATTAAGGATGAGGTAGTTGGACCTTTTTGGGTTGAAGATTGAAGACTGAAACCTAACCTCTCATACTTACTGCCAGTTTCTGGAAGATACTTTCTTCAAGCAGTGGTACAGGAAGAAGTCCTCAGCATTCAAGAAGTCCATGTTCTTTGATCAGAACAATGCTCCATCACATGCATCCAAGTACTCCTTTGCTTGGCTAGCAAGCAAGGGCCACAAAGAAGCCCGAATAATGACTTGGCCCCCTTACCTGACTTAAATCCTATTGAGATCTTGTGGACCCTTCTCAAATGTGAGATTTACAGTCAGGGAAGAACACACACCTCTTTGAACAGCATTTGTGGTTGCTGCTTCAGCGAAAGTTGTTCATGAACAGATCAAGAAACTGACAGACTGCATAGATGGAAGGCTCATGGCAGTTATTAAAAAGAAGGGTGGCTATATCGGTCACTGAAAAGCCAGAAATGTTACTTAATTTTCATTTTGTGTTACTTATTTGTTGCACTAACTCAAAAAATGTAGAATAAACAAGTGAGTTGAAGAAATTATGTTTGTAATTTATTTGCCTAATAATTCTGTACACTAATTGTGCACACTTATTTACTAATTTTTCCTTTGTTAAACATTCAGGTTTGAGGTTTGACTGAGAGCATTGTGTTTGTTCAACAATAAAATATATCTTGAGGAATACAATTTGCCTAATAATTGTGCACACAGTGTATATAATCACAGTCTCAAATTGTACTTGTGTTGTTCTGGTCTCAGCCTTGACTCGGACTCAACCCTTTCCTTGTTGTTCCGGTCTCGGTCTTGTCTCGGTCTCGCCTTCCTTTGGAGCCTGACTAGATTTTTTTCGGTCATGGTCTTGGGCTCGCTTTAGGTGGTCTCGAACACAACTCTGGATTAGGGATAGGCCTAATCAGATCTTAATTTGTGTTGGATAATTAGGATGCCGGATTCAACTGTGTCAGAAAAAAAAGGCTAAATTGTTTTAACCTGTCTGGCAGTGACCATTGATGTTGCACCTGCGTTTTATATTATAGCTGGGCCAGTCTCAGATTTATCACGATCTACAATTTAGTATTTTCATAAAGACTATTTGAAAATGTGGAGCCAAGCACTGGCGAATTGAGTGGTATTATATTTTTCTCTAATTAATTTGTTAATGTCTATGGTAACCCATTCCAATATTCCCCCCTTTCCCCATAAAATGGTTGCGTCCTAGAGTCCACTTGCACCTGTCACTGTGCTGCTCCCCCTCCCTTCCAGTGAAAACACAGGGTGTCGATCCATTATACAGAGCAGGCAGGGTTGTACTATACTAAACTAGCACTAATGAAAGAAGATACTGTTGCACAATGTAAGGCAATTGTCAATATTATTGGGGAAGTTAGCTAGCTAGCAAATTTGCAGATGAAGTAGCTTGTAGCAAGCAGCCATCATTGCCTGGTAGCTAGCTAGCAAAGGGGCATTGAACAATGTTGATGTAGCTTGCTGTAGATAATTCAAATGTCAATTTCATCTGTGGAGAAAGTTAAGGTTTATCTACAGTAATTCTAATTTAGACATCTCTGGACATCTCTATAACATCAACAAAATGGGATGTGTTGTCATATGTGATAAACAGTTGTAATAAAAATGATGTTAGTATATTGAATTGCTACTCTATTTATATCCTCAGTATATTCAGTGTTTGTGTACTTCAAGCAATATAAGTTATTCATTTTCAGGATGATTTGATTTATGCTTTTGCACTTGGCAGAATATTATAAACAATGTCTCAGTGTAAAATACTGCATCTTTTCCATGAATGCTGAAGTTGCATATATAATACTTAGGGAACTCCCAACACTCATAGAGATTTTGCATACTGGAAAGACTCGTACCTAACTTTGAACACATAAACATGAAAGTGTAGAATGTCTAGGGTGACCAGACGTCCTGTTTTTCAGTCCGTTTTCAGCTGTCCCGACTTATTTAGAAAAATCACATTTTGTCCCGTATTTATACTTGTTTTTTTTTTTTTTTTTATTGGTCCGCTTACTGCCCATTCGAATTTGGCAGGTTGTCATGATTTGCCACCACTGTCAGTTTTAAGTTCCTTATTTTTTACAGACTATGATCCAATCACATTTTGGTTCTCACAAGCTGCCAAGCCCAAGCACCTGTGCTCGCAAAATCCCACCTTGCTGAAATAACCATACATGAAAGCAATGTTATTTGGGCAAGTAAATTTAGCATTAAAGTGCACAGCTTTCTATGACAAACTCATAAGACAAGCTTATGCAAAATTGGCTCATGCGAAAAGTACAACAGGCCACCGGACTCCACACCCCCCAAATCAAATTAGCAAACGTTAGTAGGTATAATTCTGTTCTGTTATTACAGTTGTTGTCGTGTACACCTGAAATGTAGGCTGTGTTAATTTTTGAGTATAATGTGTTCATGTTATCCATGCAAACAGAATTTTGTTGTTGTTTCAATCCAATTAATTAATTTCTCACATATGCAATATTTTGTTATAATATATGCAATTGCATGAAGTAAAATTTTAATAGTGTTGAAATTATAAAGAAACAGCTGGTAAATAGCAAGGTAATAGGAGGGAAGCTCTGGGCTTTAGTTTGCAGGTGTTAGATCGCCTCTCTGCTCTCCACGCCTCCAGAAGATGGTGCATGTCCTTCTCACCCTGAATGCAGCACATTCCCAGGCCCCAATCACCCGAATTCTGAACACCTTTACTGCCTTTTCTTTCGACTCTGTCTTTAGCCTTACGATTCTGTACATTTGCCCATCTGAAGTCCGTGCCTAGATCTCTTCCTGCCCCTGGTTTCTGTCTTCTCGATTTTGGAATTGTACTGTACAATTAAGATCTCTTGTGTACTGAACCCTGCCTGCTTGACCTTGATTTTTGGCCTTTTGGATATTAAAATACACGCTCTGCATAATCACTCCACCTGGTCCCTGTGTCATATTCGTTACAGCAGGGTCAATGCCTGGCTGTTACACTTCAACTGCACTGAAAGAGGGAACTCACTTGAAACTAAATGGAAAGAAGAAGGCTAATAATGGTAGATTGCATGGTAATAGGAGGACAGCCATTTTAATTGCAACTACGCAAGGTAATATGGAGTTAACAGGTATTTAAGAATTGTTACAGAGACACAAGGTAATATGGACCTAACAGGTAAGTAATTGGGGATTGTTACAGAGGTATAACTGTAAAATTCAGATCATTACTAGCGGTTACAATGCAAACGTTTGTGGAAAGAACAATTAATCTCTGAGGAACTGGTAGGTACACTCAAAATACACATGAAATGAAAGGTTAACAACATTTGATAAGGGAGAAGGCTAATGCTGTATTGCATGTTAACAATATAACAGCATTGCAGTAAAACTACACAGTGTTTTAAATACAAGGGAATTTAACAATTGAGTTGTGCTGCAATAACAGTAATGTCACAAAATAAATTAAATACAGGAGTGCAACATATTAACTGTTGACAAATTCTGACGTGGTAGTAGCGGTTTTCATTCTGTATTGTTTTGTGGAACATTCCTTAGTTTACTTGTTATTTCAGCATAAACAAACAAACGATAAATGGGTGACTAGCATGTTCTTATTAGTGTTGCCGTCTCAGTTACAAAAAAAAATCCCTAAAACATTCCTAGCAGTTACCTACTATTTTCCAGAGAAACATGCTTACAATTGATGTGTAGTTACCATTTGTTACCCAGTATTTTCCTCTTTGTTTCTATGTTGTTTCCTGGAAATAACCTAGATATTACCTCGTTATTTCCATTCTGCCAAATAGCGGTACCAACACACCTATGCATGTGAATGAGGTGTAATGATGAAGAATGATAATAAGGGTAGTAATTGTTTATAATATGAACTCGGTGAGCAAGTCAGACACAACTTACAGCGTTAGGTTCAAAACCGAGTATTCCTAAATAGTACAAAGACCACCCACCATGCCGAGTCTTTAAACAAGTTAGGAATCTATTGTTAATGGATGCTCCTAGCACACGTTTGTGCTATAGTGTGTTTCAGACACTTATAGTATAATTAGTAGATTTGGACATGATTTGTGAGGATGTGGAATATTGCTGGTTTGTACTTATGGTTTGTATTGTCAATCAATCAAACAAATGTATTTATAAAGCCCTTTTTACATCAGCAGGTGTTTTACAAAACAGCCAGCCTGAAACCTCAAGGAGCAAATAACAACAGTGTTGAATTACAGTGGCTAGGAAAAACTCCCTAAAAAGGCAAACATTTTGGAAGAATCCTAGAGAGGAATCAGGCTCAGAGGGGTGACCAGTCATCTTCTGGCTGTGCCGGGTGAACATTTTAAGAGTGCAAGTTGTAATAATTAATAAATGTGGGCTGAGTCAAGAGTTTATTTAAACCTAGTCCGGGTCAGAAGCATGAGCAAATGGACAAGGACAGGGACAACGGCAGGGTCAGCAGAGTGGAAGCTGAAATCGTCAGGTATCGTCTTGATCTGCAACACAACCAGGAGGACGTTGGACAGGGACAGCAATGAGTCTTTCAAGCCTGGCACTCTGGAGGTGTGGGCCAAGACCTCATGTCCTCCTAAGTTTAAACAGGGCAGGAGACGGAACATGTAGAAACTGCATTCCTTAAAACTACAAAGATTTACAGTCGAGAAGGAGAACTGACCCTAACAGGACCCAACAGGCTGGAAATCGATCCACCCACATTGCCTAGCTTTTACCAGAGGGACACCCACCAACCGCAACCACCCTAAAATGAGGGCCGGGTATTGCCCAATTGCATGATGGGCGCAACAGAGAGACAACAACAAGCCAGTGACTCTGCCCCCAAATGGCAATTGGAGGGAGGGCATGCCAGTGGCGATGACAGCCCACAGCATACCTTTCCGGTCACCTTCACACCCCTGGGCCAGACTGCACTTAATCATAGACATGCTAAAGAGATGAGTCTTTAGTAGACACTTGAAAGTTTGCACCGAGTCTGCACATCGAACCTTAGTTGGTAGATCATTCCACAGTAGTGGAGCTCTATGAGAGAAAGCCATGCCACTGGCTGTTTGTTTTGAAATTCTAAGTACAATTAGAAGGCCTGCATCTTGCGATCTTAAGTTACGTTTAGGTATGTAGAGGTTAGTACTGGAGTTATGTGTTCAAACTCTTTAGTTCTAGTTAAGATTCTAGCAGCTGTGTTCAGCACTAATAAAAGTGTTTTTATTGATTTACCAGGGTAACCGGAAAGAAGGGCATTGCAGTAATCTTATCTAGAAGTAACAAAAGCATGGATTCGTTTTTCTGTATCAGTTTTTGATAAAAAGTTTCTGATTCATGCAATGTTCCGATGATGAAAAAAAGTAACTGTTGAGATATTATATATGTTCATCAAAGGAGAGGTCAGGGTCGAGGGTAACGCTGAGGTTTCTTACAGTGTTTTGGGATATGACCATTTAGCCTTTGAGGTTTACAGTGAGATCTGCCACAAAACTCTTGGTTTCTTGGGTCGTAAAGCAAGAATTTCTGTTTTTCTGGAGTTGTAAAACAAGAAGATCTCTCCTCCACTTCCTAATATCTGAAACGCATGCTTCCAAAGTAGCTAATTTTGGCACTTCTCCATGCTTCATCGAAATATACAACTGTGTGTCATCAGCATAACAGTGAAAATATACATTGGGATTCCAGATGACATCACCCAGAGGCAGCATATACAGATCTGGAAAACCACTGGAAGACCACTCCCAATGTTTTTTTCAATCAGCATGTATTGCTGTCATTCCATTCCAGTGTCTGTTAAATTCCAACACAGGCACAACTAATTTTACTTAATGAGGTACTGATTAGGTGATTACCTGAACCAAATCAAATTTAATGAGGAAACTTAGGAAATGTAATAAAAACCACTACTGTGGTCATCACTATCCTGAAAAGGAGTGATATGCGACATACGCCCTGAATTCTAATAGGACCAGCTGGATGACAAAAACAGTGCAAGTAGTACCTCAAAGGTAATTAGAATTAAAAAATGACTTTGAGTGAGGAAAAGAAGGGTTCAATTCTGGCTTTACTGGCAGAGGGATACAGTTAGCGTCAGGTTGCTTCCTTCCTGAAAAGAGCCAGGCTTAAGTTTGCAAAAGACCATAAGGATTGGACCGTAGAGGAATGGAGTAAGGTCATCTTCCCTGACGAGTCAAATTTTCACATTTGCCCAACACCTGCTCATCTAATGGTTAGACGGAGACCTGGAGAGGCCTACAAGCCACAATGTCTCGAACACACTGTGAAATTTGGTGGAGGATCGGTGATGATCTGGGGATGCTTCAGCAAGGCTGGAATCGGGCAGATTTGTCTTTGTGAAGGATGCATGAATTAAGCCAAGTACAAGGTTATCTTGGAAGGACACCTGCTTCCATCTGCTCTGACAATGTTCCCCAACTCTGAGAATTGTTTTTTCCAGCAGGACAATGTTCCATGCCACACAGCCAGGTAAATCAAGGTGTGGATGGATAACCACCAGATCAAGACCCTGTCATGGCCAGCCCAATTTCCAGACCTGGACCCCATTGAAAACCGCTGGAATTTGATCAAGAGGAAGATGGATGGTCACAAGCCATCAAAGTGGAGTGGCAAGAAGTCACCCAACAGCAACGTGAAAGACTGGTGGAGAGCGTGCCAAGACGCATGAAAGCTGTGATAAAAAATCGGGGTTATTCCACCAAATATTTATTTCTGAACTCTTCCTAAGTTAAAACTAAAAATACTAAAAAGAAAATATTTTGTTGTTGAAAAATAAATATGAATTTGTTTTCTTTTCATTATTTGAGGTCTGAAAGCAATTCATATTTTATTGTTTTTTTGGACCATTTGTTATTTTCTACAAATAAATACTCTATAGATACTTTTTATTTGGAATTTGGGAGTAATGTTGTCAGTAGTTTATAGAATAATAAAAATCTGTTCATTTTACTCAAACACATACTTATGAATAGTAAAACCAGAAAAAACTTTTGCAGTGGTCTCTTCATTTTTTCCAGAACTGTATAGTGAGAACAATGATAGGCCCAATACAGAGCCTTGAGGAACACCAAAACATTCCTTTGATTTGTTTGAGGATATGTCATAGACTCCTGTCTATGTTCCTAGATAAAAGAAGAGCACCACTCCAGCTAAGAGTCCGATGCTCTTTAGTAGATCAGGCTTGGCCCCTATTTCTGTGAGATTCCCAAATAGAGAGCCTACAAACTCTGCAACTAGCTGAACTCTGTTTTTAGCCAGCGATTAATTTGCGCAAGTCTGCTGTAGAGCTTGTCACTACACCTTGCTGGGAGGGGCCCAGAGACAATTATTCAATGCCAACACATCTTTCTAGCTAATTTACACACTGATGTTACACACTTATGATGTTCTGCTTTGTAATTTTTCACAACAGTGCCAACATGAATAACAATATCTTTATACTTGACAGTTTTAAACTTCGCTAGCAAGTCTGTGGCTCTGACCCCCGGTAAACAGTGTACGATCACTGGCTAATTGTTTAATATAATACAGTGGGTAATGGAATCGCAGATGTCAAAAGTTTTCAGTTTTTCCCGGGACACAGGTAGAACATGCCTACCGGTCATTCCCCTCCGAATACGGCTCGGACCTTGGCTCCAACTCGAGTGGGGAAAACCTGTTGAAAGTCTCTGTCGGCTCTAGCAGCTACGCATGTTTAACTGGTCGGTGGCATTTCTTCCCAGTGACTAAGAGAACGTTATTTCCCGACTGCAGGAGAATGCCGGGGGGCTAACAACACTATCGTTTCTTCCTGGTAGTACAGACGCTGTTTTTTCAGTTTCTACACAAACATAATCCTTGCCTGACATTTGCGTCTGAAGCTGAGCCTCTAACTCTGCTATCTTCACCTAAAGATGATAATACTCCTCTGTGTTAAAATTAGAACTACTACACTTATAAGGCATAATGGTACTTAGCTTCGGATGTTTAGGGGCGAGTAGCTCCGTTTATTATGTCCAAATAGAGTCCTGTTGTAGAAAAGTTGGGTAAAAAGTCAATAGATAAAAATATTACATTGGTAAACTCCTAAAATAGAATTTTACCACTAGTTCATATAAACGAAATTTGAAAAAGTTTGGCTGGTGTCCATGTAGGTAACAGCAAGCAGCGTACAGCACGTCAACAATCCCACGATGCAATAGAAATTGTAACTTTATTACTTGATTGGAATAAATTGTATTCCTTTGAAATATAGATACTCCGTAGCCGTCTAAGAAGCCCAAGCCATCCTGACTAGGCATGGAGCGGGCTGTGAGCGGCGATGTTGCCCTCACTGCCCCCAGGTCTCCCTCCCTTCGCAAGGTATGGGCCGAGTCTGACGGTGTTGCAGATTTGGCTCTACAAATGTTTTCTTCAATAAAAAGTTAAACAGTGCTTTAGTGTGAGGCAGTGTCTGAGTCTGTTAAACCAACTTGCATGCCCTAGTTTGCCTCCATCGGTGGCTATTAGAGACTCAGCGCGCACTCTCTCTGTCTCTATGTCTGCCCTGTTGTATATGAGCAGCGGCGCAAGTGAGCGGCTTCTCCCTCATTTTCGCCCTGCAGAGTGCAGGTTTTCTAAATGTTTTCACTTGTGCACGCTCTATTCCCTTCCCTTTTCAGTGTAGTGGTAAAAGCTATGTTAGCAATGTACAGGATACTTAGTTTTCTCAGGGAGTTATAGGTATAACTACTCTATCCTCTCTACCCACCATCTCCCATAGACTTAAGCGCCGACTAGCGTGTTCAGGTACATCTCTCATTTCACTGTCGGCCGGTCTCAAGTGTACTCGCTCTAGAGTGCAGCCCGGTGTTGCCTTAGCGGCTCCTCTCTTCCCTGCCATTTACGGGTTACAGAACACTCTGAGATTTTGCAGGACATTATAGACATAAGCACTGTAACTTCTAAAACCGCCATCTGTCATAGACAAACTCCGGCTATCGGGTTCTGATGCATCTCTCACTCCTCTGCCGGCCGGTCTCGGGGTTACTTGCTCTAACAGTGCAGCCCGGTGCTGCTCGGCATTCCCCTAGCAACGTGTCTCCACTCAGGGTGCAACTTCCGCGTATGCAAATGCTGGGTTCCCCTCTCCCTCAGATTCCTATGAGTGAATGTACAGCAGGATGGCCTAATGGTTAGCGATCTTGGCTCTTGTTCTGTGGACCTGAGTTTTCTGCCCAGCTCCTCGTTTTTTTCTCATCTCTTTCGCTCCCTGCCCTCCTTGGGCGTGTCTCTTTCTCTCCAGTCAAGCTCGGTGGCGGTGGGGCAGTGAGGGACTTCAACGTTTTCCTGACCAAGGCCCCCAACTACAAGCTCTTCCTCTCTCACAGAGGAATCATCACTGTACTATGTCAGCCTTGCTCGATCGCACGAACAGACTGGGTTATCTAAGTCAGTTTCGCTCGGTTCCCTCTTCGTTATCGGGAATAGTGGAGACAGAAATGTCATCGTCCGACAGAGCATCTGCTCTCCTGTCGGAGGTAACGGAACTGTTGAGCAAAGGAGCGATCTCAGAGGTGCTGGGGGATCTCAGACAGGACAGTTTTTACTCCCGTTACTTCCTGGTTCCCAAGAAGACGGGAGGAGTGAGACCGATCTTGGATCTGCCCAATCTGAATGTGCACATAGCTAAACGGCCGTTCCGTATGCTCACCACTACTCACCTGTTGGAAGCCTTCCTACCAGGAGATTTCTGTGCGAGCATAGACCTCAAGGATCACTTCCATGTCCCGATCGTTCGCAGGCACAGGAAGATTTACCTTTCAGGGCAAGGTCTACAAGTATATGAGGATTCCATTAGGATACGCTCTGGCTCTGCGCACCTTCTCCAAGTGCTTGGATGTGGTGCTGGAGCCCCCTGAATTTTGCCTATCTATACGATCTCCTGATTTTATCCCTGTCCCTGGAGCTGACCAGAGTACACACTTTCAGAGTGGTGTCTCTTCTCACGCGTTTAGGGCTTGCTATGAATTGGAAAAAGAGCTCTCCGAAACCAGCACAGCGTTTTTTTTTTACCTGGGTCTGGTCATGGACATGCACACAATGACAGCGCGCATTTTGGATGCTCGGGCTCTTGATTTTCTCTCTGCCCTCATCCTGTGCCTCTTGTCCTGGTTCGGGCCTTCATGTCCCTCATGGGCATGATGGCAGCAGCGCACGCAGTGGTCCCTCTGGGTCTACTGTACATGTGCAGCCTGCAGGCCTGGTTAACTTGCCAATGGGTCAAAATTGTGCGTCATCGCCATTACAACTACGCGGGCACCTGGAATATTGGAGGGATCCCATGGTGCTCTCTCAGGGCGCATGCCCACCTTCGCTGCCCGGTGGCCAGACTTGGCGCTCTGCAGTGTGACCTTGCTAAGGGGCTGGGCGCTTAGCTGGGCAGGGCGCAAAATGTAGATGACATTTGCGCCTGGGCATCGTGGTCGTCGCCTTCGGCGTTTGGGCGTTTCTATTTACTGGACGTCTCCCCCACGTCTTTTGTTTAGTCAATTCTCGGCGCAGCTGCCCAAGACCTCTGAACTATTCTATGGAGTTTCGTGCTTTGCCTTGATTCTATCACTGCATAAGACGTGACAGAATTATGTATTCCTTTGTTTCCCTTTGGGCAGCTTATGTGTTCATAAGCCTTCCCCTTGGGGAAGATTTTGCGTCATTAATGCATTCGATCATCCCTTCTCTGACTTCAGCTATTGGGGATGTTTCATCTTGGGGCTTTAGGTGACGTTTTTTTACTGAACCCTGCGAGTCACGCTGGTTGGGTCAAGCAGGGAGTACTTCCTTGGCTCGCTGTAAACCACTAGGAGTGGAGCCCCTCAGACCTGTTGCCCTGCCTTCCCCTGTGTTATGCTGGATAAACTCGGGAGGGTGTTCTCTGAGCTCACAGATCCTATTTAGGGGAACGACGAGGGGCGGGACGAGGGTAAACCACTGGGAGCTAAAGCCCCTCTAGGTGGTGGAGCTCCACTAATATAACCAGAGTTACATTCCCGATAACTAACGTTTATTGTACTCATTTTCCTAGCCGTCCACCCAGAAACCTTCTAATTGGTAAACTTTCACCACTTACTACACCACCAATCCTGACTTTGAAGCTGGTGATCAAATTAGCCTAATCTTTTTCCTAAATGAAAGATTTTTTTTAAAGAAGGTCAAATTATACAGCTCTGGAAAAAAGTAAGAGACCACTGCACCTTAAAAAATAAAATCCTTTCCAAAAAAGTTGATAAGGAAAGTTTTGAGTGAGGAACAGGAGCGTTCAATTTGAAGTGGTCTCTTAATTTTTACCCTTCTTTTCCTCACTCAAAACCTTCCTATTTAAAATTTTGTCTCTTTATTTTTTAAGAATATTAAAAAAAAAGATTATAAGAAAGACAGAGTCTGATATTCTCCAAAAAGCAAAGATAATTAATAAATTGCAGGAAGAGGAGGTGCCCCAAAAGATTCCCTTTTGGCATTCTACAGCTGATTCATATGACCTCATACAAGATGCCATTGACAATGACTCCAGAGCGATTTTTACCACTGTACTGTCAGGCTAAAACCTAGGGAGCTTCACTTTGCAGTATTTGGTGTTCTGCTGTATCAAGGTCTTTATGGCAATCCATCAGCTGCATACCACATACTTTTCTATCATCAATCTCTTTGTATCATTTGAATGAGACTTTCTAAAACCAGACTATAAATCATATGTTATCCCATTTTTGTATGTACTTGAGCATTTACACATAAAACTATGTTCCCCTCTGACCTCATTCTCTCTCTCTACCTCTTTTCAGCCTAATTGCATCCAGACAATACTACTTTGAGATCCTTCACAAGCAAGATGACAAGGGGTCAGACCATGTGGAAGTTGGGGTAAGTTCACACAACTTTCTAAATTCATAGGGATGTAGGTTGCCAGCAAAGTAGTTCAAATGTTTTTGCCACATTGCAAAGCATTTGCTACACATTTCAAACGGTTTTAGTGTACTGAATTAGACCCACTGAACCCACTGAAGTTCCAGATGCTTAGTGCATTGCTCTTTACTCAAACTACAGTGGGGAGAACAAGTATTTGATACACTGCCAATTTAGCAGGTTTTCCGACTTATAAAGCATGTAGAAGTCTGTAATTTTTATCATAGGTACTCTTCAACTGTCAGTGACGGAATCAAAAAATAATAATCCAGAAAATCACATTGTATGATTTTGAAGTAATTAATTTGCATTTTATTGCATGACATAAGTATTTGATACATCAGAAAAGCAGAACTTAATATTTGGTACAGAACCTTGGTTTGCAATTACAGAGATCATACGTTTGCTGTAGTTCTTGACCAGGTTTGCACACACTGCAGCAGGGATTTTGGCCCACTCCTCCATACAGACCTTCTCCAGATCCTTCAGGTTTCGGGGCTGTCGCTGGGCAATATGGACTTTCAGCTCCCTCCAAAGATTTTCTATTGGGTTCAGGTCTGGAGACTGGCTAAGCCACTCCAGGACCTTGAGATGCTTCTTACGCTGCCACTCCTTATTTTTCCTGGCTGTCTGTTTTGGGTCGTTGTCATGCTGGAAGACCAAGCCATGACCCATCTTCAATGCTCTTACTGAGGGAAGGAGGTTGTTGGCCAAGATCATGCGATACATGGCCCCATCCATCCTCCCCTCAATACGGTGCAGTCGTCCTGTCCCCTTTGCAAAAAAGCATCCCCAAAAAATGATGTTTCCACCTCCATGCATCACGGTTGGGATGGTGTTCTTGGGGTTGTACTCATCTTTCTTCTTCCTCCAAACATGGCGAGTGGAGTTTAGACCAAAAAGCTCTATTCATCAGACCACATGAACTTCTCCCATTCCTCCTCTGGATCTTCCAGATGTTCATTGGCAAACTTCAGACGAGCCTGGACATGCGCTGGCTTGAGCAGGGGGACCTTGCGTGCGCTGCAGGATTTTAATCCATGACAGTTTAGTGTGTTACTAATGGTTTTCTTTTTAGACTGTGGTCCCAGCTCTCTTCAGATCATTGACCAGGTCCTGCTGTGTAGTTCTGGGCTGATCCCTCACCTTCCTCATGATCATTGATGCCCTACGAGTTGAGATCTTGCATGGAGCCCCAGAACGAGGGAGATTGACCATCATCTTGAACTTCTTCCATTTTCTAATAATTGCGCCAACAGTTGTTGCCTTCTCACCAAGCTGCTTGCCTATTGTCCTGTAGCCCATCCCAGCCTTGTGCAGGTCTACAATTTTATCCCTGATGTCCTTACACAGCTCTCTGGTCTTGGCCATTGCGGAGAGGTTGGAGTCTGTTTGATTGAGTGTGTGGACAGGTGTCTTTTATACAGGTAAGTAGTTCAAACTGTTTTAGATTCCGTCTCTCAGAGTTGAAGTGTAGCTATGATAAAAATTACAGACCTCTACATGCTTTGTAAGTAGGAACACCTGCAAAATCGGCAGTGTATCAAATACTTGTTCTCCTCACTGTATGTGTCTCTGTTACTCACTTCCTTTCTAGCTCCTTCTCTCTCTGATTTTGACTCCTGCCCCCTAGCCCCCATTCAATACTCCTTGCAAACAGGTTCACAGTGCAGGGAAATAAAAGGCTGGATATATTAGGTGCAGTTGGACAAGATGTATCTGAGTCCCTTCACAGTTCATTTTTGTTTATCCCACTAATACTACAGTACAATCCTTTATGCTTTGTCATATTTCAGCAAACAACTAGGTCGCCTCTGTAGCAAACAAAACATGACGAATCATAATCACTGGAAAAACATGTTAAAATATATTATTTCAGCATTTTAGATTTATATAGCAATTACATTGTCCCACATGTGAATGTACAAATAGGACTGATGAGAACTATTTACCAGCTTGCATAGTGATTTAGTTAATGACTGAGTAGCATCCATAATAAAACTTGGCAAACTAATGACATGTTCAAATTTGTAGCACTCAAAACATTACGAAGTAAAACAACTGTGGTGTAAACGGAAAAAACGCCTTTAGAATCGCTTACTAAATTTAGTGGTTTGTACTGTACTCTTTCAGTAAGATGTTTTGTATATGAGGAATAAATGTGCATTCCAGAACTCACTTCTAGCCAATCTTAACAAACATAAAATATATATATTTACAAAGAAACGCTTACTACCCAAATCTATATTTTTCTTTGACTTTCTGGTGCCAATGACTTTTGTACAGTACTGTGTATTCCTTCTAGAAATATTGTTAAAAATTTACAAAAAGGATTTCATTTTTGTTTATCAGCTTGCTGTCATATGAATCAAACTTTTAATTCAGTGAAAAATCGTATGAAGTCATAAATAAATAATTATTTAAAACAATGTTGATAATGTTTTGGCACATTGAGAAAATCTTACAAACATATTATTATCAAAAAGTATTCAAAACTACAAAAGGAAATAACCTCAATGCCAACAATAATTTGTTGTTGCCAGGAGAATGATTCTTCTGCTAGTTTGTTAAATGACATTAGAACTTTGATTGGAACCCGGTCTATGGTCTAGTGAGAGTAAAATGCAACTTTTGGCAGCAAACACCAGAGATGGGTTTGGTGAAAAAAGGGTCATGGCCATGCAGAAAATAACCTAATCCCAACTGTGAAGTACAGTGGTGGATTTGCTGTGTTGTGGTCCTGTTTTACTTCCAAAGGTCCTGGGAAAATTTTAGGATACATGACCACATGTACTCTATCAATTTCCTTGAGATTTTAGGCCAAAACCTTTCAGCGCCTGCCAGGAGGCTAAAACTGTGTTTTTGTTTTACCTTCCAGCAGAACAAAAATCAAAAAGCATACCTCCAAAAACACACTAAAATATGTAGAATCAAGCTTTTGCAATGACCAGCACAGTCCCCTGGGTTAAATCCTATTGAAAACCAGTAGAGTATGGTAAAGATGATGTGATAAAGAGTTCACAAGTGAGGACCAAGAACTCTGTAAAGTTTCTGTATGGAAGAATGGTCCCAAATCCCTTCCTGAAACACAACAATGGCATTTTGTACTGTCTATTTTGTTCATATTTACCTAGAGTGCCAGTAATTGGATCTGTCATAATCCACCAGGATGCACAACAAAATGGCTAGCATTAGTTCTGGTGCCTTGGACAAATCAGAACTTAACCGAGCATCAGACAAATTACACAATATTTTAGCTCTGGGTTAACTGAATAACTATAACCACATAACTACAAACTTATCACGCTCTCTGTACATTGGCTTCTATGGAACACCTGGTGCTTGCATATGAGTGTGTTTGTGTGTGTTAGAGAGTGAATGAAAAAAAGAAAGTCAATTTGAATTATTGAGCTTGTTATAAGACAAGATCTGGTGTGTTGTGTTTCAGAAATGCATAGACTCAAGTAGGCCCATGTTGTATTGTCAGGCAGACAGGTAACTGATGTGTGAAGCCATAGGCTAGGTTCGTGATTCACACACCATCTCCCCTGGTAGTCATGGCAATAGGAAACCCAACTGAACTGTAACAGAACTCCAAGTTGGCTAATGATGATATTCCGTGGGGGTTGGATTGTAATGCTTGGTGAGGAGTGAAAGGGAGAAAGTGTGTGTCGCAAGCACTTGTATACCTGGATGTGTGCATATTTCAACTTTAATTAATTGATAATAAAAATGATTTATCAACTGCGACTTACATTTACAGTAGTTCATTTTAGGATACTGTAGTAGAACAACCCTATAATATCAATACAACTGTAGTATTTGTAATGTATTTTACTCAATTAATTTCCATTGTCAATACTATACAGCTCCGGTAAAAATTAAGAGACCATTGCACCTTTTTCTTTCCTTTCCAAAAAAATGTAAAAGGAATGTTTTGAGTGACGAACAGAAGCCTTCAATTTGCATTGGTCTCTAACTTTTAACCCTTCTGTTCCTCACTCAAAACATTCCTTTTCAACTTTTTTGGAAAGGAAAGAAAAAGGTACAGTGGTTTCTTAATTTCTTCTGGAGCTGTATATACAATTAGGTCTGGAAATAATTGGACACTGACACAAGTTTGGTATTTTGGCTGTTAACCAAAATATATTCAAGTTACAGTTAAAGTACAGACTCTCTGCTTTAATATGAAGGTATTGACATCGACATTGGAGGAAGGGTTTAGGAATTACAGCTCTTTGATATGTGGCTCCCTGTTTTTCAAGGGCCCCAAAGTAATTGGACTATTGACTCAAAAGCTGTTTCATGGACAGGTGTGGGCTATTCCTTCGTTATTTCTTCATCAATTAAACAGGTAAAAGGTCTGGAGTTGATTGCAGGTGTGGCATTCACATTTGGAAGCTGTTGCTGTGAACCCACAACATGCTTTCAAAGGAGCTCTCAATGCAAATGAAACAGGCCATCCTTAGGCTGCAAAAAAAAATATTATATCCATCAGAGAGATAGTAGGAACATTAGGAGTGGCCAAATAGTTTGGTACATTCTGAGAATAAAAGAATGCACTGGTGAGCTCTGCAACACAAATAGGCCTGGACGACAACAGTGGTGGATATATCGTAGGATCCTTTCCATGGTAAAGAATACCCCCTTCACAACATCCAGCCAAGTGAAGAACACTCTCTAGGAGTTAGGCTTATCATTATTTAAGTCTACCATAAAGAGAAGACTTCACAAGAGCAAATACAGAGGGTTCACCACAAGGTGCAAATCATTCATAAGCCTCAAGAATAGAAAGGCCAGATTAGACTTCCCAGTTCTGGAACAGCATTCTTTGGACATATGAAACTAAGACAAACCTGTACCAGAATGATGGGAAGAAAAAAGTATGGAGAAGGCTTGGAACAGCTCCTGTAAAACACGGTGGAGGCAGTGTGACGGCATTGGCATGCATGTCTTCCAATGGAACAGGGTCACTAGTGTGTATTGATGATGTGACTGAAGACAGAAGCAGCCAGATTAATTCTAAAGTGTATAGGGATATGTTGTCCGCTCAGATTCACCCAAATTCAGCAAAGTTGATTGGACTGTTCTTCACTTTACAGATGGAAAATGACCCCAAACATACTGCAAAAGCAACCCAGGAGTGGTTTAGGCAGAGGTGGAATATTCCCAAATAAAAATATAAAATGTACCTGTTTTCAGTACTCAAATAATGCAAAGTAAACAAATTCATATTTATTTTTCAACAACAAAATACCAATACAGTGGGGAGAACAAGTATTTGATACACTGCCAATTTTGCAGGTTTTCCCCACTTACAAAGCATAATTTTTATCGAAGGTACACTTCAACTGTGAGAGATGGAATCTGTCCCCTTTGCAGAAAAGCATCCCCAAAGAATGATGTTTCCTACTCCATGCATCACGGTTGGGATGGTGTTCTTGGAGTTGTACTCATCCTTCTTCTTACTCCGAACACGGCGAGTCCAAACATGGTCACTTTCAGCATGATCATTGATGCCCTACGAGGTGAGATCTTGCATGGAGCCCCAGACCGAGGGAGATTGACCGTCATCTTGAACTTCTTCCATTTTCTAATAATTGCGCCAACAGTTGTTGCCTTCTCACCAAGCTGCTTGCTTATTGTCCTTGTGCAGGTCTACAATTTTATCCCGGATGTCCTTACACAGCTCTCTGGTCTTGGCCATTGTGGAGAGGTTGCAGTCTGTTTGATTGAGTGTGTGGACAGATGTATTTTATGCAGGTAACGAGTTCAAACAGGTGCAGTTAATACAGGTAATGAGTGGAGAACAGAAAGACTAACAGGTCTTTGAGAGCCGGAATTCTTACTGGTTGGTAGGTGATCAAATACTTATATAATGCAATAAAATTGCAATTAAAATCATACAATGTGATTTTCTGGATTTTAGATTCTGTCTCTCACAGTTGAAGTGTACCTATGATAAAAATTACAGACTTCTACATGCTTTGTAAGTAGGAAAACCTGCAGAATCGGCAGTGTATCAAATACTTGTTCTCCCCACTGTATATATACAGCTCCGGGACAAATTAAGAGACCAGAGAGAAATCAGAGAGGAGCAGAACCCTTCCGTAGGGTATCATAACTTGAAACCAGTGGAGTGTAGAGGACTGGGCTGACATGAGTGAACTAGGCAGGCTGCAGCTCTCTGCATAATTTCCAGTGATTTTGTGTCACATGGAGCTCAGTTTCAGCAGGCCAGATTTGAAATCACTGGTGCCTGGATTAGGATCTGCACTGTTTCCTGCATGAGGGCAGGGTCCTCTCATACTGTGGTGCAATGTGAACTTCAAGAAGCAAGTCACAGTAATGCACTTTGGGAAGCGGACACCATAATGGAGAGGTCTTTCTGTTGACAAGTTTTCCCTCATTGGAAGAACAGTCCGAGGTTGAGGTGGTGGGCTGACATGCAAGCAGAACTGTGTGCCGTGCATGCAGAGATTCATGTTGGCACCAGAGAAATTATTCCGTGACTAGGGATGCAGGGATGGTATGTCATCGAACCATGCGGTTCTTCTTCTACAGTTCAATACGCACATGTGAACCACAGAGTTACAATATTATGCCGGTCATTTTCCTAGAATTTCCTAAATATGTTTATTGCTGCAGACTACACGCACTTTATATATTTAGACTGGAGTCTTGTGAACAGGTAAGGCAGGCAACTGCTGGGGGCCCCAGTCCCATTAATTTTACTCAGCAATGTCTCAAAATATGGCAGTCGCAACCTCCTCCCCCTTTTTAACAACCAATGGACGATTTTCAATTATATTTCAGTAGGAAACCTGCACCCAAGAGGTTATCTGCAGGTTTCAGGAAGTTATATTTAAGACATTTTAAGACTTTTATAATGCCACAATGAATTCAATGAGACCAATTTCACAACAATTCTGAATCTGTTCAGATATAAGAACATTTGAAGAGGCACTGCCATCTTTCAAATCTGCTGCGTGGGAAAATGCTGGATTCAGCGTTTAATACAATGATGAAGGTAAGAAGACCGTGAACAAAGAGCAGTCTGCAAGCATTGCTTTGCCACTGTCGGCTACTCAAGTGGAAACACTTCTAACATGATGACGTCATTCATACCGAAACCATACCATTACCATGACCCACAAACCGCAATAAATACCAGACCATGGGCCCACTGTTCCATTGCATCCCTAACCTTGACCGGAGAGGTCATGTGAGGATATGACAAAGTTTAATGACTTGGTGTATAGAGAGAAGATGAGACATAGAGTCTTGAACAGAGCCATGGGAGACACCAGCAGTGAGAGCCTGTGAAATATGACTTTTGTGTCATACAGTGAGTTTTGTAACTGAAAAACATAAATACTTTTTTTTGTGCATTAGAAAATCAATGTCACCCTGTGATTATTGATTTAGATGTTTTTGTTTAAATATATTAAACAGAACAACATTTCAAAGTAACATTAGTTATTCATTAATATAATTAGAGGTAAGGGGTTTGAATATTTTAGAAAATGTTCATTTGCTTTTTCATCTGTTGTGAAAGCCAACATTGTCTTCCTGCGCTAGTGATGTGCAGTTTCTAAATTATAGTTGGCAGCATTAAAGAAAAAAAGACATGTTAATGACTGATATTTGGAAACAGTGTGTGGTTGGAACATTGGAAAAAAATTTCTTTTACATATTTGGACACATGGATAAGTTAAATGACCTTTGTAAATTAAGCTAATCCAATTAATTAATTCACACCAAAATGTTACTTTTTTGCAATTACAATAAATAGATATGCATAATAAAATGCCAAAAATGTAAATCAGGTGCATGAAAAACCGATTACAAAGTTACTGGAACAGATTAACTCCAGGCTTCCATTGCAAAAAATAAGCTCCAGGCTTCCATAAAGATGAGCTATTTGGTCTGGTTAAACCATGTATGTGTGTGGTAACACATCATGCCAAGATCAAAAAATGTATCTGATGCCCTCAGAAGAAACATGAGTCTGGGGAGGTTGTTACAAAGCCATTTCCAAGCATTTTGAAATGCATCCTTCCAGTGCCTGACACCTGGGTAAGGAGCATAACCACTGGAGCAATATTCACTGGACAAATGAGTAAATCTGGCAAAGTTGTTTGGCCACAGTTCCAGACATCTTGTTTTGCAAAAACAAAACATTGCCTTTGAACAGAACCTCATACCAAAGGTAAAGCATTGAAGCATTTGGGGCCTTGCCAGATTGCCATCATTGAGTCAAAGCCCAGATCCCAATCATATCAAAATGCTGGTGGGGGCTTTGAAGCGGGCTGTGCAGTCAAAAAAGCCCTTGAATATGACACAGTTGAAATTAAACTGTAAAGCGGGTGAGCAAAAATGCTTCCCAGTCGATAATTGGGTCTGATAGACAGTTACCAGAAATGGCTACATGAAGTTACTTCAGCCAAAGAGGGCAACATCAGCTGTTTAAGCAAGGGATGTACTTTTCAAGGGGGCATATTTACTTTAAAAAATACTGTACATAAAGAGCCTCTGCTTGAGTTACAAACCTTTGACTGAGTTGTCTTACTTTAATTGTTTGTTTGTACGATTCTACAACAGGATCAGTATCCAGTGGCATCTGTAACTACACCTCGTTTAACATGTATCAAGAAACTTTACAAGGCTTAGTCACAAATGTATTCAAAGCCTCCTCTGCTGAATTAGGTGCTTAATACATAAAATCATGACTCTTCTGAAGTTTATCGTTCACCGTTTCCTCTGGGCGTTATTGACCGAAATGAACAAAATGATTTGAAAGATTTGTTCTTTTCACTAAATGCCTTGAAAAGATCAGAGTAGATAAAAAGAGTTTCTGTGTGGTCCAAAAACATACTTTTTATATCACACTGAATTCACAATACTGTGGGAGGATTAAAAGTGTAGGTAGCAGTCATGACTTCCCCATCCTTAGAGAAAGTCCCACTCTTGCATTTAGGTCATTTATTAGACACGTATGAAAAGTAGTGACACAAGGCAGCAATCAATATCAAAGGCAGGATCAAGACCTGGGGATAAATACTGAGTTAGATCAAATCAAATGAAACGCTAAAAAAAAGTCCTATAAACAAGGTTGGTAGCAGTACCCTATCAAGTCCAGGGATATGATAATAGTTCCATCCTGAGTTAAATCTATGGACTTCTGTGTGTGGATCATCTGTGTGTGTGTCTGAGTGTCTGTCCGACACCACTCTGACACACTGACACATCACGTCGTAAAGACTAGCTTTGTGACACACAAAGGGCAAAACAAACGGCGAATCAAATGAGTAAACGACATGGGCAGCAGGGTGTATCTCGTCAGGTGGGTTCGGCGAGCGGTGGACCGACGGCATCCCGCAGGACTGAACAGTCAGGAAGAACCCAAAAAAACAGATGTTAGTTCTCTCCCCCTGGATTTCTCAGCGACTCTTCATATGGCTGCCCGAATCATCCCTCTCGAGAGGCAGGTGTGTGAGGGTGTTACTGCCCGGCCCGGCTGCTTCTCAAAAGTTTTGTACACCTCCACTGCGCACACTTCCTCCACACTCCCAACGCATTCCATTTCTCTCCCTGTGTGCCCTCTCCATGGTCCTGATTCCTCCCACCCATGCCGTCTTTCTGAGGCCGCGAGAGGCAACCCAGACCCATGCTTCACAGTATTAAAACTACAACTACAGTGGGGAGAACAAGTATTTGATACACTGCCGATTTTGCAGGTTTTCCCACTTACAAAGCATGTAGAGGTCTGTAATTTTTATCATAGGTTCACTTCAGCTGTGAGAGACGGAATACAATAATACAAAAATCCATAAAATCCCAATGTACAATTTTTTATAATTAATTAGCATTTTATTGCATGACATAAGTATTTGATCACCTACCAACCAGTAAAAATTTCGGCTCTCACAGACCTCCACTCATTACCTGTATTAACTGTACCTGTTTGAACTCGCTACCTGTATAAAAGACACCTGTCCATGCAAGATCTCACCTCGTGGGGCATCAATGATCATGAGGAAGGTGACCGTGTTTGGACTCGCCGTGTTTGGAGGAAGAAGAAGGATGAGTACAACTCCAAGAACACCATCCCAACTGTGTAGCATGGAGTTGGAAACATCATTCTTTGGGGATGCTTTTCTGCAAAGGGGACAAGACGACTGCACCGTATTGAGGGGAGGATGAATAGGGCCATGTATCGCGAGATCTAGGCCAACAACCTCCTTCCCTCAGTAAGAGCATTGAAGATGGGTCATGGCTGGGTCTTCCAGCATGACAACGACCCAAAACACAAAGCCAGGGCAACTAAGGAGTGGCTCCGTAAGAAGCATCTCAAGGTCCTGGAGTGGCTTAGCCAGTCTCCAGACCTGTACCCAATAGAAAATCATTGGAGGGAGCTGAAAGTCTGTATTGCCCAGCGACAGCCCCGAAACCTGAAGGATCTGGAGAAGGTCTGTATGGAGGAGTGGGCCAAAATCCCTGCTGCAGTGTGTGCAAACCTAGTCAAGAACTACAGGAAACGTATGATCTCTGTAATTGGAAACAAAGGTTTCTGTACCAAATATTAAGTTCTGCTTTTCTGATGTATCAAATACTTATGTCATGCAATAAAAAGCTAATTAATTACTTAAAAATTATACAATGGGATTTTCTGGATTTTTGTTTTAGATTCCATCACTCACAGTTGAAGAAGGCCTATGATACAAATTACAGACTTCTACATGCTTTATAAGTGGGAATACCTGCAAAATCGGCAGTGTATCAAATACTTGTTCTCCCCACTGTATGTATTTTGTATTTTACTGCCTGGATTTTATTCTTATGTATTTTGGAAAAAGATATAAGGACAATGCCAGCTTGTAGATATGTGCGCTGAAGGACATTCTCCTTAAACAGCTGCAGTGTGTCTGTTGTTTTAAAGAGGCAAAAGCCATAATTGGGCATCACAAGATTGGGAGGAGGGAAAACTGCTGTAATTCTAATATACAAATTCACTTTTGGTGGTGGAACTTGAATACCCTCAATGCATTGCAAGTTTTTATTTTAGAATTTTGTGACCTTAGCTTACTATTTGAGTACTATATGATATTCAATAAATAGTTTTATGAAGGTGTGTGTTTATGTGTGATTCCATTACTGTCCATGTTGTTCAGGTTAAAGGGAAAATCCACTGACATTATTTTTCAGTCTGCCTACAGTACATCATTTTGAGTGATTGAATGTATTCATATTTACAGCAGTCATTTATTAATTTCATGCCAGGAAAGTTAAACCACTGACTAATTTTCTCTGACTTTGTAAATGCTACAGCCTGACTGGAGCCCTGTACTCAACTTCAAGGGTAGGCTTTTCCAGGGGGCTGTATTAGTTCTTACAGATTCAGGAGCTTGCTATTTAGCTCATCTTTTTTAGATTGAAACAATTACCTCTTCTGATGATTGAATCACTATACAAATACTATGAAATTGCTATTGATTCTGAATATTGAGTTTGGCTTAATAACAGAAAATGTAGATGGCTGGTTTCTTCCAGTGAAATCTAAAAACTGACATAATTTGGTCATAAAACTGAGGAGGAACTGAAATGTCACTTCAAAGAGGATAACTGGAGATGTATTTTGTACATTTTAACAAGGTGCAAAAGTACTTGGTATCTTATTTACAATTTTATTTTGCAGTAGTTTTATTATGCTTTGTCTATGTAGTCCATCACTGACCCTACTGGCCTTTGAAGTGGGTTAGATCTGAATAGAAAAGACATGTAGACATGCATTGCATGTGCAAGTATCCAGGTACAGTATATCATGACTTGTTTGGTTCAGTGGCTAGGTTTATTTGAGCATAATGTTATTGAGATTAAGTCTATAGTAAAGTTTCTGTTAGGTTTAGTAGAAGGTAAGGAGAAAGGGAACATGGATACTTATGTCCAAAATGTGTGTGTATTAGCTATTTTCCTGGCCACACTACTTTAACAAGTCCCCTGTGCTTGAATACATTTCATACTTTAGAGAAACAGCAGATTTAGTATGATTCTAACCTCCACAGCGTTACCCAATGGTCATAATATATCCCAGATTCTTATTTATTAAGAAAAAGATAGCAACAGATTCCCACTTGTCTTCATACTGAAATGCCTACAGTTCCGTGCCTAAAGGTATAACGTCCCTCTGGGGAGCCATAAAGAGGTTGATTTGTTTTGTTTGTATTAGTTTCAGGGGATAAATAGAGGCTATCTGCAATGTATGTCTTGGCAGGGGCTCTGGGGGCAAATGGGTTTGCCTAAATGGGCCGACATTTTGTGCAGGAATGAATTAATTGGATAGAAAGGAACACAGCTGCACACCCCCTTGAGCAATTACATTTTTTTGTCTAAAACAAAAGATTACTTTTGTTTCATGAGATACACAGTGTGTATAAGAACTAACATTCACAGCAAATTGTAATATAAACAAATAACAACTAACCATCTATAGTGGATCTTTGAAAGAGAGAAAAAAACATGTCTGTCAGAAAGTTTTAAACAACTCCTTTCTGGCAGCAGGCAATGAAATATGACATGTCAGTCTGTGGTAATTTCAATCCTTCTTCATGAGTGAATCAGTGAAGGAGAAATGATTATGAACAGTTTATGAAAACAGTCTTTTCCAACACAACAACAAGTGTGTTTGTTACAGTGAATTCTACATTTTGGACAGTGAGAGTTTTTTGGGGATGCTCTGTATTCCAGCAATCGGATATAAGAATTATGCAATGACTATGTGGTTAAAGTGTGGACTGTCAGATTTAATTTCGGGCTATTTTCATCCAAATCATTCTAGAGTGTTTTGACAGTTGGCTTCACAGATGTCTTAATACTCAAGCTCAACAATAAGCTACTTGGTAGACCAAGGAAGTCTTTTGCTGCAGATGATCAAAGAATGGTCACCATAATGAAGAAAAAATAATGATCAACCAGGTAGCTTCCAGAAGGAAAGCATGGATTTGTCAGATGGGACGTGTGCAAAAGACTTCATCTGCAACTACAGAGGCATGACTGCACGGTACAAAAACACTAGTTAGCCTCAGATCAGGATGGTCGAAAAAAATACCAAAAAAGGGACTGCAGAGCCAAGGAAAAAGATTAGACAAAATATTGAAATGTACTTACGCGATGGCAAGAGGAATGTGTGGAAACATATAAAGGGGTGTGTGTGTGAGAAATTGTACTTTGTACTATCTAGCCTTTCAAACAGAATCCTTTCCATATGTTAAATGTCTAGCATAGAAGCATCTCTTGTCTTAAGGTGATAATCAGGCCAAGGTGTTAGAGGTCCATTGTCATGTAACTCTGCAACTCCCTTCCTGTAACCTGCTCCCAGCTTTATATCCAAAAGATATTCATCCTGACCATGTGTTACCTCCTGTGGTGTACCACTTGCCTTGTCTGGCAAGATTCAGTGCTTTGCTGTCTAAAGCTCTTATTCGGGCCTCAGGAAGTAATACAATGGTAGAGTAATTGTCTTAACTTCCATAGTTTAAGATTTCAATGATAGATTCTATATAAGCAGGAGGGATCAAGTATTTTTGGAGAGATTCTGTGCATGCGGACTCTCTCCATGCAGCATGTTAAAACTTATTAAATGACTCTGCTATACTTTGTAAATGAAGGTGTCATTGTGTTATTAATCTATCAAAATCTATGAGAAATTCCACAACAGGTGACAAACTCAAAGAAAAACCTGAATTATTGAGTAGAGGAATATAATGAAGGCAGATGCTTCCATAAAGGTGTACTGTACTGCCTGATAAAATTAAGCCATTAACATCCTTTCATGCTCTGTGGCATGAGCAGGCCCAGCTGAACCTGATTTTGGATCAAGATGGCAAGAGGAAAAGGTATAAAGGACTTTGAAAGATGGTTAATTATTGGGTCTCTTCTAGGATGACCGTTGCTACATCCACAGGGCACGAGGGGTCACTGAATGGTTTGAAGAGTTTGTAAATGATGTGAATCATATGCCATGGCCTTCGACACAAGAGTCACAAGATAGGTAGAGTCACAAGATCTCTACCTAAATTAACACCTATGGGAGATTATGGACCGATGAGACAGCCCTCTCCACCACCGTTTTCAAAACGCCAAGTGATAGAATATTGTATCTTTTGGAAGAATAGTTCCATTTCTCAATTTTTCCACAGATGGTAGAATCAATGCAAGTTTAGTTGAAGCTGTTCTAGTGGCTCATTGTGGCCCAACACCTTACAGAGACACATCACATTTGTTTTTCCTTTGATTTGTCACATGCCTATTTGTAATGCATAGTGGGGTGCATGATTTGAGCATGTATGGCTGCCACTGAAACTCTCTCACTTATCTTCATTGATGATGTAACTGCTGACAGCAGTAGGATGAATTCTGATGCATACAGGAACATTGTCTGCTCAAGTAGAACCAAATGACTCTAAACTCACTCAGGGGTGCTTCATCATACAGCAGAATAATGATCCCTGGTCAGAACATGTTGGCTAATGATGGGAACTGCCATAGCTACCAAGGAGTTTTTCAGGGCCAAAAGGTACAATGTTCTTGACTGGCCAAGTTATTCACATTATTTATATCCAATTGACCCTGTCTGTCACATGTTTAAGGTAAGATAAGACCAAAGGCTCAGAGCGGAGAAGGAACTGAAGATAAGTCAGTACAGTCCTGGCAGAGCTACACCAGGAAATATACCAAGCGTGTGGAGATATGTGTGCTTCAGTAAATCCTTGCATGCAAAGGATATACGTATAAGAAATGTCCACTAAATTGTACATGATATTAATCTGCCCATAGACTTTTAGTACCCTAAATTGGAGAACTATGTACAAAGTTTGCTGAATACCCTCAAACTAAATCTAAATGTTCTCACCTTAAGAGACAAAAAAGCAACAAGAAAAATAAATACTACTTTTTTTGGAGTTTACTCAGTGAATGCTGAAATGGTGAATGGTCCGATTGTTGAGTTACTATTTAAAGGTTTTGACATTTCCCCCACGCTACAACACCCTCCCTAGCCGCATTGCAACTCCATTAATTCCATTAAGTAAGACGTTTATATCTGTCCCAAAGGGAGTAGCTTAATACATGGCTCTGTGAATGGAAAATATGTTAACTTCAGTTTATAGGTAATGTATTAAATTGGATAATTGGATCTACTTAGTGCTTAGAGTAAGTGCAATTGCAGCAGGCTAAAAGACCTTTACATTGTAAGAGGAAATGACCTTAACCATCCAGGCTTGTAACATAAACAACTTTATCGGCTCTGTTCCAATGGAGATCAAACTAACTTAACATTGCCATAACATCACTTAGTTTAAAGTGATAAAATGGGCATTACTGTAGTAGTATGGACATTGGCCTTGTTATGCATTTTCTTAGTGTCTTGTTGCTACGTATGCACCATATGTGACTATTCCACCACTCAGTGGAAAAATCCTTTTATTGCCTCTATTTCAGAAAACGGGGGAGGTGTGGTTCATAAAGCAGGATTTGAAAACACGAGAGAAACAAAAAAGAAAGGTGTGCCTATTAATCTTGGCAGGTTTAATACACTACTAAATCCTAGTCCACACTTACATGGGTATTTTTTAACAGTTTTTTTTTCTTCTTCGTTCTTAAAAAAAATCCTGGCCTGAGTGTTGGATGTAGCAGTGACCTCCATAGCACATTCTGACACCTCTGTTCCTCAATATAGTGGGTGAGTAAATATATGTGTAAACATGTAGAAAGTCCTGTTAGCAAGATTAAAACAAGCAGTATTTATGTCTGCCATGTTAACAAAGGAGATAACAGCGCACATTCTGACTTCAAACCAAGAAATAACGGCACACTCATTAAAAGACAAAACCTCTGTTTCCCCGTATACACGTCAACACTGAAAATAGTTTCTGAGTATATTCACCCTGAAAGGGTTTTTAAAATTTTTTGTGACCTAAAATGCAGTTTGCATGTGGACAAGGCCAAAACGCATAGAAAAAACCCTGTCTTAAAAAATACCCATCTATGGCCTAAGTCTGGGATATAAATGTTGATGAGTTCTAATTCTTATTTTGAAACTCCCATTTGGCTAATTGTCTCTCAGTCCTAGTCTAATAGCACACTCACTCGACCACAATATCTGTCTTTTACTTACTTCACTTTCTATAAAAAAAGATTTAATGCTTTTTTTATAGAGACATCGGGGAAGAAGTCAGAGGTTTTTCTTTGCTAAATGCGCAGTAGGCCGGATTCTAACCCATGCTGCAGTAGTTAATGTGTACAGTAGGCAGAGGTATAGACTAGTGAACTACCCCAGACTACATGCCCCAGTTTGTTCCTCCCATTTACAGACTGCTTCCATGTTTCATCCTCTCCACTACTCCACTTGCTCTATCTCCATCCCTCCCTTTCAACCAGCCTTTATCCAGCTCCCCTCATCTGTGAAGATTTGATTGGACACATCTGAAAGAGCACAGTGGCAGCGATAGTGGGGTCACCCAAACACACTCTATCCTGTCACGTTTGATCCACTGTTTCAACCTTCGACTTAAGGCACACTACTGTATCCCTGCCACCTTAACTAGATCATCCTTTCTGGCCTGCTATCTGTAGCCTTTTCTAGTTGTTATTAGTTAAGGGCCAAGAGCATTTTCCTGTCTTCTGACATGACATTCAGGTCATAGTGTGTGTTTCTTAAACAGCTTTCCATCTTATTAGCCTAAGTAGCTTCTGGTCATGTTAGCGGTAGCTAACATGTACTCATCCTTCTTCTTCCTCCAAACACGGCGAGTGGAGTTTAGACCAAAAAGCTCTATTTTTGTCTCTTCAGACCACATGAACTTCTCCCATTCCTCCTCTGGATCATCCAAATGGTCATTGGCGAACTTCAGACGGGCCTGGACATGCGCTGGCTTGAGCAGGGGGACATTGCGTGCGCTGCAGGATTTTAATCCATGACGGCGTGGTGTGTTACTAATAGTTTTCTTTGAGACTGTGGTCCCAGCTCTCTTTAGGTCATTGACCAGGTCCTGCTGTGTAGTTCTGGGCTGATCCCTCATCTTCCTCATGATCATTGATGCCCCATCATTGGTGAGATCTTGCATGGAGCCCCAGACCGAGGGATATTGACCGTCATCTTGAACTTCTTCCATTTTCTAATAATTGCACCAACAGTTGTTTCCTTCTCACCAAGCTGCTTGCCTATTGTCCTGTGGCCCATCCCATCCTTTTGCACAGGTCTGTGAGAGCCGGAATTCTTACTGGTTGGTAGGTGATCAAATACTTATGTCATGCAATAAAATGCTAATTAATTATTTAAAAATCACAGTTGAAGTGTACCTATGATAAAAATTACAGACCTCTACATGCTTTGTAAGTAGGAAAACCTGCCAAATCGGCAGTGTATCAAATACTTGTTCTCCCCACTGTAACAACAGTCAATGGAAACCACAATCAACAACCAATTGAGGGCTGGATTCAAACTCAAAGTAAATCAAAGTAAACAATTGATTGAAAATCAAAGTAAACAATTGAAATGATAGAACAATTGAGGTTGTTCTATCATGCGTTAATTTCATCACAGCAACTCATAATGTGACTCAGTAATGTGTATGGACCCCACCTCTCTGACCCACTGCCAAACCGGTCATGTTGGATGATGTTTCAGGCAGCATAACATTCACCATGGTATCTCCAGATTCTTTCACGTCTGTCACATGTGCTCAGTGTGAACCTGCTCTCATCTGTGAAGAGAATGGGGCATCAGTGGCAGACCTGCCAATTCTGGTGTTCTCTGGCAAATGCCAATCAAGCTGCACGGTGCTGGGCTATGAGCATAGGTCCCACTAGAGGACTTCGGGTTTTCAGAAACATGCACACCACTATCCCGCAAGTTATTTTGTGGGGCTCTGGCAGTGCTCCTCCTGTTCCTCCTCTCACAAAGGAGCGGATTCCAGTCCTGCTGCTGGGGTCCAGCTCTACTCGTGTAACAGCCCGTTTCCTGGTGTCTCCTCCATGCTCTTGAGACTGTACTGGGAGACACAGCATACCATCTTGTGACAGCATGTTTGGATGTGCCATCCTGGAGGAGCTGGACTGCCTGAATGGGCTGCAGGTACTGATTCATGCTACCAGTAGTGACATGGAAACTAGCAAGACGCAAAACTAGAGAAGAATCAGTCAGGAAGGATAACGAGAGAGCAATTGTCTTTGGGCACCACCTGCAAAACCATTCACTTTTTGTGGGTTGTCTTGCTGTTGCCTTTATAGTGCACCTGTTGTCACTTTCATTTGCACCAAAACAGGTGACATTGATTCAAAATCATTTATGTCCATGAATGTAGTGACCCCTCATCCTTTTGTTTCTTCTAATGTGTGGCACTCTTGGCCAAATGAGGGATTTAAGACGCTAGCGAGCATACCAACAAACCAAATGTCCAGATGAAATTCAAAGATAATGATTATGATGTTTTGTTACAAAAACATTTTGAGTTTGAGTTGTGATCCTTTCTGATCACACTAATCCTTGGTAGTCTGCTTTAACTTGAAGCATTTTGCCCAAAACCCAAGACACTCTTGGGGCACATGGATCCAGCACCATGACCACATCACCACAATGGAAGTTGCGTTTCAGTCTTCCCCACTTTTTATGCTGCTGCATAAGTGGCAAATATTCCAGGATCCATAATTTCCAAAAGAGGTCAGCGAAGTACTGTACTTGTCTCCAATGTCGTCTTATGTACAAATCAGCTTTACTGAATACTCCAGGTGGAAGAGAGATCTTTGGTCTTAGCAGAAATGTGTGATTTGGAGTCAACGGTTGTAGATTGTGTCGGTGGTCGGTTACTGTGGTAATGTGGAGGCTGTTCAAGATCGCTTCTACTTCGCAGAGGGTAGTGTGTAACCCCTCTTCATCCATAGCTTGTTGTTTTAATACAGAGCAAAGCACTTGTCTTATGGCTCTGATGAGACTCTAACATACACCTCAATCTCAATGGGCCCAAAATAATCTTCTCCTGTGTTAGTAAATTGAGGTAGGTCTGGCTAAAGCCTTTCATAGGATAAGTCAGACGTTTTCTGTTCTCCAACTTTGGCTCGGTACCGTCTGCAAATAACACATTTTGAAGTAACCTTTCTGACTGATGAGTTTGCCTTGATTATACAGTACATTTTGCGGAGCTCAGAAGGGATGTGATTTCTTCCCCTATGTCTAGTAATTTTATGCATGTGCTGTAGGATGAGTGGGGATATATGGGCATCCTTTGGGAGTATGATGGGAAACTTTTGTTTATCTGGCATTGGTGCTGGGCTCAGACATCTTCCTATTCTTATCACACCATCTAGCAGCACTGGATCAAGCTTGTACATACTGCTGCCTTTTTTCACTCGGGGTGTTACCATTTGCAGCATTGCAACTTCTTCCTGGATAAAATATGGCCTGACCCCCTAATGTGCTCTTGAAGTCTTTCTTGACTTTGGCTGTATTCTTGGTCATGTTCCTAGTGACCATACTAGATCACTGAATTTCCTTTATTTTACATGCCAACTGTTCCAAGGTTTTCTTTAGCTTCAAAAGCCATGCTGCTGCACAACAGCTGACTAACAGTCCAGAACATTGAGCTTTTCAACTGCAGCTTCAACTCTGACCTGATTACCTTATCTAATCTTGTGGCCAGTACAGCAGCAGCAAGTTCCATTCTTGGAATGGTAATCCTTTTTAAGGGAGCTACTCTTGATTTCCCCATTATTGAAGCGACATGAACTTCCTTCCTGTCGTTTACTAGGTATCAAGTAGCTAACTGTTCAATATCCTTGTTCACTTGCATCTGCAGAGTGGTGATACAAGATTTTGATCTTTAATATATTTTGTTCATTGAAACCCGATGTGTGTTTCATGTGTTCCCTTAATTTTTTGGAGCATTGTATATATTTTTTGCTCAGTATGCTCATAAATCTTTGTCACAGAGTTCTCATTCTTAACACAATAAGCAGCACCATTTTCAGTGTTGTTGTTGTGCTACAATGAAAAGATTGCTGTCAGAGTGCAATATAACATGATTGAGCAGTCATTTAAATACATACTGAGGAGAAACATTTTAACACATACTGATGACTTAATTGGGACCTGATGTGAGTGACAATTGGAGACAAGACAATGAAGGAGTCCGGGGAGTTTGTGAACAATGGGAAACCGGGAAAAGCGAGAGGTAACGGAGCTGTCCATCACCACACCGTCACAGCTGCCTCAGATTCACTTACAGTGAACCACAAAGGTATTTGGATAGTGATACTTAAAAAAAAAAACATTTTGGTGTCCTATTCAAACCCACATTCCAGCGGTATAAGTGCTCCGGAGGCAGCTGCTTAAACCCACCTAGGCCACCGTTTTTTGTTTTCTTGCACATACACTGGAAACGAACATTAAATGAAACAGATGTAAAACCAACTGTCCAAATACTTTTGGCACCTTAACATTTGGTACTATGTGACTGTACAATGTAAAATAAATAATTATGCAGGATTGGGTTTGGTGGTGGCTCTGTAACAACTGATTTATGCTAAATGTTAACATTTGCAGTATAATTTTTTACGTTATAGTTGTCTGTGGAACAACACAAAATTCATCAAACTGTCATCTCAAACTAACCAGTGATAACGGTTTCATCCTTGGGGTTAATTATCTTTAGCTTAGTTTGATTATGTTTGCTCTACCAGAGTAGAGAGTAATTGCTGTGGGTATTTCTCTCATTTATCAGGTTTTGAACCAAATCTTTGGAAACTCTATGGTGGATGTATAGTTCAGTGTAGAAACTAAATCAAACCTACTTGTTTGTCTTTCACAGAATATTATTCTCTCATCCCCACAAGTTAGAAGTGACATTTTTATTTAATCTCCCTAAGATAAGGAAACAGGGTTTGTCACTTATCCTCTAACTTCTAAATGTTGATGTTCTTCTGTCAGTTGGAATCACTGAGAAATCCATCATATTTGTTTCTCAAAATGTCCTCACAGATCTGTTCTGTTTCTACTTTTCAGCTGTCTTCATTAAAATAAGTGTGTGTGCATACTTGTTTGTACATAATATATTTTTCTCTGTCTTTCTCACTCTCTGTCTCTTTGACTTGCTCTGTCTTATCAGATTCTTTAAATAGTGTCTTCCTCTTCCCCCCAGTGGTTATAACATCTGTCTGTTCTGCTCTCTACTCTGCTACAGGGCTCTCACTATTTACAGATTTGACAATTAGAGCATTTAGCCAGGTAATGTGTGTGTGTGTGTGTGTGTGCGTGCATGTATTTTGGAATTTGACCAGATAAAGTTTTGTGGGTGTTGGAATATATCATTCATATAGTGGTTACCTTAGTAAGAACGTACTCGGTCGAAAATCAAGAGATAAAGATAAGCTTTATTAAAAGCACCACAGCAAAGTTGTCTGATGTTAAATGTTCAATCGATCTCACTGTAAAGATTGTTGCTAGTGGTTATATACATTGAAGGGCGTGTCTACCTAGCACAGATCGTATTTCCACAAGAACCCCATGCCAAATGGTCAATGTAAACATTCCACATTCCGGAGATTGGCAGAGCGTGACCCACAGAGAGAGAATCTAAACACAGATGTGTCTGTTGTTCTCATTATCTAGGCACATTTAACTTTCAATTAAACATATATTCATAGATTCCACATGGGTAAAAAAAAGCAAGCAAGTGTCAATATGGGAAGTGAAGAAAGGAAGCATGAAACAATTTAACCCTAACCCGTCAGAAGGAATATCTGACCTTAAAAATATTCTTAACCTTAACCACTCACAATTACTACTTAACCCACTTAACTACTTAATTGACCAGTGGCATTCGCGTGCTGCTTTGGTTGTGTCATGATTGAGGGCTTTCTTGCATGCACAGCCCGCTTCAAGTTCAACCACTGTGTTTTGATAGGATTGAGATTTGGGCCCAATAGTCCTGTTGCAAGATCCATGTTTGGTTAAGCTTCAGCAAAAGCTTCAGCAAGGCCATACAGATGGCCTTACATTCTCTTATAGAATTCTCTGATACAATATGTAATGTGTGGTTGTCTCATTGATGTGTGGTTGTCAAGTTGGCCAGGCCCTGAGGCACCAAAGAAGTCCTAAACCATTAGGTCTTCGCCTACATGGTTTACAGTTGGTTCTTCTGTTCAGGGACTATTTAGTTTTTGCCAAACATGGTATCTGCTATAGCAGCTAAACAACTCAATCTTTAACTGATGTCCGGAGCACATTGTTCCAGTAGTTATGGTCTTTACCTAGTTGCAAATGTAAGTTTGTGTTGACAGTCTTTTTTGAGGGCAGTGGCTTTTCTTTCCTGCCCTCCTATGTAGGCCAAGTTTGTCCAGTCCTTTTCTGACAGTTGACTCATGCACTTCGACAATCATTGTGGTAAGAGAATCTCTTGATAATCTGGGGTTCTTAGTGACTTCTATAAGCATTTTTCTGTCAGCTCTTGGGTTGAAATTGTTTGGATGACCGGTCCTATTTAGGCTTTCAATGATCTGGACTTATTTCCTTGTATACATTATCCACCAGACAGTGGAATTATGCACTTTGACTTGCTTGGAAGTGGCTTTGTATCCCTTCCCAGACTCACAGGCATTCATAATGTTTCTTCTGAGGGCCTCAGATAGGTCTTTTGATCTTGGCATGATGTGCTACTACACACTCATGGTTAAAACCAATCCAGACCAAATGGCTAATCTTTATGGAAAGCACCTTACTTTTTCCACATGGTTGTAGGTCCTGTTACTCCATGTGAAATTGTATATTCTTAAAACAGTTGTATGTTAACTGTGCACTAACTGGAATTCAGTTTGAAAAGTATTAGCTTAAACCTCAGAGGTGTTTGGGGAAGCTTTGAAAATATATATATATTTTACATGGATTCTGACTACACTTTGAGGTCAAAGTCAGCCTATTCACTGTTCCTATCCACAACACCCTAACAAATCGCCAGTCTATTTAAATGTAACAGAAGATGTAGCAGTTTTTTATAGACATTTTACCCACCTGGATAGCAGTCTAATATACAGTGGGGAGAACAAGAATTTGATACACTGCCGATTTTGCAGGTTTTCCCACTTACAAAGCATGTAGAGGTCTGTAGTTTTTATCATAGGTACACTCCAGCTGTGAGAGACGAAATACAATAATACAAAAATCCATAAAATCACATTGTATGATTTAAAAATAATTAATTTGCATTTTATTGCATGACAAGTATTTGATCACCTACCAACCAGTAAGAATTCCGGTTCTCACAGACCTGTTAGTTTTTGTTTAAGAAGCCCTCCTGTTCTCCACTCATTGCCTGTATTAACTGCACCTGTTTGAACTCGTTACCTGTATAAAAGACACCTGTCCACACACTCAATCAAACAGACTCCAACTTCTCCACAATGGCCAAGACCAGAGAGCTGTGTAAGGACATCAGGGATAAGGCTGGGATGGCCTACAGAACAATAGGCAAGCAGTTTGGTGAGAAGGCAACAACTGTTGGCGCAATTATTAAAAAATGGAAGCAGTTCAAGATAACGATCAATCTCCATCGGTCTTGGGCTCCATGTAAGATCTCACCTCGTGGGGCATCAATGATCATGAGGAAGGTGAGGGATCAGCCCAGAACTACACGGCAGGACCTGGTCAAAGACCTGAAGAGAGCTGAGACCACAGTCTCAAAGAAAACCATTAGTAACACACTACGCCGTCATGGATTAAAATCCTGCAGTGCACACAAGGTCCCCCCTGGACATCCCCCAGCGCATGTCTAGGCCTGTGTGAAGTTTGCCAATGACCATCTGGATGATCCAGAGGAGGTATGGGAGAAGGTCATGTGGTCTGATGAGACAAAAATAGAGCTCTTTGGTCTAAACTCCACTCGCCATGTTTGGAAGAAGAAGAAGGATGAGTACAACCACAAGAACACCATCCCAACTGTGAAGCATGGAGGTGGAAACATCATTATTTGGGGATGCTTATCTTCAAAGGGGACAGGACGAATGCACCGTATTGAGGTGGAGAATGGATGGGGACATGTATCGCAAGATCTTGTCCAACAACCTTCTTCCTTCAGTAAGAGCATTGAAGATGGGTCATGGCTGGGTCTTCCAGCATTACAACGACCCGAAACACACAGCCAGGGCAACTAAGGAGTGGTTCCATAAGAAGTATCTCAAGGTCCTGGAGTGGCCTCGCCAGTCTTCAGACCTGAAACCAATAGAAAATCTTTGGAGGGAGCTGAAAGTCCGTATTGCCCAGCAACAGCCCCGAAACCTGAAGGATCTGGAGAAGGTCTGTATGGAGGAGTGGGCCAAAATCCCTGCTGCAGTGTTTGCAAACCTGGTCAATAACTACAGGAAATGTATGATCTCTGTAATTGCAAACAAAGGTTTCTGTACCAAATATTAAGTTCTGCTTTTCTGATGTATCAAATACTTATGTAATGCAATAAAATGCAAATTAATTACTTAAAAATCATACAATGGGATTTTCTGGATTTTTGTTTTAGATTCCGTCACTGACAGTTGAAGAGTACCTATGATAAAAATTACAGACTTCTACATGCTTTGTAAGTGGGAAAACCTGCAAAATCGGCAGTGTATCAAATACTTGTTCTCCCCACTGTAGAAGTCAAATGCTATTATCCTCCAAGTGTTTGAGTGGAAAGCAGAATAAATCTCTCCACTTGGTTTTCCAATAAATCTAATTGAACAAAATCCAATAAGTTGAAACCAATCAAATTATTTGTTCTAAACAATACTTTATTTCACTGTAACAGAACTGTTTTTGATTCAGAGCCTAATCTATCCTTTTAAATTAGAAAATAAACTGAAATGGCTTTCACAAGCCAGGACACGAGGCACAGAGCGAATGTAGGGAAACATCCTTTTATTTTTAAGCGCAAAACAACAAAAGGAGAGACTAACCACGAGCTGAAGTACACTGCACAAACACAACTGGCACAAACAATGATCCACAACCAAAAGCAAAACACAGGCAACTTAAATCGGGTTCCCAATTAGAGGCAATGTGGAGCCCCTTACAGGCAGGACCTGGCTGTTACCCCCAGGCGCAAAGAGATGGCTAGAGGGCCCCAGCCAGGACCTGACAGTACACCCACCCCCCCAAGGCACAGGCTCCTGAATGTAAGACCGGGACAGGTGGTGTCTCCACCCCAGAGCAGGGATAGGTGGAGGCTCCGCCCCCAAGGCAGGACAGGGCACCGGAGCAGAGGGAAGAGGTGGTGACAGCAGGGGCTTATTGGACCAACCCTCCGCGGGTGGTAGCAGTGGCCCCTCCAATACCCATGGATGAGCTTCCAGCATCTCTGTACTCACAGTTTAGTCCGCTCTTAGCAGTGGGCCCCTTTTTGCTATGTGGGTATAACATTCAAAATGTAGGGGTCACTCAGAAATATCCATGTTTTGGAACAAAAATAATAATAATTGTGTCTATAAAATAACATTAAATTTAGCAGAAGAATAGTATGAACATTGTTAATATTGTAAATGACTATTGTAGCTGGACACTTTTAATGGAGTATCTACATAAACATCCACAGACTGGATACTATGTGTGATCATGCTTTTTCTAAAGACTCAATGAATTATGGTTTACACTTTAAGGTCAAACACAGTAATTTTCCATTTTCATTACATGCTGTCTATTGATGTGAAAAGAAAAATCAGTTAATCTCAATTGTGCCCTCTGGGTTTTTGAACAAAATTAGTTCAGAAGTTAAAAGAAATTGTGCTGCAATAATATACTAAAAATGTCTGGAAACCATAGGGAATAAAACAGCCTCTGACTGAAGTAGCGGGTGTGTTTGTGTGTGCGTTAGTGCATGTGTTTATTTGTGTAGGTCTGTTTTTGTGGGAAACATGATTCCATTTTGCCTCAAACCTGATATCACACACCAACAAACACACACAGATGCTGATGGAAAACAATATCAAATTACCATTTTGTCACCAGTCGGAATGGGTCTGATGAAACATAATGAAAGACTACTAGCTACTCGCGCCATTTTGTTGTTTGGCTTGTCATTTTCACAATTTCCCTCAACCAAATTGATTTCCTCTCAGTGAAACCTGCAGGACCATTGATCAGCCCTCTGGTTTCTCACCTTAGATGGTGTCAGAGCACACAGTCATGCACTGCCATTTCTAGACACAAGCAACTGCCAGATCCCCTTAGAGTTAGTCAGGGTCTCAACTTACATACATATTGACTTACTTACCAAACACTTCCTCCTGAACAAACCTCTCTGAAATGTTTCCAAAATTACTTTTAAGTAAGCTTATGGTAGCGAGTGTGTACATTTTTATATTCGGTTATCAAATTAGCTAGTAACACAGGACTAGAATTTTTAACACTTCCATTGATTATCAAAGTAAATATTCTAAGTGATTTTGGCACAATAAAAATTATGCCCTTCTCACGTTAAAACAATGCTCTGCGGTTAAACAATAAGTTTCCCTTTTAAAGCTAATCTTTCTGTGGTGTGCATATATTTATGGGTGTGCTAAGTATGCTCTTTCGATATCTGTGCTTGTGTCCTCATATCTTGCGCGTGGTTTTCTCCATTTTCTCCAGAAATGTTGTAAGATGCATCTTATCAAATTTGAACTGTCTTCATAACCCCACAAATACTGTCCGTATTTTCAACATCTTTTCCACATCCTATGCTGCACATAGGGTTTGTGCGGGTGCCTAGATGTCTGCGTGTGCATAGCGTTTTGTGTCTCCTGGGCTGTTCCGTGAATGGCAGGGCGCCAATCTCCATTGATCCCACAGGCGGAGTCAACCTTGAGAAGAGACACAGACGTTGGCAGCATGCTAAAGCCTCAAACATACCGTGTGTGTATGTGGCCGAGTGTCTGTCTTTGTCTGCCCGCCTGTGCGAATGAGTGCGAGTAATTAATAAAGAGAGTAGAATCTCAAACCCTAGATGAAAGGATACACCAACGCAAGTAAGCGTGTTGAACACACTTTTTATTTTATTTTAGTCTCTTCTTATTTGTACTATTTTCAGTTTTATTTGATCTGTATTGGTTCATGCCTGCATGGATGTCATGTTTGTATCTTAATTGCAGTATGATTATTTTATTGAGAAACAAAGTGAAATCCCAAAACACTGTATTTCTGCCTGTGCATAAGTGTTAGTGTTGTAATTTTCTGTGTAGGGTGAGTGTTCATATTTGTGGTTGAGTGTCTGTTTGTTGTCTCAGTTCCCGATGTGGAAAATGACCTGTCTCTCATGATTACAATGCTGGTAAATAGAAGTGACGTGGTAATTGCCAAATCTCTTTAGATGGATTGTATCCTGCCTCCCTCAATGTCCTAAATTGATCTCTACACACTGTGTAGTCCACTTCTTTTGACCTCTTTGAATGGAAATATTGATGGAATATAGATCACGGAACCATTTGGGGCGCACTTCATGTGTTTGCTTACCGTGACCAACAGACCACTCCACCCTCTCTTTTCTGCAATTTGTCACTCCATTTTGGGCTGTGATTCCTCATTCTCCCCATGCTGTGCATCTTTTTCATTTTTTTATCTCTTTGTGTCTCTCAACTCTTCTATATGTTTGTCTCAAATTTTGCCTCTCCCTGTCTGCCTGTCTCTTTTTCTTTGAATTTCTCTGTCTCGTCTCCCTTTATCTTTTTCTCTAGATTCCTTTCTTTTTCTCGTTGCATTTCTCTCTCCATCTCACTCTCCTCCAACTGTTTCTATTAGTGACCTCTAAGCATAGTAGGGCTTGATATATGAGGGTAGCTTTGTGCTCCAAGTGAAAGCATGGGTTTAGGCTCTCATCACTCTTCCTCTCCTCCTTCTCTCCCTCCCTCTTCATGACGAAGTGAGTACAGAGGCAAACATTGATTCCCTTTGGATCAATACTACTGAGTGTAAGAGTGAACAGCGCATCTGTCTTAAATTATGTCACTGTCCAAAAATGCTTCCTATTCTCTATATTGTGCACTTTTGACCAGTGCCTTATTTAGAGCTATTTGGGATGCGGATTGTGTCACTTTGGAGTAAATATGTACGGTGAAGCAGTTCATCACTCCTCATTCATTTCATGGAACTTTCTCTCACCTGCTCTCACTTTCTTCTCTTGCAGTGGCGTCCATTCCTGCCAGGTCTGAAGTATGAAGTTATTGACTCTTCCTACATCTCCCTCTACACAGGTAAGAGTTGGTTGTTGTGTCCTAATGTAATTTTTTGAATGATAGTAAACCCAGCATGCTATGTTTTCATGGAAGAGTTTGCTGAAATCCATTACGATTGTGTTTATTTTTCACATATTTTTGTGCTGCCTCCTTTCAGTCCCAGGCAAAGACATATTAGAACCGCTGTTGTTTTAGCCTTGTATTGTTCAGCCTGGCATGGCTCTGAATGTAGGTCTTCATGTAGATGTCCCTCCATATCAAGTCCATTGTGTCTTTTATTCATTTATACTTTACTATTGCCTTATCTATACACTTTGCACACTCATACACTGTCTTTCTCGCTCGCACACACAGCAGCTTCCATCCCTTTCTTGGAAAGGTCAGAGAGCTTATGCTATTTCAGGCTGTACTACCTTGTTATTCTTTTTTTTTACTGCAGACATGAAGGCACAGATTAAGAAAATAGTGCAGTCAGCTCAATCCAGATCAATTGAAAACCACATATTCTATGAGACAGTAGGTTTAGGTTTGGTAGTCACTGGTTCCCAAATTCACAGCCGTGCTATTAATTGTGATTCACCATGCCATTCTTAAGCTTATTAGGCTCAAGGTCACAGCAGAAACACAGCGCTGACGCCTCTGTTACCATAGAGACCTAGGTGACCAGCGTAAGGGTGGGCAACATTACCAACATTATCTCTATGGCGACATGATGTAACTGAGGTGCAGTCAGGAAGCAAATCTATGATGTCACATTTGGTTTTCCATCTTTATTTTGTGTGTTTTGTCACTTAGATGGCAAAGCCTGAGCGATTTACAGTAGCAATTAGTGTTAACCCTAAAATGGAATTCCTCAGAGTCAGAATGATTGATCTTTATCTTTCATGTAATATTAATAATAATTTATTGCATTTATAAATCATTTTTTATTATAAAGGAATAATCTCAAAATGCATGAAAAATAAAATAATAAAATAGGCAATAACCAAATAATAATATAAAATTAATAAAATAACATAATATATATATATTAAACTATGGTAAACATATAATAATATAATCATACATATCAGATGCTCTGCTAGGCTACCTGCTGCTAATACTTTAAACCTTCCATTCCTACAACTGCAAACATTTTGTAACAGAAGAAGTGGACTTAAATCGCTTTGCCTTAAAGCTGATCATATTGCATATATAGTGAACTACAATGGGGACAGTGACATGGCTCAAGGCTTAATATGTTTACAGTAGACAATGAATTGGAATTATAGTGTATTTTGCATCTAAAATCTCAAATGTTCCAAATTTGAGGCCAGTAACTGAAAGGTAGCTGGTTTGAATCTCAGAACAAACAGTTTATAATTATTTCACTAAGTCAGCTAAGTGATTCACCTTTAAGTCCTGGACACAGTTTTAGAGGCACAATTAGGCTAGGTTTAGACAGAAACACTGCTTTGTTGAAAACCATCACTTTGTTTTTTTTTTTCTTTCTGTACACATTCCTCTTTTGTTCCCTGAAGTGTTTTATCATAGACCAAAGCACATACTGCAATCACAGCAGTGTTCAATTTGAGATTTAGAAGCATTGAGTGGCCACTGTGGCTCTCCAAATTTTTCCAAAGTGAACCAGCCATATGAAACCTATTTTATTCTGGAGCTAAAATGGAAAGTCAATGAATCTATGACCTCATGATGGCCAGTAGCGATAACTAACAAGTTCCATATCACTGGGTCACAGATACAGGTTGTTGCCAAGCAACAGGTACCTTGGCAGCCATGATGTCAGAGGCTTGCCTCCTGTTCACTTCTGGCCACTTACTCTAAGCAGGGCTGAGGGCAATATGTGTGTTGCGTGTGTGTGTCTCTGTGAACAGGTTTTACTGTATAAATACAGAAAGATATTTCCTATTTTTTGGTTGATGTTATGTTTTGGCTGAAAGTTATAGTTGGGGTTTGTGTTGGAATTATGGCTAGGCTAGATTGGTCGTAGGTCAAGTTTGTTTTTTTGTGTGTCATTAGTATAAAACAAATGATGTGTCATACTGTTTTTAAAAAAAATGACAACTCTAGGCTTGTTTTTATTTTCTCTGGAAAGACACAGCTAATACAAAATAATGCCTCTAAAATGATGCTGAACTCGGTGAACTCACCTGGCCAATCCTTTCTCAGTTTAAAGTCACTCTAACTGCAGCACTCACGCATAAACACACAACTACACCCCTAACATGCCCTTCAGCACCAGGTACCAAGAGCAGGTGAACCAAGCGGGGGAACACTTGCCAGCTATTCTATTCTTCCTCTGGTCTTTCATTCTCACTCCCACGCGTAGATCCTCACAGAGATACACACGCACACCTACAAACAATTTTGATTACTTTACCAGAAACAATCTCCTTGCAGCACCCATTTGCTTCACCCAAAATCCCTTGTGGGATTAGAAAAATGACTCAGGCCACCCTGTTAATTATAAAGCATTCCTCCTATCAGACCTTGGTACGGACACTCTATAAATCACTGGTACTTGCCTCTTCCTACCATTGATTGGTGAAATTATACCCTTTCTTCTCCTCGTGTCCAATTACTTTCCCCGTCTTGTCTCATGTCTCTCCTCTTGTGACTCTCATTCTGTCTCGTCTCAACCCTCTCATTTCCTTTTCTTGCCTAATCTCATGTTTTGTCCTCTCATTTCCTATCCTTCTTTTTTTTTGTGTTTTGTGTCATGTCTCTCCTCTCCTCAACTTTTCTTGTTTCCAGCCTCTCCTCTATCTCCTTTCAGCGTCTTGTCTCATCTTGTCTCTCATTTCCATTCTTCATGTTGTCTCCCCTTATGTCTCTCCTTCACTCTCCTTTCTTTTCTTGTCTTGTGGTGTTTCTACTCTCGTCTTTCCTCCTTTCACCAAACTGTTGCCTTGTAATTTTCGTTTCCTTTTCTCATCTTGTCTCTTGTCTATCTGCCATTCCCATGTCTCCCATCTCCTTACCTTTTAGCTTTACGGTATGGTTTCACACTAAAACAAACCCATTCTTGACACCAGTGCAGTGATTGTGGTGCATAGCCTCAAGCGGGTTTCAAACCCCGGCCTGGATGTCAGTCAGCCCAACAGCTTGTAGAGATAGGAGGATGTCTAGATGTGTCCCTTTAAGGCAGCTCATAAACAGTGGAGTCACCTTTTTTTTCCTGTTCTCCCTTTTCCAGATGAGTCTACCCTGAAGATGAACAGTGTTGATCACATCCCCCAAACACAAGCCAGTCACAGTAGACTCCCTCTAGCAGACAAACGTGGTCACTTCAGCACCGAGCATGGAGCAGACATGCTCAAACCGGACCCCCGAGACACTTTCTACAGCAGTAAGTATATATATATATATATATATATATATATTTAAAAAAAAAAAAATCCCAGGGGGGCAGTTCACCCATGAACTAGCAGAAAACAACAATCTGTAATCCATAAATATTTGCATAATTTCAAGTAACCCCCCAACTAATGCGAGCTCCCACACACACCCGCTCCTTCACTCATAGACAGTTAGACACACAACATCTGATCATGAAAAAGCATTGCAGGTTGTTCCTTTCGGAGCCTCACTCCATCACCATCCAAAGGCCTGTAGAACAGGGTTCCTCATTATTTATGTAATTTCAATTTGTTGTCTTCTTTATTCAGCCCACTGTACTTGTGTGTGCAAAAGTATGTAAATATATACAATGTGGCCCAATGCACCGCTGTGACTATTTTAGGTTGTCCTGTGGTCAAAGGTGGGATCTTACCCATCTTTGGCCGCTGACCACAATTCAGGACCCATATAATGGATGTCAGGTTTGGAGGAAGTACCATCTCTCTAATGAACTAGGTGATTGGAAACAAGTAGATCGTAAGGAACGTTTCCCCCTATGAATATTTAGGGAGACCATTTCCACAATGTTGTGTCATTTCATTTAAATCAAATATAACATTGTTTTTAAGGGGCTTTATTTGCATTCAATTTGCAGTGGTCTCTTAACCGTTTGACACGTACGGTCACACCAGTGTGATCAGGCTAGATTGGTCCCTGAAGCGTACGATCACACTGGTGTGATTAGAACGTCTTGTTTAGAACGCACCATTAGCATGCCTAGCTACAAGTAACGTAACAATGGCTGGTCAGACCGCACTGTTATTTACTCACATTTAGCTCAAACAGTGTTTATAACTTTATTTCCTGATTGTAATTGTTTCAAGACCATACTATGATATTAACCAGGTAGAAAGCATTCAAATCGGGACAAGAAGGGTTACTTACGTACCAAAAGACAGCCAACACTAATACACAAAAACTAATTATATTACCGACTACTACCGATCAAAACCATTGCAAAAACTTTCTAGAAGTTACATTACCCATTGTATGCATTTTATATAGTTTATTTATTTTCACTGCACTGAATTACTGGTCACGATTTGTTAGCTAGCGGGTAGCTGACGTTTGCTAGCTGTTAGCTGACGTTTTCTAGCTAGCTACAGTTATAAATCAACCAACTTTTGCAGCTCTTAGAATTTGAGTCAACGAGAGAAGCTTGCAATGCAATGCATGTAGTGTTCCTTACCTAGCAAGGTGACTGTTCAAATGCTGGCGTGAGTTCAAATGCTGGAGAGAGTACTGAAGTCACGCGCAAAAAAACTCACGCTGGGGGGTCGGTAAGGAATATTTGAAACTCACGTGTGAACATTTTTTACGTTTTGAGTGAGGAACAGAAGGGTTAAAATTAAGAGACCACTGCAACTAGAACGCTTCTGTTCCTCACTCAAAACTTTCCTTTTCAAAAATGTTTTTTTTTCAACTTAAAGCTGTTAGGGAAAGGGCAAAAAAAAACTCAATTTCCACCTAAAATGATGTACCCAAATCAAAATGCTTGTAGCTCATGCCCTGAATATAGTAGAAGTAGTTTTGTTCGATTCCATTTGAATGGAGACACTCTGTATCTAACATCTTATGTGGTGATCTAACAAAATCTGTGGTGTTTGCATCATATGTGGTGATCTAACATCATATGTGGGGTTTGCAACATATGTGGTGATCTAACATAAGTTAGCCAAACATAACCTAATATGCTAATGCTAATATATTGTATGTCTTGGGTAATCAATCTTATTGTACTCACCAAGATTCCAAAAATCTAGTCCAAATTGGTCACCTATGTTGCTTTTCCACTTAGGAGTAGCCATTTAACCTTTAAATGCTAAGTATATTTTCGTGAGCAGCGACAGCTATGCGTCTTGCGCAATAGTCAAGTTTGGTTGAAGATTTGTTGGGGTGGTGTGCACTGTTGGTTTGTCCTGTTTGTGTGTCTGAAGTTGATCGTTCAACAATTGCCGTAAAGTGTGGCTTGTGTGCTCTCAACCTAGCGAGTTTCAAATCCATTGGTCGTCATTTGAGGAAGATACATGCTACCAAACACATAAGGCTGTGTGTAATCGGTGCGAGACTGCATGTCTTTGCTGACGTGGTGCGAACCATAGAGGCCACGTAGAAGGATAAACTATGTCTGGTTAAATGCTAGAGACTCTTTTCTTTTCAGAAATACCAATTATTGCTGTTTTAAAACCTAGTAAGGTTTTGAATATCATGAATTGTTTTGCTCCGAGTTGGATTTCGTTCTACAACGCTGTGAAGAACTTGAATCGTTTTCGATTATAAAAACAGATTTTATCAAACAAAACGATGCTTTGCTATATCTCTGGGACCATCATGATAAGCACAAAATGTACCATCAGACCCGAAACTAGCAACCCTGGTGCCTTAGAAACAGTGTTGTGTGGATGTTGACTATACTCAAACACTTGAATAGGAGTTAGTCGCCGTAATAGCTACTTTAAATTATATACTGCAGTTAGATTATCGAGATTCTAAGCTTTCTGCACATATATAATATGCCTATAACAAAAAAATTATATCTACAACACTTTGCACACTTTGTCGCATTAAAGTTTGGCATCCCAGCAGCGGTACATCCTAACATGCCCATTCCCTAATAGTTAAATCATACATTGGGCCTCGAAATGTATTAAAGATCAAAATTTACTGTACCAACTTTATTGTACATTGTGTAATTGGTTGAGAATACAATGTTGTAACTGCGGTCAACCGAAACCAAAATCACCAACCGATCGAGGACAGAAAATCAAAGTGAACAATTGAAATCACAGGCTGTTCCAACGTGAATTTCTTCACAGCAACTTATAATGTGACTCAGTGTATGGCCACCACGTGCCTGTACACACTTCTGACAACGTCTGGGCATGCTCCCGATATGATGGTGGATGGTGTCCTGGGGATCTCCTCCCAGACCTGGGTCAGGGCATCAGTGAGCTCCTGGACAGTCTGTGATGCTACTTGGCATCATCCGATGCACCGATTCATAATGTCCAGAGGTTTTCAATCGGATTCAGATCTGGGGGACGTGAGGGCCATTCAATGGCATCAATGCCCTCGTCATCCAGGAACTGCCTACACACTCTGGCCACATGAGGCTGGGCATTGTCCTGAACCTGGAGGAACCCAGGCCCCAATGCACCCTTAAATTTTTTGGAGCAGTGTAATATTTTAGTTTTTGCAAGATTCGCCATCAGCACTCATTGTCATCTAAAGGATTATTAGGAACACCATACTAATACTGTGTTTGACCCCCTTTCGCCTTCAGAACTGCCTTAATTATACGTAGCATTGATTCAACAAGGTGCTGAAAGCATTCTTTAGAAATGTTGGCCCATATTGATAGGATAGCATCTTGCAGTTGATGGAGATTTGTGGGATGCACATCCAGGGCACGAAGCTCCCGTTCCACCACATCCCAAAGATGCTCTATTGGGTTGAGATCTGGTGACTGTGGGGGCCATTTCAGTACAGTGAACTCATTGTCATGTTCAAGAAACCAATTTGAAATGATTCGAGCTTTGTGACATGGTGCATTATTCTTGCTGGAAGTAGCCATCAGAGGATGGGTACATGGTGGTCATAAAGGGATGGACATGGTCAGAAACAATGCTCAGGTAGGCCGTGGCATTTAAACGATGCCCAATTGGCACTAAGGGGCCTAAAGTGTGCCAAGAAAACATCCACCACACCATTACACCACCACCACCAGCCTGCACAGTGGTAACAAGGCATGATGGATCCATGTTCTCATTCTGTTTACGCCAAATTCTGACTCTACCATCTGAATGTCTCAACAGAAATCGAGATTCATCAGACCAGGCAACATTCTTCCAGTCTCCAACTGTCCAATTTTGGTGAGCTTGTGCAAATTGTAGCCTCTTTTTCCTATTTGTAGTCGAGATGAGTGGTACCCGGTGGGGTCTTCTGCTGTTGTAGCCCATCCGCCTCAAGGTTGTGCGTGTTGTGGCTTCACAAATGCTTCGCTGCATACCTCTGTTGTAACGAGTGGTTATTGCAGTCAAAGTTGCTCTTCTATCAGCTTGAATCAGTCGGCCCATTCTCCTCTGACCTCTAGCATCAACAAGGCATTTCGCCCACAGGACTGCCGCATACTGGATGTTTTTCCCTTTTCACACCATTCTTTGTAAACCCAAGAAATGGTTGTGCGTGAAAATCCCAGTAACTGAGCAGATTGTGAAATACTCAGACCGGCCCATCTGGCACCAACAACCATGCCACGCTCAAAATTGCTTAAATCACCTTTCTTTCCCATTCTGACATTCAGTTTGGAGTTCAGGAGATTGTCTTGACCAGGACCACACCCCTAAATGCATTGAAGCAACAGCCATGTGAGTGGTTGATTAGATAATTGCATTAATGAGAAATTGAACAGGTGTTCCTAATAATCCTTTAGGTGAGTGTATATTTTCATGAATGTAAAATTGTAAAACGTTACAGTGACTTCCAAACTTTTAAGCTATTGTATTAAGGAAATAATTGTAATGGCCTTCTGATTCATTTTTCAGTTTGGGTTGGAAAGAAATGGGTAATTGGTGGTCTCTAGGCAGCTCAGCCAGGGCTAGGCCTTCAGTATCTTCTCAGAAGGCTTCTGTCACAGTACGATGATGACCAGCGCCATCGTGCTTGCACTCCCGGTTCTCGTCACTCCATGAACTCACCCCGGACTCATTAATTGCCATCTCCCAGAATCACTGACACCAGGTCCCAATAATTCCATCAGTATGTGTTTAAATGTTTCTCCTCTGCTCCCCTCACTTGGTTATTGTTGCTTGTATGGTACACGTAGCTGGTGAGTGTTTCGTTTTTGCTGCTAAGTCAGCACTTTACTTTGTAAATGTGGTGGTGCACCTTACTCCACCGCCACGTTACAGTATAACCGACCCAAATACGGAACCAGCAAGTTTGAAAGAAACCCTGCCATGGTCACATGGAAAACCACCAGTGGCCATGAGAGAAGCCAGAGACGCCAGAGGAGGAATATGGATCTTGTTTTGGTTACTCCCCTCCGATGTCGCCGATGAGAGGGGAGTACACCTGGAAGGGAGACTGGGGATCGGACTCCCTCTCGTCGGATGACTTGGAGGTGGAGTACGACGAGGTGGATGAGGACGCAACGGAGGGGGTGCTGATGTGGGACCCTGTTCAGTGCCAGCTGGTCCCAGCTTTCCCCAAGGTTGGCGGGGGTGCCAATCAGCCAGCGCGGTCCTCAAACCTGGGTCCGCAGCCTGCTTCCGTACCTTGTACGGCACCCCAGAGGCCTCCCCAGATATGTTTTAGGGGGAGGCTAACGGGGTACCCGAGAGGAGCCTCTTGGGAGCCTGAGGGGGGATAGAGCAGGTATGCTGCCACCCCAGTCGGTGCTCCACGGCCGTCTGCCTCCCCAGTCGCTGCTCCGCGGCCAGCTTCCTCCCTGGTCGCTGCTCTACGTCCAGTGCCAATGGGTGGGTCTGTTTTAATGGGGGCAAGTTAGGACTTCAAGAATGCTCCGAGACCTGTTACTGAGAGTGAATAACTAGCAATTTCCTTGTTTATACATGCTTTTTATGAAAAATGACAATGACACTTTGGGCCGGTTTCACAGACACGGATTAAACCTAATCTAAGACAAAAGATCTAGTTCAATAGCAAGCAAGTTTATTTATAAAGCACAATTCATACATAGAAGCAATTCAAAGTGCATTACAAAGATTTTTTATATTTTTTTACAATACAATTGCATAAAAACAAATACTCAAATGAAAACATAAAAACAGCATCATAATAATTAAACAAAGAATAGAAAAATATAAGTAAAATAAAAATGGGATAAAAACATAGGAAGCTATAAAAGCTGTAAGGCTAAACAGTGTGGTTAAGCTTAAATGCTCAATAGAAATCTCTATACAGCTTTTTCTTTTGTCCTAGACTAGGCTTCATCTGTGTCTTTGTGTGTTAAACTTAAAATATTTTCACAATGGGAAGTAAAAGCTGTACATTTTATATTGGAAAGGTTTTTTGTATTGTCAAGATTTGGGCTTGTTTACAATGGGAAGTAATATTTGTACATTTCACAACTGGAATTTACTTTTTTTTATTTGGTCCTTTTTTTCGGCCTGGAAAATGTGTTATATAATATGTGCTTTAGAGTGGATATGGTCACTGCCACTTTGGTACTCTAGCTGTCACATAATTTGTATCCTGGACTGCTGTTGTTACATTAGTACAGGTGTCCCATACCTTGGTTGGAGCTGTGTGGGTGTTGCAAGTTGTCCCATCATTTTGACTTAGGAAACTGTTGTCTTTCTGCCCAAATCACAGGCCAAAATAGGATATGCGAGCTAAATTAAATGGTCTGTACTGCCACTCATCACTCACTGAGCACTCCTCACTCAGAACGCAATACAAAATTCTGTATTTTGGTAAAAATATTTCCATACTCACTCCATGTTTGCTTCATGAATAAAAAAATGAATTTAACAAACATATCTACTTCTGTAATTATTTACGCTACCATTTGCTTTTGAGGTACGCTATCTGATAACAATTGCTTAAAATTTCAGCAGCAAGTCCAGTGATTAGCCAAACTGTTTAAACCGTGCTCTAAGCAAATTACGTTTCCACTCAAGTCCCACCGTGCTTATACTTTGGTTCAGGCCTGTTTGATTAATGTAGGATCTCCTCAAAAAGCATTGATTGCATCAGAGCTAGATTATATGTTGTTCCTCACTCAAAACTTTCCTTTTCAACCTTTTTGGAATGGAAAGAAAAAGGTGCAGGGGTCTCTTAATATTTTCCAGAGCTGTATTTTCAGGGTTGCAGGGTGGATATTTGAAAAATTTTCCTTAGGTGTTTTTTTCTGCAAGCTTTTATTAATGCCTAAGCACAGCAAATTATAGGAATTATATATGGAATTATATATAAAAAGTTTTAACAGAATTGTTTAATAAGACCTTAATAACTGCACACTTTAGGTTAACTAAATAAATGGCATTATTCATGCAAATATATTTACTTTTCATTGTGACACATAGTGATTTATCCTTCTCTTCTCTCCTCCCTCTCTCTAGCCCCTTTGATCGAGGCATCTCGTCTGGAGAATGTGCTGCCGGCTTGTCTTTACTCCCCAACCTACGTTGTCAAAGACTTCCCCATCGCCAGATACCAAGGCCTACAATTTGTAAGTCAGCCCTCCAGCAGTGTGTGTTCATGTGGGGGCCTACATGCACACATAGCTGGGTGTGTTTGTGCGGTGTGTCCACTTATGGAGGAAAGTATTTCCCTGTTAAGGCATATTTTTTATAAGTAGCCCACCCATTCCCCACAAATAAAAGTTGAAATGTATGTGTGCGATTGTTTGTGAGGCATGCAAGTATGTCATGAAACGTGCTAACAACATGAGAGCTTAGAAGAGGACATTAATTTGTAAACCTTGAGTTGTTTTGTGTGAGCGTGATATCCATCTATATTTGTAGCTATTTATGTGTGTGTGTGTGATCCAGGTGTATGTCTAAATCTAATGACCAGAAGTCCCCACAAATAGTAAAACCACACAATTCCTAGACACAATACCTCATAATAACAAAGCAAATATATTTTTTTAGGAATTTGTAGGAAACGTGAAGTCTTTTTCACAGCCTTTTTAATCCTTGTTGTTGCACAAGCTGATTGCTCTGTACTTATGACCGTGGGCTTGGTTTAGTTTCTGTCCAGTTTGCAGTATTTTTCCTAATTCATCCAGGTATCACTAGCGGTGTGGCCTTAACTGCCTCCATGTCTATATAAGATAACTAAAAGCATCTCACAAGTCATTGCTTCATCTGAATTCTGGGACTATAGCTTCTCAATAATTATTAAAGTATATTTTGCTTTATCCTAATAGATGTTACTTGTTCTGTTTTGCTTGACCTATAAAAATTTTGTGCAGTCTATTTCACATAGCCTATTAAATCCTTGTTGTTGTATTAGATGATTGCTCAGTACTTATGACTGTGGACTTGATTTAGTTTCAGTCCAATTTGCAGTATTGTTCCTAATTTATCCAGGTATTACTAGGGGCGTGGCCTTAACTGCCTCCCTGCCTATATCTTTGCAAATCTGTGGATGTGTCCCTTCACCTGTGGCTGGCAATTATCAATCAGTCTTAGTATTTCGGTGCCTGTGGTTTTCCAGCGGCAGCTGACAGCGGCCATCTTGTAAGCGGCTGTGTTGTTACTGAAACAAAGACGTGCTGAAACAAAGACGTCCTGCGGAGTTGTTCTGCAGGAGTTAGTCGATGAAGAATAGAGAGGAAGGCCTCACTCTCCCACTTGAGTATCTTTGTGTTAAAGGGATAGTTTGTCCAAAAATCATATCAATCATTCGGTGACAGTCCCCGTTGGTCATTCCGACACATTGTAATTTTTTAAACATTCCATTATTCAGCTCTGTCTAAGTCAGTAATTATCATTATTAGCATCGTACAAATGCATGAATGGAAACTGTACGTACCCCTATCGCAAAGCTTCATTGCAGGCGGAAAACTACCCTATGTACTTCAAACTAAAACTAAGTGATGTTGTTTACCTTCAAAGAATGCTGGATTCTTTGGAATAAAGTTTTAATTTTCGCAATATAATTCTCATTTCAAATAAAATGGTACTTTGTTTACCAGTCAGTTTTGTTCACAATTGTATAAATCCATGTGTTCTTGTGGGAAGAGTAAGTGTATACACAGTAAACAAAAGTTAGTATTCACTAGCTTTTTTGTCCTTGATATTCACCTTGGACAGTCAAACTTTATTTGCTTGAAAGAGAAAGGAAAATACACACACATATATTATGTCTCTGAAAATGAGCAGTAAGAAATTTTTTTGGGGATATATTCTTACTTGTTCATACAATACACAGATGATTAATTTAATGAATAGAAGCTTGGAGAGCAGCTAAAGGGGGGCGATGGTGAACACATTAATTCCCAGCCCTTGCCCAGAATATCCGAAGGTAATGTGTACTTTCTGTATTATAACATATCAATCGGAAGTATTACTTACAATCTGCCTTATCTCCACGGGTTGAACTGGGTAACTTGATAGAATTGCATTCGCCTTTAGTCCTCTTCTAAGTGAATGTGGGGTACAATCCTCTGTTAAAATTGTTTCTCACAAAATTTGTATGCTATTTTAAAAAGCTAGATGAAGCATCTTCACATACCTTGTTGAGGTTAAAGTTCACGCTCAACTTGATGACATCACTGCCGAAAACAACCTGTGTATGGTGGTTATAGGAAATAGTTTGGTAGTTTGAATTCACGCAATTCTGCCGGCTGTTTTGTCAGTTTAAAAAAACAATGCTGCCGCGTAGTTTGTAGTGTTTTGGAGTAGTTTTCTGCTTGAAATACAACTTTGCAATAGCAGTACGAAACGTTTCCATTCATGAATTTGGACAATGCTAACAACACTGATTACAGACTGGGACAGATCTGAATAATGGATTGTTTGAGAAAATGACTCTATGGGCATTCTGGAATATCTTTTGGTAAGTAAACTTTGAGAAAAATATGAATTTTGGACAAACAATCTCTTTAATATCTAGTTTTATAAGCTTTCCTCTACCTTTCTCCTATTGCTTTGATAAGCATGTGTTTGTTTTCTATTGCCATCCTTTCCTCCACTTGTCGGCATCTTAGACGCACCCCTCCCTTTTATGCAAACCATTCTAACCTACTGTATCATTCACGTACAACCCATGTGGAATCCCTGGTTTCTGACAGCCTCTGGAATTGCCAATCTGCTGTCAACAAAGCAGACTTCATCTCAGACTATGCTGCCTTTCAATCTCTTGACTTTTTGGCCCTGACAGAGACATGGATCACCCCAGAAAATACTGCTACCCCTGCCGCCCTTTCTTCATTTGAATTCCATGCTGTCACTATCACAAACCCACCAGAGCTTAACATTCTTGTCATGTATCATCCACCAGGGTATTAGGAGAGTTCCTAAATGAATCTTTGTTAAGCGAATTTAAGGTGAATTTAAGCTCCCCAACACCTGTCTTTGATTCATTTCTGTCAACATCACTTTTTCCCCTCCTTTCCCACTTTGAACTCACTCTCTCCCAGTACCCTCCCACTTCAAGGCAGGCAATGTGTTGGATCTCATCCTCACAAGATGCTGTAACCCAGTTGATCTTACTGGAACTCCACTCCAGGTCTCTGATCAGTACTTCATCTCACTCTCTCCCTCTCTCTTTTAACCTTGCTAACTCAACTCCTTCCCAGAGAGTAATGCATCGTTGCAATCTTTGTTTCCTCTCTCCCTCTACTCTATCCTGTTCTATTTTATCATCTCTCCCCTCTAACAACTCCTTTTCCCTCCTGTCTCCTGAGTCTGCCTCCTCAACCCTACTCTTGTCTCTTTCCACCTCTTTCAAATACCTCTGTCCCTTGTCCTCTCGGCCAGCCCGGCTTTCCCCTCCTGCTCCATGGCTAACTGACTCACTGAGAGCTAACAGAACAGGGCTGCGGGCTGCTGAGCGAAAGTGGACGAAAACAAAACTTCCAGAGGACCTGTCATCCTTTCATTCACTCCTCCCTACCTTTTCTTGCTCTGCTTTTGCTTTTAGACTCAATTTATATCACTCTAAATTGCAAGCATCTACCTCTCACCACAGGAAACACTTTGCCACTTTTTCTCTCTCCTAAATCCTCAGCCTCCTCCACCTCATTTTTCTCTATCGGTAGATGACCATTTGGAAATGGTTGACAAGATTCGCCCTCTTTCACTCAACCTGTTCATGCTTTTTGCCCCACTGTCAATGAACTACCTTATTCCTTGACTTATTCTATTCCTTCTCTCTCTTCTCTTTAGACTAAGTCCTGCATCTGACAACCTGTCCTCTTGACCCTATCTGTTCCTCCCTGCTCCAGGCCATCTCTGTAGACCTTTTACCTTACCTTACTTTCCTCATCAATTCCTCTCTATCCACTGACTTCAAGTCAGCTTGTGTCACTCCCCTCCTCAAGAAACCAACTCTTAATCCCTCTGATGTCCAAAACGATCCCTTCTTCCTTTTCTTTCTAAAACGCTTGAGTGTGCTGTTTTAACCAACTCTCTTCCTAACTGTCCCAGAAGAGTCTTCTGGACCCTAACCAATCAGGTTTCATGACAGGTCACTCGACTGAGACAACTCTTCTCTGTGTCATAGCAGCTGCCCGCACTGCCATAGCAAACTCTCTTTCCTCTGTTCTTATCCTCCTTGATCTTTCTGCTGCCTTTGACACATTAGGAACCACCAGATCCTCCTCTCCACACTCTTAGAGCAGGGGGTAACTGGTTCTGGCCACACTGGTAGGAGTGGCCTGCCAGGTATGTGGTTTGCATCCTACCTGGCAGGCCACTCCTACCAGGTTGCATGAAGCAGGTCTGTGTCTGCGCCACATGCTCTCACTAGTGGTGTACCCCAGGGATCAGTCCATGACCCACTCCTCTTTTCCCTCTACACAACATTACTTGCCACTGACATATCTGCACATGGCCTGCCCTGTCATTGCTACGCCGATGACACTCAACTATTCTTCTCATTTCCCCCTTCTGATTCCCCGATTACAACATGCATATCTGCATGTCTGGCAGACATCTCAGCTTGGATGTCAGTCCAACACCTTAACCTTGATAAGATGGAGCTGCTCTTCCTCCTGAAGAAGGCTTGCTCGCTCCAAGATCTCTCACGGATGACAACTCCACGGTGGTCCCCTCATAGAGTGCAAAGAACATTGGTGGGACACTCGACAAGAACCTGTCATTCTCTGCAAACATCAAAGCAGTGACTCAGTCTTGTACATTCAAGCTGTACAACATCCGCAAAATACGCCCCTACATTACACAGGAAGCGGCTCAGGTTCTGATCCAGTAACTTTTCATCTCCTGTCTGGACTATTTTAACGCACTGTGGGCTGGGCACCCGCTTGTGTCATCAAGCCCCTTCAACTTATCCAGAACGCTGCAGCCTGTCTTGTGTTCAACCTTTCCAAATTCAGCCATGACACCCCTCTCCTCTGCAACCTCCTTTGACTTCCAGTAGAAGCTCACATCTGCTACAAGACCATGGTGCTTGCTTATGGTGCAGCTATGAATCTGCCACTTCATGTCTTTTAGCCACCCAACCCTCACGGGTGGGCATATTCCGCTCAGCCAAGGCAAAACTCTTCTCTGTCTTGGCACCTCAGTGATGGAACAAACTTCCCAGTAAAGCGGCTGAAAACCTACCTCTTTGATGAGTATCTTAATTAACTTGGCCGGTATATCTCCCCACACCCACCACCCCAAAAATAAAGAAGGAAGGAAGGAAGAAAGAAAATGCACTTAACTTTGAATTCTCTGCAACTAACTTTGCTAACTAACTGCTTCAATTAAGGAAAATGTACTTATTTTGATTGTCCGGTGTTAGACACCCTAAGAGGAATGCGTTTATTGTAAGTCACTCTGGATAACAGCGTCTGCTAAATGACTAAAATGTGAAATGTAAATTTGTGCCAATTTAGAGAAAATGAAAGACTGAAATATCTCATACTGTACATACATTTTCAGACCCTTTGCCATAGGACTCCAAAGGTCAGATGCATCCTGTGTCCTACAATGATCCTTGACTTTAGAACTCTTTAACTCTGGAATATTTGATCGATTGCACATGATTTAGAATGGCATGCACCTGTCAAGATAAGGTCCCACACTTCATAATGCATGTCAGATCAAAACTCAAGCCATGAAGTACAAGAGCATATCCGTAGACCTCCAAAATAGAATTGTGTCGAGGCATAGATCTGGGGAAGGTTATGTAGTAGGTAGCCTTCTTCACTGTGAAATGGAAAAAGTTTGGAACCACCAAGACTCTTTCTAGAGCATCTGGCCAATTTAATGAACAATAACCCAATGGCCACTCTAACAGAGCTTCAGTTTCTGCAGCACTCCAACAATCAGGCATTTACAGTCAAGTTGCTAGACGGACGACACAAAATCCAGCATATAGCCATGAAATCTCCATAGAAAAACATTGGCATGGGTCGTACTGAAGAGCTCAGTGAAATTCCTGCCCAACTGAATCTGCCTCGGCCAACTGTAAGTGCTTTGATTGTTAAGTGCAAGCGTCGAGGAGCAACAACAGCCCAGCCATGAAGTAGTAGAACACGCAAACTCACTGCTTGAACATCGTCTATAATAAGTTGTATTCCTCACCACAGAGTTCCAAACTGCCTCTGCAAGCAACAGAACAAGGACTGTGCACTGGAGCTTCACAAAATGGGTTTCCATGGCCGAGCAGCTGTGCGCAAGCCTGACATCAACATGCGCAATGCCAAACATCAAGTCGAGTGGTATAAAGCATGCTGCCACTGGACTCTGGAGCAGTGATAAAGGTTCTCTGGAGTGATCAATCATGCTTCACTATCTGGCAGTCTGATGAACACATCTAGGTGTGGCAGATGTCAGAAGAACGCTACCTACTGGAATTCATACTGTAAAGTTTGGTGGAGGGCAGATAATATTCTGGGGCTGTTTCAGGGTTTGGGCTAGACCCCTTAGTTCCAGTGAAGGGTCATCTTAATGCTACCGCATTCAAAGACATTTTAGGCAATTGGATGCTTCTAACTTTGTGGCAACAGTATGGGGAAAGCTCTGTCTTGTTCCAGTATGACTGTGCTCTGTGCACCAATCGGTTCCATAAAGACATGATTCGACAAAGTTGGTGTGGAGAGTGGGGTTGCACAGAGCCCTGATTGCAACCCCACTGAACTTCTTTGGGATGAATCGGAATGGCGATTGACCATGAGAGCATTGACCATGAGAGCCTGAACTCACAAATGATATTTTGGCTGAATAGGCACAAATTAACACACTCCAAACACTCCAAAATCTTGTGGAAAGCCTTCCCAGAAGAGTGGCAGCTGTTATAGCTGCAAAGGGGGGGCAAACTCCATATGGAATGGGATGACCAACAACAGGTATGATGGTACATAAGATGTTTTATTTTTTTATTTTCAATAAATCAAATAAAATCTGTTTTTGCTTTCTTATTATGGGGCATTGTGTATTGATTGGTGGCTGAATACTCAATTATAAATTATGTCTATAATACAAAAGAAATTGGAAAAAGTGATGGGGTCTGAATACTTTCCAAAGGCACTGTATGATTATAGATGCATATATTGATACTCAGATAATTTAAACATATAATGTAATGTATCCTGTCATGTTGACCTGTTTCCTGCCTTTATACACAGTTTTTGGTATACATTTGTAAATATAGTACTTATAAAAAGGGTATTGACTACAGTGATCTAGGCATTCTTATCTAAAAATGTATAATTTAGTAATTGTCTTAATATAATTTTAATTGATGTCACCTGTCCTATATTTCAAATTGCATAAATCCAGACTGCGGGTATTCGCTTGCACAAGCGCACCTGTGGTTAAGTAATAAATTCAAGCAAGTGTGATACTCAGATGTGACCTGTTCAATCTATGCAAATGTATTTACAAGGTCTCTTAAACGGTATCTAACTCCATGATTTAAAAGAGTGACGAAAGCAAGCAATATGAATAATGTCAAAAATGACTGAGGGATAATAATAATATAGCAAATAAATGTACTTCACATTGTAAATGTATTATTTACAATTTACGGGAGATAGTGGGGTGGCAAGCAGAGTAGTGGAGAGCATCTGACTCTGGATCCAATCCCTGAACCGGATGGATAAAAAAAAAATCATCAGACTTGTGCATTGGCTTAAAGGTGTTATTTATTTCTGTGAAAACATTTAAGGGAAATAATTTCTTTTTACGTTATCTTATGATTTGTTATGAATTACATCACTCAGTTGTAATATACAGTATCTCACAAAAGTGAGTACACCCCTCACACGTGACAACACTGAAGAAAAGACACTTTGCTACAATGTAAAATAGTGAGTGTACTGCTTGTACAATAGTGTAAATTTGCTGTCCCCTCAAAATAACATAACACACAGCCATTAATGTCTAAAGCGCTGGCAACAAAGGTGAGTACACCCCTACATGAAAATGACCTAATTGGGCCCAAAGTGTCAATATTTTGTGCGGCCAACATTTTTTCCAACACTGCCTTAACCCTCTTGGGCATGGAGTTCACCAGAGCTTCACAGGTTGCCACTGGAGTCCTCTTCCACTCCTCCATTATGACGTCACGGAGCTGGTGGATGTTAGAGACTTTGCACTCCTCATGCTTGGCCAGTCATCATGCTTGGCCAGTCCATCACCTTTACCCTCAGCTTCTTTAGCAAGGCAGTGGTCATCTTGGAGGTGTGTTTGGGGTTGTTATCATGTTGGAATACTGCCCTGCGGCCCAGTCCCCAAAGGGGGGGGGGATCATGCTCTGCTTCAGTATGTCGCAGTACATGTTGGCATTCATGGTTCCCTGAATAAACTGTAGCTCCCCAGTGCCGGCAGCACTCATGCAGCCCCAGACCATGACACTTCCACCACCATTCTTGACTGTAGGCAAGACACACTTGTCTTTGTACTCCTCACCTGGTTGCCGCCACACACACTTGACCCCATCTGAACCAAATACGTTTATTTTGGTCTCATCAGACCACAGGACATGGTTCCGGTAATCCATGTCCTCAGTCTGCTTGTCTTCAGCAAACTGTTTTGCATCATCTTTAGAAGAGGCTTCCTTCTGGGATGACAGCCATGCAGACCAATTTGATGGAGTGTGCGCCGTATGGTCTGAGCACTGAGAGGCTGACCCCCCACCCCTTCTACCTCTGCAGCAATGCTGGCAGCACTCATACATCTATTTCCCAAAGACAACCTCTGGATATGACGCTGAGCACGTGCACTCAACTTCTTTGGTCGACCATGGCGAGGCTTGTTCTGAGTTGAACCTGTCCTGTTAAACCGCTGTATGGTCTTGGCCACCATCCTGCAGCTCAGTTTCCAGGTCTTGGCAATCTTCTTATAGCCTAGGCCATCTTTATGTAGAGCAACAATTCTTTGCCATGAGGTGTCATGTTGAACTTCCAGTGACCAGTATGAGGGAGTATGAGAGCGATAACACCAAATTTAACACACCTGCTCCCCCTTCACACCTGAGACCTTGTAACACTAATGAGTCACATGACACCGGGGAGGGAAAATTGGGCCAGATTTTGGACATTTCCACTTAGGTCACTTTTGTTGTCAGCGGTTTGAACATTAATGTCTGTGTGTTGTGTTATTTTGAGGGGACAGCAACTTTACACTGTTATACAAGCTATACACTCACTACTTTACAGTGTAGCAAAGTGTCATTTCTTCAGTGTTGTCACATGAAAAGATATAATCAAATATATGCAAAAATGTTAGGGGTGTATTCACTTTTGTGAGATACTGTATGTGCTGTCCATCCTCACTGTAATGTGTCCCAATGATGCTTTTACAGCTATGGTCATGTCTCTTTTTCTTTGAAGGACTCTTGCCTTTGACCCTTTTCATCTCTCCCATTTGTGAGTGGGGATCAACAGGAGTTACTTGCTCTGGACACTTAGCTTTGTGATGCTTAAGCACATGTATAAACCAAACCTATTAGGTGACCAGCATTGTCTTCTTTGCTAAGCCAGCTGAGTACATGGCACTGCTTAAAAAGCAACTGCCTTACTTGGATACAGATTCTGTCTTGCAACATAAGCCAGCAAAGAGAGATGCTTGCATGGCAGGGTGCCCACTCACTTGGAACGTAGTGGCCATCTGAACACCTTTTAAAGGTTGGCTGTGGCCGATGTCTGTGTGTCGTAGCGAAACATTAGGGTGTGTCTATAACCCTGGTTTCCTGAAGGAGGGAATGAAGTATGTCACAATAAATAGCACGATTTGGCCAAGCTGTGATTTTATCACATATATGGCTTTACCTCAGGTAGACCTCATAATAGATATTAATATCTTACTGCCCACCTTCTGTAAACTTGGGACTGATGTGTAGTGCACAAGCTGAAAGAATCTCTGGACATAATATTTCACATAAGTTGGTTTTATATGTAAGTCTGTGTAAGTAAATCTTGTTTGTAAGTCTGTGAGGGGTCAATATAAGTTCTTCCTTTGAGGAGATTGTTTCAAGAATATAATTCAGCAACTGGGTTGATATTTGAAGGCTCTTAGTTTTTATGTACTTTCTGCTGTGTTTAACACCAAGCTGTTAACATTCCTGTAGGGCTGGATGTTGCTGCCCTCTCTAGGCACGTTTGCATAGTTACACCAAAAAGTACCATTAGATCCTGCTTTTAGATTAACTTATACCAGGGTCATATTGTTGTCAAGCAGGATTGAACTATCTGAACTTATCCTACATGAACCACTTATTTAAATTTTTAATTTTTTAATTCATTTAATTTTTAATTAACTTAATAAAATGTTTTTTATTTGCCTTAATTAATGAATTCAACCCATTATTTATTATTTTGAATATGAGTACAACTTAATTGCACTGTATCTAATTAGTTCTGTACTGTTGTCTTTTTTGCTGGTTCTTCCCTTTTTGTCATTACCTCAGGTGTACCTTTCCTTTGTCTATCCCAATGACTTCACACGTCTGACACACATGGAAAGAGAGAACAAGTGTTTCTACAGGGAGTCCCCTATGTACCTGGAGAAGTAAGTCCTGCTGGCTTTTTCCCCACATAATCAATACATTGTAGTTCCCAGATGGAAATTGAACACTCACTCAAATGGCAGCTGATCCAGACCTAAGGCAGTAAAAGAAAATCCAAAATGCCTCTTAAACCAATACCCTATGCCTACAGCTCCTTCGGTTGGTTTTTGGAAAAATAATTTGGGTGGACATCTAACCACTCTTAATTACATTTTTAAATACATAAAAAAATGATATCAAACGGGGTAGTGGAGTGTAAGGTCAACCCATGGTGTACTTATTACTTCTGTAGGAATAATTGTTGCTCTCAATATTTTTCTTTTTGAATCTCTCTTTTTGTTTCTCTGTCACCCTTTCTCTTTGTTTCTCTTTCTTACTTTTCCTGTCTCTCTATGGCTGTCTGTCTTTCTTTGTCTCTTTCTGACAGATTTGGTTTCTACAAATACATGAAGATGGATGAGGAAGATGATGATAGACCCTTCTTCTTCCCTAACCCAGACGGTGAGAAAACACACATGAGAACATAGTAAAAGATTCAAAATTCTAACTCTTTTTACCTAACTTAAAGCATTCCCCTAAATAATAGATACCCTAAATTATAACCTTATCCATAATTTCTACTCTTAACTTAAATCCTAAGCTAGAAATAGCCCCCTTTTCCTTATGGGGCCTTACAAAATGTCACATTTCCCTTGTTTTACTGTCCATCTGGGAATTTCTCTGTACACACCACGTTTATACAAAAGAAATACACACACACAGATTCCTTTAAAGATTGACACCCTCTAATACCACAGATTTCCCAGAAGATGAGGACGGCGTGGACCCAGAAGATGAGGCAGAGATTGTAGGCACCCAGTCACCAAAGAAGACCGCTAGGCCCAGCTCACCAGCAAAGAGGATGTCCCACCCCAGCCTATCGAGTCACACCACCAGGCCCTCCTCCCACCACTCAGGCCCCACTCTCAGAGAAAGAGAGGGGTATGGGGAGGTGAGCATGGTGATCCAAAGGGAGAAGAGACACTTCCTCCAGCGCGATGGACAGGCAGGCATAGACAGAGAGTGGGACAAGGATAAGCCGATGAGAGTGAAAGGACAGACATTTAGGAGAGGACTTCTAGAGATGCAAGAGGCATTGAGCGTGGAGTCGGCCGAGCTGCCCCCGCGGTTGGACAACATGGTCCACGGTCGATCCCTCACCTGGATCCGGACAGGCCCCTCCAAGCTAGGGCCAGGGGGTGCGGGCAGAAAAGTCGGAGGTCGAGGAGGTGCTGTGGGGGAGACCCCTCCCAAACTTAGCAAGTCATCCCTTCTCTTCCCCCAGAAGACCTCTCTCTCGGCCCTCGCCAGCCGTGCCAAGCAACTCCTCGGTAACTCCGCCCACTTCAACAACAACATAGCCAATCTCCAGGACAATGATGACCATTACCGCAGTGACCATGACAAGGGAAAAAAGGACGAGAACAAAATCTACATCACCAGGCCGCGGTCTGGAAAAGATAGGGACCGGGAGAAGGAGCAGAGGAGGGCTGAGAGGGCAAGGGGCCCATCATCCCATCATCCCAGAGAGGTCTTCCCAGGGGTTTTTCTGTACCAAAGCGGAAAGACCACCAAGCTGGTCAACCTCCAGCACACTCAACTCAGGGGGGCGGAGTTGGGGGGAGCCAGGGGCAGGCGGCTAGTCAGTGCCCCACAACTCTGGCCCAGACTGACTCTGAGAGATGGTAAAGCTCCACTAATCGACACTCACTCCAATGCTAGCATTAGCAGACAGGGCACAGTTCAACGCGCTGCCAACAGGGCAACAGTAGAAAGGCTCCTGGACAGAGAGAAGAGGAGAGCAGGGGGAAGGGGAGGACAGGGGGAGATCCAGGCACCTCCAGAGAGAGAATCCCACGCTGCCCCATTTCCACATCATCTTCAACCCCCTCCCCCAACTATTCCCCCCAACTCTTCAGAGAACACCCTTCCTATGGAGAAGAGGCTGGAATCCAGTTTAGAAACCAGGGTTACGTCATACCTTAAAACCTCAGAGATCACAGAGTCCCAGCAACAACCCTCTGATCCAGACCAAGAACCCTCAGAGCCCAACCCAGATGTGAACCGTTCTAATGCAGACCCAGAACCAGAGGAGGGTGGTGTTTCTGACTATAGTTATGAAGCTGAAGAGGCACGTCCTGGCTGGGCTGAGGTTGGTTGTGATTTATCTGCTTCTGGTTGAATTGACTTAAGCCTGGCCACTTTCAGTTTATCAATATTATCTGCTGGCATTGACCTTTTACTAATGTGTCAGATCTTTTTGCCGGACCGCGTTAGCAGAGCTGGCCAAGAAGAGCGAATGTCTCTTAATGAGTGAGTGAGTGACTGACTGACTGAATGACTGACTACCCTTTGTTAAATAGCGTAGTAGTTAGAGAAGCGACTTGTGAGCTATAGGTCCCGAGTTCATTTCTCCTCCCAGGCGAAGCGAAGTCTGCGTTATGAATTGTTCCGTATAGACGAAACCTTTGCTGGCTAAAGCCGTCTGTATCTGCATTGTAGTAAGCCTGAAATAAAACAGCTTTCGGTTATATTGCGGCTGTTTCTGTTGGATTTTCCAACACATCCATGCATGCGTTTTGGGTCAGGAAAGACAAACTCATTTGCTGGCTACAACATACAGTAGTTATGTTATAGTAAGCCTTAACTGAAACTGTATATGGTTTCTGGCATGGAAATGTTCCTCTTCAGTCTCGCTAGCAATTACTAAATTCTTATGATTATTCCTAGGAAGTTAGTAGATACTAGTAAGCCTATTACTGGCTAATAAACCGTTAAAACGGCAAGTGGCAAAAGCAATACAGTTCATAGATGCTATGGTGGAGGTAAACTTATTAAGAAACGTTAGTCAGTTTAACACAATCCTCAATGGAGTCTAGCGACTGCTGAAACATGTAATGCCGTGGCGTGGTGGTTAAAGACAGTGCCTCTCATGTGGAAGACTTACGTTCGAATCTATTGAGAGCAACAACCTTTATTAATTATTTCTGGTAGATACCACGATTCTCTCATCTTTTCACTTGATGAAAAAGTTAGTTATTGTTGCCTTTATTGATAGTTATTGTATAAATGTAATTCAAGAATGAAAGAAAAAAGTATGTTGTTTTGCCATGAAAGCAAAAAATGTGTTCTTATGCCATGAAATGAAATTACTTAGGCAGACTCGCTAGCAATTGCTAAATTCTTATGACTATTCCAGTAAGTTAGTAGATATCGTTAGATACCTTATTAATGGCTAATATGCTGTTAAAGCGACAAGTGGCAAACGCCATACATAGACGCCATTTGTGGTGGTGGTAAACTTAGTAAGAAACATTAGTCAGTTTAACTGTATCAGTGTCATTCACGAATGGACAATTAACTGTTAAAACGGCCTGTGGCAAAAGAGGATTTGTTCAGGATATAAGCAACAGGCTATACTGACACCCAGCAAATGTACAGCTCTGTGGTATAGTGGTTAATTACACAGCCTTTCATGTGGGCGACCTGGATTTGAGAGGGCAGATCTTTTTATTGTGGGCCGGCTGAACTAGGCTTGCCTGGTTTCTTTTTTTTTCCCCCATTGCAAGTAAATATAGAGCTACAGTGGGGCAAAAAAGTATTTAGTCAGCCACCAATTGTGCAAGTTCTCCCACTTAAAAAGATGAGGCCTGTAATTTTCAGCATAGGTACACTTCAACTAAGAGAGACAAAATGAGAAAAGAAAATCCAGAAAATCACATTGTAGGATTTTTAATGAATGTATTGGTAAATAATGGTGGAAAATAAGTATTTGGTCAATAACAAAAGTTAATCTCAATACTTTGTTATATACCCTTTGTTGGCAATGACAGAGGTCAAACGTTTTCTGTAAGTCTTTACAAGGTTTTCACACACTGTTGCTGGTATTTTGGCCCATTCCTCCAGGCAGATCTCCTCTAGAGCAGTGATGTTTTGGGGCTGTCGCTGGGCAACACGGACTTTCAACTCCCTCCAAAAATGTTCTATGGGGTTGAGATCTGGTGACTGGCTAGGCCACTCCTGGACCTTGAAATGCTGCTTACGAAGCCAATCCTTCGTTGCCCGGGTAGTGTGTTTGGGATCATTGTCATGCGGAAAGACCCAGCCACGTTTCATCTTCAATGCCCTTGCTGAGGGAAGGAGGTTTTCACTCAAAATCTCAGGATACATGGCCCCATTCATTCTTTCCTTTACACGGATCAGTCGTCCTGGTCCCTTTGCAGAAAAACAGCCCCAAAGCATGATGTTTCCACCCCCATGCTTCACAGTAAGTATGGTGTTCTTTGGATGCAACTCAGCATTCTTTCTCCTCCAAACACAACGAGTTGAGTTTTTACCAAAAAGTTATATTTTGGTTTCATCTGACCATATGACATTCTCCCAATCCTTTTCTGGACCATCCAAATGCTCTCTAGCAAACCTCAGACGGGCCTGGACTTGTACTGGCTTTACCTTTTCACGCGTGAGTTTCAAATATTCCTTACCGACCCCCCAGCGTGAGTTTTTTTGCACGTGACTTCAGTACTCTCCAGCATTTTAACTCACGCCAGCATTTGAACAGTCACCTTGCTAGGTAAGGAACACTACATGCATTGCATTGCAAGCTTCTCTCGTTGACTCAAATTCTAAGAGCTGCAAAAGTTGGTTGATTTATGACTGTATCTAGCTAGAAAACATCAGCTAACCGCTAGCAAACGTCAGCTGCCCGCTAGCTAACAAATCGTGACCAGTAATTCAGTGCAGTGAAAATAAATAAACTATATAAAATGCATACAACGGGGAACGTAACTTCTAGAAAATGTTTGCAATGGTTTTGATCGGTAGTAGTCGCAAATATAATTAGTTTTTGTGTATTAGTGTTGGCTGTCTGTTGGAACGTAAGTAACACTTCTTGTCCCGATTTGAATGCTTTCTACCTGGTTAATATCATAGTATGGTCTTGAAACAATTACAATCAGGAAATAAAGTTATAAACACTGTTTGAGCTAAATGTGAGTAAATAACAGCGCGGTTTGACCAGCCATTGTTACGTTACTTGTAGCTAGGCATGCTAATGGTGCGTTCTAAACATGACGTTCTAATCACACCAGTGTGATCGTAGACTACAGGGACCACTCTAGATTGATCACACTGGTGTGATCGTACACGCCAAAGGGTTAAGCAGGGGGACACGTCTGGCACTGCAGGATTTGAGTCCCTGGCGGCGTAGTGTGTTACTGATGGTAGCCTTTGTTACTTTAGTCCCAGCTCTCTGCAGGTCATTCACTAGGTCCCCCCGTGTGGTTCTGGGATTTCTGGTTGTGATAATTTTGACCCCATGGGGTGAGATCTTGCGTGGAGCCCCAGATCAAGGGAGATTATCAGTGGTCTTGTATGTCTTCCATTTTCTTATAATTGCTCCCACAGTTGATTTCTTCACACCAAGCTGCTTACCTATTGCAGATTCAGTCTTCCCAGCCTGGTGCAGGTCTACAATTTTGTTTCTGGTGTCCTTTGACAGCTCTTTGGTCTTGGCCATAGTGGAGTTTGGAGTGTGACTGTTTGAGGTTGTGGACAGGTGGTCTTTTATACTGAGAACAAGTTCAAACAGGTGCCATTAATATAGGTAACGAGTGGAGGACAGAGGAGCCTCTTAAAATGGAAGTTAAAGGTCTGTGAGAGCCAGAAATCTTGCTTGTTTGTAGGTGACCAAATACTTATTTTACAGAGGAATTTACCAATAAATTCATTAAAAATCCTACTATGTGATTTTCTGGATTTTCTTTTCTCATTTTGTCTCTCATAGTTGAAGTGTACCTATGATGAAAATTACAGGCCTCTCTCATCTTTTTAAGTGGGAGAACTTGCACAATTGGTGGCTGACTAAATACTTTTTTTGCCCCACTGTATGTCAACATTTTTGTCCCTAGTTTTCCTAAATGTTTGCATTTCTCACAAATAATAAAAAACAAATATTTAAGTTATGCAACACGCAATGCCTCCAGTAAGGCAATGATCCAAAACTCAAAAGCAAGTCCACATCAGAATGATGTGGTCAATAGCCAGCCCTTGACCTAATATATATGTTGTAGCAAGATGTGAAAAAATCTTTTGATGCTTAAGCAGATCACTCAGTTAAAGTATTTTGGCTTGGAATAAAGGTTGGGCAAGAATTATTCCACAGTGATGTGAGAGATTGATCAACAATTACAGGAAGTGTTTGGTTGCAGTCACTGGACCCAACTAGTTATCAATTATTGCTCGACTTGTTCTCAAGTTACTTTTATTTAATATTTGATTTTGTTTAAACATTCAAGGAAAAAAAGAACAATAATGCATTAAAAATGTTTAAAAACTCTAACAGACAACATTTCACAACCTTACACATATTGTAATATATAAACATAGAAATTGTTGCTAATTCAAGCTCTTCGTCTCATTTTATTTACTTTAATTTACACAGTGAAATTAACTGATACCAAGGTCTCTTGGTATACATACCATTTGAAAAGCATTCACAATTAACAATAAAAATTATGTTGTAAATAAAAAAAATACATGTCAACTGTATACTATGCTCTAAAGCAGTGATTCTCAAATGGGGGTACGCGTACCCCTAGGGGTACGTTGCGGTACTGTAGGGGGTACGTGAGATTTATAAAATAAAAAAAGATTAATTCATTTAAATTATTAATTAATTTTATTTAAAAGATATACAAAATCATCCATGATTACTAAAAATATATGAAAATAGGTTTAATAAAATGTTTATGTAAACCCCATTTTTATATAAAATGTTTGATTGTAAAGTACCTAAATCAGAGAAGAAGAATTTGAATCACGCCTAGCGGGAAGCCAGTTACTCTACTGGAAACAGACATTTAAATAAAATCCTGGTTAAAACGTAGTAATACTACAGCGGAGAACAGGGAGGATGAAGAAAAAAAGAAAGCCAAAGTGGAGCCAACAAAATACCGTCAATATCAGGAGGGGTATGTTTTGATGGGATTCACGGCAACAAACGGCAACCCTCCCCAAGCATTGTGTTTTTTCTGTGGGAAGAAACTAATTAACACCGGCGCACCTCCAGAGACATCTCAGCACCAAATATCAGTGTCATGTTGGAAAACCCCCCAGCGTGCCAAAGCAAAAAAGCCGTTCACGGTCGCTGAGGACCTGTTACTCCCAGCCGCTGTTGTATTAGCTGAGACAATGCTGTACAAAAATGCCGCGGATAAATTAAAAACGGTGCCTTTGTCTAATGACACCGTTTCCCGCAGAATAGAAAGAATGGGAGCGAATATTGTTGAACAAGTTGTGGGAAAACTTGGCGAAGCATTTTCACTCCAGCTTGATGAGTTGACCGATGTCAGTGGCAAGGCACAGCCCATTGCTTTTTTGAGGTATGTGGATTTTAACAACATTTATGAAAATGTACTTTTCTGCAAGATCTTAGAGGGGAAAACAACAGGAGAGGACCTTTTTAATGTTGTGGATAATTTCTTCATTGAAAACGAGTTGGACTGGAGAAACTGCAAGAGTGTCTGCACTGACGGAGCTGCGTCAATCACAGGCCGTGTTAAAGGGCTAATGGCGGGTATTAGAAATCATTGTTTAATAAATCTCATAATGATGGCACGTCACTATATCGTAGTCATAGCATTAATTTCTATCTCAAATGGTTGGGGCCGGTCAGGGGGTACTTGGCTGATAAAAAAATTGATAGGGGGTACGTCATTGAAAAAAGATTGAGAAGCACTGCTCTGAATAATTTAACCAAAGATCACTCTTTGGTTAAATTATTCAAAAGCAGTTTTACCCATTCCTGAATAGGCTTGTGATATCTCCAGCACTGTCCAGTCTTGAGTGTGTTTGATATCTTACAAAAAAAATTCTCTGTTAGTCAGGAAATTTTTGTATGACTGCCTTAAATAAAAAAATGTTGTGGTAGTCTGACTGCAGCACTGTTCTTCAGGGTTTTTGACTTTTCCAGGATTTGGAAGGACATCCATTACAGGTAGATAGCGTATTTACAAGTATTTGATACACTGCTGATTTTGCAGGTTTTCCCACTTATAAAGCATGTAGAAGTCCGTAATTTTTATCATAGGTACTCTTCAACTGTGAAAAAAAATCCAGAAAATCACATTGTATGAGTTTTAAGTAATTAATTAGCATTGTATTGCATGACATAAGTATTTTATACATCAGAAAAGCAGAACTTAATATTTGGTACAGAAACCAATTACAGAGATCATATGTTTCTTGTAGTTCTTGACCAGGTTTGCACACACTTCAGCAGGGATTTTGTCCCACTCCTCCAAACAGACCTTCTCCAGATCCTTCAGGTTTCGGGGCTGTCGCTGGGCAATACAGATTTACAGCTCCCTCCAAAGATTTTCTAATGGATTCAGGTCTGGAGACTGGCTAGGCCACTCCAGGACCCATCCCAGCCTTGTGCAGGTCTACAATTTTATCCCTGATGTCCTTACACAGCTCTCTGGTCTTGGCCATTGTGGAGAGGTTGGAGTCTGTTTGATTGAGTGTGTGGACAGGTGTCTTTTATACAGGTAACGAGTTCAAACAGGTGCAGTTAATACAGGTAATGAGTGGAGAACAGGAGGGCTTCTTAAAGAAAAACGAACAGGTCTGTGAGAGCCGGAATTCTTACTAGTTGGTAGGTGATCAAATACTTATGTCAGGCAATAAAATGCAAATTAATTATAAAAAGATCATAAAATGTGATTTTCTGGATTTTTGTTTTAGATTCCGTCTCACATTTGAAGTGTACCTGTGATAAAAATTACAGACCTTTACATGCTTTGTAAGTAGGAAAACCTGCAAAATTGGCAGGTTATCAAATACTTGTTCTCCCCACTGTACATAGTAATCTGCTATTGCTTTTCTAATAAATGTTATACATACGTTTCTCATTGTCTTAGAAGTCTGCCAGTCCAAGCTCAAAGTAATTTTTCTAGCACTTGCCCACGCCACATTTATTTTATGAATAGCATCAGATATTTCAGGATTAAACCAGGGATTGTATTTGTTCTTAAATCTTATACTCATATAAGGGGCTTACTTTTCCGCTATAGAGGAAAATACAAGTACAATACTTTAGTGCTAGTTCGGCTCTGGAATGGCTTAAATGCAATCAGGAACACTGGATCATGGGGATTTGTCATGTTAAGAAGTATGCTCACTTAAAATGATTTTTAGTGATAAAACTTGGTTTAGCCTTTGGAATTCTGATATGTCTAATGCTTACAATAGCGCAAAATGGAAATGCACCACTTGCCATATATTTTTCTGGAACATTTGTTAATATCTTAATACATGTAATATTATTTATTCAGAAGTAATACATCTGCATGTAATGTATTTTTGTGGAGTTGGTTTTCATTTGGAGTGTATTTTATGCAGAAAACTATATCATTAGCATATGAATGTATTTTGCCTTCCAGAGAATCTGTTATACCAATTGATATAGAGTTGACATCTGTTATTGCATGTGGACTATCTGTTAAATAAACATCCTAAAATGAAAAATTTATGAATAGGAGAGCATCAACTGGCAGAGGACATTTTCGGTTAACCCCATGGACTTTGAGCTGCTCCGCTCTGACTGGAATGACCTCCGCTGCAATGTGTCCGGAAACCTGCAGTTGGCCGAGAGTGAAGTGGTGGATGTGCTGGCACAATATATGGAGAAACTCAATGAGCGCAATGGAGGGTGAGTTTTTGTGGCCATGACCTAGGCCTATGTGTACATGTGTCCAGAAGTCCCCACAAAAATAGTTAAACATGAAAAAAGCTTTTTTAGCTATTCCCCATTTGGAAAACATTTGATATCTGCAACAGCGGTTAGGTTTCCACCTGGATTAAATCAACTGGCTATTAATTGTATTTATCCACACCAGACCTAAATACATTTGGGACAAGTCAAAACTTTTTTTGTATTTGCTTTATTGTATTTTTATTTTCAGTTATTTTACCAGGGTAGTTGACAGAAAACACATTACAATTTACAGTTACAGGGTGGAGGAAAAGGGATGAAGTAGCCACCTTGCTAGGAGGGGCTGATAATGTAGCCTCCTTGAAGTTCCAAATGAGATTAGTTTGCAGGGAAAACACTGTTGGTGAAATAATTGCTGAAGTATTTGAAATGAACCCCTGGCAGGATCTACACCCTCCTGCGAATCATCAACGTGGAGAAGCGACGAGATTCAGCACGGGGAAACCGCTACCTAGTTGAGCTGGAACTGATGGAGCGTGGCCGGAACGTAGTGCGTCTCTCTGAGTACATCTATCTGCTTCTCCACCGCGGCCGGCTGGGCGAGGATAGCCTGGAGAACACAGAGTTTGCACCCGCCTCAGCCCCTGCAGGTTCCCCCTCACCCGGTCGAACCCAAGCCACCCCCGCACCCCTTGCATCGACCCGCGCCCCTTCCCATCCCGGGGTCACACCGTGGGGCACGGCTTATGCCAAACCCCTGCTGTGCCAGCCCGTGATGCTGCAGTGGAGGAAGGATGTTATGGTGCATTTTGTGGTTCCAGGTAAGCAGTTGAACTGGAGGGCAAACCTCTTATTAGGTGGGTGATGTATAGTCAGTAGGAGACTGGTGAGGAGAGGACTGCTACTGATATTGGCTGGAAGTGTGTTGGGTATTGCTCCGTTCATTTTAAATCAGCAGTTACTTTCAGCCCATCCTCCCTAAATAAGAAGTTGCCAGCCTCCTCTGAACTGAACTTTAGGACTCCAACCCAATTTTGCTGTAGACTTGTAATATGCTCCAGTTCTGGAATAAATCAACCATACTATTTAAACAGAAAGACTCAAAACTGTCAGGCAAAATGACTTTCAGTTATGAGATGTTCCATTCCCACATTTCCAACTTTCAATGCTGGAGGCAAATACATTCCTCTGCAAAGTTTTCTATTAAAGCTCTAGTTACTGCTGGACGATGCCTGTCAAAATGGGTAGATCAAATGCATAAATAAAAAAAATAATAATATAATATATTTTTCTGGAGTATATTAATAAAAAATACTCCAGAAAAAGTACATTAGACAGGATGTAAAACATCATTATATGATAATGTATAGAGGCTATTCTGTGAGAAAACTACACTGAAAATGAAGATATTTTAATTTCCAATACATAAAGCTGGACCCACTTATTTTTTCCCATTTTCCTGCCAGTCCCTGGCAAAGTCATCCACAACAGTTAGTTAACAAGTCACAATTCCACAGTATCTTCGGATTATTTGTTTAATTACTTCAGTAGTTACTTTAACAGTGTACTTGAATCATCTGGATGTGCCAGGTTAGGGTTAACCCTAATTCTAATGCTGGGTGTATTTCAAAGTTTTGTTTCCAGCATAGATTTTGGTTCCAGTACTAACTTAACAACAAATTTAAGGTCAAACATTATATATATATTTTTGTTTAAAAAAAAATGTGTGTCTGTATCCTTTGACTGTTTTCTAAATGAATCAGAGGGCCGCAAAAAGAGGGTGTGGGGAATGCATGCGACCCACGGGTCGCCAGTTGCCCATGCTTGGTTCAAATTAAAATGTGTCTTTTTCTTAATGCAATTCAATAAATGTTATTGGCATTGAAAGTTAATGCACTTACATTTCTCCCTCTGTCTCTCTGTCTGTCTGTCTGTGTGTGTGTGTGTGTGGGTGGGTGGGTGGATGGGTGTCTGCAGTAAAGAACCAAGCTCGCTGGGTGCAGCAGTTTATCACCGATATGGGCGAACTGCACCGGCAAACCAAGGATGACAACTTCAGCATCATTATTGTGGACTTTGAGAGCACCGATATGGATGTGGAGCAGGCTCTCAGAGACAGCGCTGTGCCTAGGTGTGTGTGTGTGTGTGTGTTAGCGACGCAGGTGCGCATGCCATTGATATTGCTGTTTTTGGGACAAGCTCATGAATTTCCAGCACCTTTTTGTCACACTTTGACAGCCTGCATTACAGATATACTGTAGGTTGGTGCCCTTAATATTTACACTTTTATGAGCTCATTGCATGTGGGCAGATTGCAGAGAAGTTGTGAATTTTCAAAATTGTCCACATGACAACATTTCCAATTTTGTATGTATGTATTGGTGATGAGATATTTTCTGGTGATTTTTTAATTATTTTTATTTTATTTTTATTTTTAAATACTAGTTTTTCAAACCTCCCATTTTGGTCTGTATGTGATATGTATTATTTATATGAGCCTATTTTATATTTGAACTAATCAAGTTAGCTATTAAAGTCCATGTTTGAAAGCAAATGTTTTGGCACATAAATATAAAGTTCGGGACCCGTTTGGCTTGCATTTTTAAGGATTAGAACTGTGTGTGTGCGTGTGTGCGAATGCGTGTGTGTGTCCATTTCTATGTCTTGAAATTTAGGAACTAAAATACAGACCTATTGAGCAGTAACCACTGACACACATCCAATAGATATGTTGCTGGACCCGAGCCTGAAGTTAACAGATGTGTTTATATGTTTTGTCAGGTATGAGTACTTGAGGAGAGAAGGGAACTTTGAGCGCTCGGCAGGACTACAGATTGGTGTGGACACTATCGAGGTAAGAGTTAACACACCATCGGCTACAGGATGAGAGAGGTTTTCAGTTCAATCACAGTTGACACATTAGCAAACTCAATGTGAAGTTTGGAATGGAATTGTCTACGTTTACACAGGCATCCCAATACTGAATTTCAGATCTAAATTTAAACAATTGGTCACCAGTCACTAATGGAAAGATCTCAAATGTAAAAAGATTTTTCATTGGGGTGCCTGGATAAATGCGCCCCAATGCCTCATTGAGGTGATTTTGATTTTACTATCACTCTGTATACACCGATCAGCCATATCATTATGACCACCTGCCTAATGTTGTGTGGGTTCCCCTTTTGCTGCCAAAACAGCCCTGACCCATCGAGGCATGGACTCCACTAGACCTCTGAAGGTGTTTTGTGGTATCTGGCACCAAGACGTTAGCAGCAGATCCTTTAAGTCCTGTACGTTGTGAGGTGGGGCCTCCATGGATCTGACCTATTTGTCCTGCACATCCAACAGATGCTCGATTGGATTGAGATCTGGGGAATTTAGAGGTCAAGTCAACACCTTGAACTCGTTGTTGTTTTCCTCAAACTATTCCTGAACTATTTTTGCTTTGTGGCAGGGCACATTATCCTGTTGAAAGAGGCCAATGCCATTAGGGAATACCGTTGTCATTAAAGGGTGCACATGGTCTGCAACAATGCTCAGGTTGGTGGTATGTGTCAAAGTAACATCCACATGAATGGTAGGACCCAAGTTTTCCCAGCAAAACATTGCCCAAAGCATCACACTGCCTCCACTGGCTTGCCTTCTTCCCATAGTGCATCCTGGTGCCATGTGTTCTCCAGGGAAGCAACACACAGGCACCACGTAAAAGGAAACGTTATTCATCAGACCAGGCCACCTTATTATTTTTCTCTGTGGTCTGGTGCTCACGTGCCCATTGTGGGTGCTTTTGGCAGTGGACAGGGGTCAGCATGGGCCCCCTGACTGGTCTGCGGCTATGCAGATGTGTTCTGACACCTTTCTATCAGTACCAGCATGAACTTTTTTATTAATATGAGCTACAGTTGCTCGTCTGTTGAACCTGACCACATGGGCCAGCCTTCGCTCCCCACATGCATCAATGAGCCATGACCCTGTGGTAAGTTCACCACTTTTCCATCCTTGGACCACTTTTGACAGGTACTGACCACTGCAGACCGCGAACACCCGACAAGGGTTGCAGTTTTGGAGATGCTCTGACCCAGTCGTCTAGCCATCACAATTTGGCCCATGTCAAAGTCGCTCAGATCCTTATGCTTGCCCATTTTTCCTGCTTCTAACACGTCAACTTTGAGGACAGAATGTTCATTTGCTGCCTAATATATCCCACCCACTGACAGGTGCCATGATTATAAGATTATCAGTGTTATTCACTTCACCTGTCAGTGGTCATAATGTTATGGCTGATCGTTGTATCCATTTCAGTGATATTTAATTAAATCACAAAGTGAATTTTTCTGAGCTCCCTGTTTTTAAAATGTTATGGTTATTTTCCTCTCTCACAGTGACATGTTTCTATCCCAATTTTGAAAATATCTATTTTTTTATGTAGATGTTAGGCTTAGAGCAAATTTTTAAATTGGGGATAGATTTATAATTAGGTTTAGGTATTACAAATTGGGTTTGGAATTAGGTTCAGTTTTTAGAGGCATTTGGACTAGGTTAAAATTTGACATACATTTTAGGTTATTGAGATTAGGGATTGGTTTAAATTTAGGATAAGGTTTAGGATTTGTAAAAATAGGATAAATAAAATGTGGTTTCCCCATTTAGATAACCAAGTAACTGTGTATGTGTGGGTGTGTGTGTGTGTGTGTGTGTGTGTGTGTGTGTGTGTGTGTGTGTGTGTGTGTGGGTGTGCATTTTTTACAGACTGAGCCCAGTTCAACTGGCTATTTCTAACTAAAGAATGCAGATAAAAATGTCCCCAAACAGTGATTGAATCAGAGTAATGTGACTTATAGGAACACTTTTCATGTCCAAATGTTGAAAAAGGCAACTACAACAAAAATGAATTGTTAGGTTTTGGGCAAATGATATAATTGGGAATAGGGTTAGAATTAGGTTTATGCATTATCAGTTAGGGTTAGGCATTAAGGCTTGGTTAATTTTAAGAATAAATGTTAGGTTATTGATGGTAGAGTTTGGTTGAGGTTTATGTATGTATGTGTACCTGTCTGTCTGACCGTCTTTTTATTTCTTTCAAAACATGATGTGTATCCTTTACACAGGTAAGTAGGGTTGACCATCAGCCGTTCTTTTCCTGAGCTGGGCAGTTAACTCTCATTATTCCACCTGTTCTCTCCTTTCACCTGTAAAAGTTTTGTGTCAGAAGTCAAGATCACGTTTGAACTTGGTGTGCAAACTGACAAACATCCTCTTTTCCTATTTCTGCCTCTCTACTCTCACTCTCTCTCATTCTCACTTTCTGTGCAACAGGGATTTTGGCAGACAGCAATCTATCATTGGAGTGTCATGACTGTCACCCATGCCTTCTCTCTCTCCCTCTTAATCTCTCTCTCAATGCAACAGGGATTTGGGTAAACAGTTATCTGTCATTTGAGTGGCAGGTCTGTCGCATGGGGAAATCCAGGATGTCAATCACTGCTGAATGGCTGGTGGTGTTTGGTGGCAAACCACTTCATACACACATAGACAGGCAGACATGTTCTTCACCCACCCCCCTCTCTATCTTGATTTGTACGCTTTGGTGCAAGAATATTGAAATTGCAAGACAACTGGATGTTAATAACTGGTTTTACTATATTAGCTAAACCCGGGGATTCTATTCATGTCTCTGACTGCCGTGAACTTATTGACCTCATCTGATGCGTGTTTTTTAAGCCAGTCATAATGTGATATGATGAAATTAGGGTGACCAATAAGAAATCTGTGTCTAAACACATATGAACATTGCAACTGTTTGAGAAAAAAAATGACATGCTCTGTAAGCTAATAAGGTATGTACTGAATAATGTATCACCAGGATGCAACAATGTTTTAGCTGAGGCGACATCAATGCATTTCCGCTTAAACAGTTTGATAAGACCTTACAGATATTAGGGCAGCAATCTGCCTAGAACCTTTTACCAGCTCTATGTTTGACGTCTACTCCTGACCATGTGTGATATGAAGCAGAGTTTTTCTCTGTGTCATTGAGTTATTCCATTGTTGCAGGTAGGTATTTTGTATATTTTGTGTGTCACATTCTTTTCCAGGGAAACCGTTCCTCACGACAGTGTTTGCGACGGTACACTGTTCCTTCTGCGATGCAGACGTTGCTCAGCGTCAGCTCGCTGGATGATGATTGCTGGCCTGGATTCTGGCCTGGATTCTGGGTCTCATGCTCTCAGTGTTGGTAGTGGTCTTGCTGACCTGTTGATGGTATTTAATTTCTTATAGCTGAGTCTGGATACATTTCAAATGCAGTTCCTTGTAACTGACAACCTCGGGCTGCAGCTGCTGTTGGGTGCAGCACAGAGAAGACTGTGGGATACCAAATAGCTCAGCTGGTGACAGGACGTTGTCAAACTGGATTGTTGAGTTACACAAGGAGACTGAGGTACGGATATCTCTGCTTTTGCTTTGTCCAAGCAAGGACTTTACTTTGAGTGTAATCGGGACTTGTGGGGTGACGTGTGTAAACTTGGGCATTAGCGAAGGATTCCCATGACTCTTTCGATTTATAAAATGGCCCATTGTCAGATATTAAAGTCTGCGATGCCGTGGCTGGCAAAGACTGCTTTCAGCTTGTGGATCACAGTTGCTGAAGTGGTGCTGAGAGTTTTGCAGAGTTTGAAGTATCTGCTGTGGTTTAGTTGCTTCAACCTACTCCAGCCTACCTGGGATACAGTAGGATATCACTTCTTTGGTGTTTGAGTGGTGTCCCATGCTCTTTGTATGAACTTTTCAATGCCCAACGATCCAATGTAGATTCATGTCACCTCTTCCCTGAGTTCATGTTCTTCATTGCTGAGTTTGTGGTTCTGGCGGTGTCCTAAGTAGTTAACTTATTGGCGCCGACTGTGCTCTTCTGCAGGTTGAGCCGGACTTCTTTCTGTGAGTTTGGTAGTCTAGATGCCTGCTCTAGCATCCATGACACTGAAGTAATTTAATGCTGCTAGCTTGTGTGTGATCTCATCTAGCATTGGTAAGGGCTGGTGTGGGGTTTGAAGGCCTTGTTCAAATATCTGGGGTTGATATAATCTGAACTTGCCTGTGCAGGGTTTCTCTACTAGTATTAAGCCGTTGACTCAATCTATTGGCTCTTTAACAGGGCCAGGCACAGACATTTCAGAGGGTAGGCAAAAAATAGGGACAAAAGGTCCTTAATGCCGGATTGTTCCATGTTCTCCAGCTCTTCCTTCAAACAGAGATCAAGGGGAATTATTTTGGTGGGTAGACCCCAGGGGTTGCGTTTGGGTCAAGGTCTAAAGTGCATCCTTGTGGGAATAGTCTGATCCCTGTAAGTACATCAGCAATCATGATAAAACTAACTTGCTGAGGTCCATATCTAGACATGCTTTCCTACCTTAATGCTTTAGTGTCAACATTATAAACTTCTAACATCAGGTCACTGTGCTTGTATTTGCATTTGAGAGTACATGTGCCCTTTACTGTGAGTTGTTCACCACCACAACCAGCCTGTTTGTGTTGGGCAGAAGTTTACATTCAGATGTCAAGCTGGGATACTCACTCAGAGGGATAACTTTCACTTGTGCACCAGAGTTCAGTTTAATGGTAGCTCTGCTCTTTCTGTTCCTTTCACAATGTCAGCAGAGGCTTTTTCTCTGATGTCTGACTTTTGGATCAATGAACAGTTCAGCATTAGCCTCTTTGATTTTAGTGTTCTTCACTGTGCACTCCTTTCTCTGTTTGCCTTTAACTCTGTTTTCCATGCATGTTGTATCCACAGTATCTGAATGTTTTGGGGCATTTTGTGTCTCTGTGAATCTGATTTCTAGTTCTGCCTTTCTCCCTTCTAAAATGCACTCTTTAAGCCCTGGCTGTGCTTTGATGTCAGTCTGACTGCGTGAACTGCTAGCTCATTAGAGGCTCTTGAGCTGCCATTAAAAAATTTTTTTATCCAAGCCTGTGCTAGCTTGTGAGATCTGACCATGCCAATTGCCTTGTTTAGTGTTATCTCAGACCCAACATTCAAAACTTTGTCTCTTACTTGTGGTGAGTGAATTCCAAAAACCCATCTTGGGCTAGTTTGCATTATCAGTCTTTCACAAGCAACAAACTGTTCAAAATTGTTGCTAGCTTTTTCTACCTTGTATAAATCATATTGGTCTTTGGCACAGCATAAGCTGTTACAGTCAACCTCGGTAAGCATCCATTTGTTGCAAATGTCTCGTCCTTTTTTCTCCAATCCGCAGGAGCACTTGACCTCACTTCCTCATGAGAATAATTTGAATGTAGGACAACAAGATCTTAATAACTGGCTTTACTTCATTGGCTAAACCCAGGGATGCCTATACATGTCTCTGACCCCGGTGAACTAACTGACCTCACAATCTGCATGATTTATTTAAACCAATAATTATACAATATGATGAAATGAATGTCATTAATGACAATCCGTTATGTAAATACATCAGAATGTTATACCACTTACCAACACACACACACTTCAGTAGAATCAATTGAAATATGAGTTTCTGGAGGTCTGCTTTTGCTTAGAAAGTGGAAGAAATAGAAAGTGTTTTTGCTTAAGGAGCAGTTGGCTGAAGCCCTACATGTGCACTGGTGGCTTAGGACCTTACACCGTGCGGTGTGTACTTTAGTTTTGATTACAGCGTGCAGCTTGGCCGTTTGTTTACACAGGACAACCACAGTATTGTGTTCCTGTGCGACCTTCACATCCATTTCCCCCTCAACATCCTGGAGAGCATCAGGAAGCACTGTGTGGAGGGACGTCTGGCCTTCGCTCCAATCGTCATGAGGCTGGGTTGTGGTAGCTCCCCACTAGAGCCGGATGGTAATGCGCGCGCATGAACCCTCACATATGAAGACGTACGAAAGACGCACGCCATGTTTGGTGTCTACTAAGACTGAATTTTCCTCCCCCTGTAGGCTACTGGGAGGTGAATGGATTTGGCCTGTTTGGGATCTATAAGTCGGACTTTGATAAGATTGGAGGGATGAACACAGAGGAATTTAAGGATCGTTGGGGAGGCGAGGACTGGGAACTCCTGGATAGGTAAACTGGCAACTGTCACCATGGCATACACGGCTCCCTCTCCTTCCTAAAGCCCTTTACCATCTCACTGGGTTATGTCTCAAATTATTGGCACAAAAACAAAAATGTACATCTTACTGCTACGCAGTTCATTTGGGTATTAATATACAGTATTTAGTGATAGTATTTAATAACTTGATGATATTCACAAGTACAGCTCTAACGCCGTTGCACCATTAAATCATCAGACTTGACTTGAATTAAATCATTAAACAAAAACAAAAAAATAAATGTTCTTATAGTCTAGAGTCTTGACACTTCATTTCTTCTCCACTTCATTGCGCTGATCGTAAAGAGGCGACCAGGTGAAAGCCAGCCTACTGATGAGATTCTGCCCCATTGTTTTCACCTAGTGAAGTCTCATCAAATCAATGAAACATTTCCGCTGGCAGACTCCTAAACCAAGGGTTCCTCTCTGTTCTCCTTCCAGGGTGCTGCAGAATGGCTTGGAGGTGGAGCGACTGAGACTGAGAAACTTCTTCCATTACTACCACTCTAAAAGGGGAATGTGGAATGCTCAGAATAAGAAGAGCCCTAAGGCAGGGGGGTAGCTAAAGCCCCGAAGCCGTGGGCCTGGAGGACCCGTTAAACACGCACCTGCAGCTTCACTGTGTGTAAGAAGAGACCCTAAATGAGCTCGCTCACCGCCTGACTCAGCCTTTTTTTTCTTAGGCAGGCAATTGTCAGGGACACTCATCCCTGTTTCTCTCCAAAAACACGTCAGAGGATGATTTTTATCTCAGTGGAGGACAATGAGGGGGGTAGAACAGGGATAATCTGTGTGTCGTGTTGATGTCTACCTGAGTAGACTCATCCAATTGCCTTTTTCGCCTCATCCACCGAACTGAATGGGGAGTAAGTGTTTTCTTGCTATCTCCTTTGGTGCAATTCTACCTGTCAGACTGAAAAAGATGTGCTTTCATGTTTTGTTTTGTTCGAGAGGACGCGCCTTTATTTTTCTAGAGAGGCATTTTGAAAGACAATCTAAGAGTTTCTACAACAGCAACAACAAAACGAAAAAAACTACGCCAGAGTAAGAAGAAGCCTCAGAAGCACATGTCAGATTACAGATATTAGTATGGCTTCAAGATGGGCGTTTACAGTACCAGTGAGTAGTGGGTCGACCTGATGTGAGTCTTACATATAATCTTAATTGTAGTGCTTCTGATGTCTTATTCCATGGCTTTCCAGACAACCCAGAGTTGATGGATAACTGAAGCGATGTTGTGTGTATAGTTTAATGGAAGTCAGACACAAACACTGGACAATATGGACCGGCGAAGATGTCCGGTTATACAAAGTGCTTTGCAAAAAAGTTACAGATTTCACTGTAATTTCACTGTCTCTTCTTTCTCTGTCTTCCTGTTTTTCGGCTTACATTTTTTCTCTTCGTCTTTCACTTTATTTCTCATTTTGTACCATTTCTCTCTTTCCCTCAATTTTTTTCTCTTTCTTCCTCTCTCGCTGTCTCCGGCATTGACATGGATTCCTTGTATCCATTCAAATTTTGTACATAGCCTTGCTGCTTTTTTGAAGGAAGATTTTAAGCTATTTACGGATGGTGATGTTGTACTGCGTTCATTGTCAGGCTAGCCATCACAAATTCATTACTTGTTTAACTACTTGATTCATTGTATTCAAATATTCCTGGTTGATCTGCCATCCCAAACAGAAGTTCTTAAAAGAAAAGGCTGCTTTATCTATCAAGGCTCAGGTCACTACAGATGAGTGGGTTGCCTAATGCACTAATATTGGGTTGGGGTGAACTATTATTTCTCTCACTGAATCGGTACACGGTTACCCCCTCCCTAATCCTGCTGATAGTATACTCCATTACCCAGAGCTCTCTGAAAACCCATCAGATGTAACTGAAACAAACCAATAACTGTACTGGGAGGGGAACTGTGAATAGTGATTGATGACAACTTCTGAAGTCCAGGAAGGTTTTAAAAATAATGCAGAGCTGTATTTGGTTTGTTGAAAGATGTCTGGGTTTCCAGATGATGCTTCATGTTTCTTCAGCTACATACTAACAGAGTGAGGCACACTGAGATATTACTTATTCTGAGAACTGCACTTTCCTGATGATGTGGATTTACAAACAGAATTATTTATGTGACCACGGTAGGCCAATGACGTCTTACAATGTGTGTCCTTTATCCCGGGATCAGTGGGCTACAATATAAACACTGAAGAGAGGGGGAAATGAAAAACCAGGGGCTTTTTTCAAGAGGGGTGGCTTTATAGAATCATCAGATAGAGAGACATGTATGTAGAACCAAACGTACAGTGTCGTGTTTGGTAGAATGGAGGATTTGCTGTCCATTCTATATATTTCATTTCTGTCTGTCATGTTCTAAATGTGTTGTTTCCTACTTGAAATGCTTAGTATATGAGCAAACAAGGTTAGAGATGAAGCTCTTAGAAAAAGGTGAGATAAAAGAGATGAAAGTAAGTCAAAGAGAGATAGAGATGGGGAGTGTTGAATCTACCCTCTTAAAAAGGGTTTCCAAAAGGGTTCAACAGCTATATCCATATGGGAACTGTTTTGTCTTCAGGTTTTTACTTCCAGATAGTTTTAAGTTTCATAAGGAACCCTCCTGCAACTAAAAGGGTTCTTCTACCTGGAACTAAAAGTGTTCTTTCCCGGTGAAACACTAAAAGATTGTTCATAGGGTTTCCCAACAGGATGGCCAAGGAATTATTTTGAAACATTATTAACTTCAAGTGTAAGGCTGTAGGACCTAATGGGGACCATAGTGATATGTAAGTGGGTGGGTTTGTCTTCGGCCTATAGGAAATACGAGTTGCGAAGGAGAGACAGGAACAGGAAGCCACCTGCTCTCATCAGAATGACTGGAGGTCATTTTGTTTACTTACCAGGTACTTGATGTGAGAGGGGATAGACTGGATAGCTTCACGGTTGCCATATATGGTTGTGGGACATTAACTCATTAATGATTGGTTATTGACTATGATTGTTAAAAGACCACCACCTTGACCCCTCCATCTTCCCTTCTGAAGGAAAGTTCTTTATTCTGTAATGTACATCCTTTAACTCACAGGACTATTCAAAAAACAAAACATGAAAATATATACATATATGTTAAAAACTGGAATATACATTCCAAGGTAATTTCTGTGAAATTGTTTTGTAGAGGAAAATGTTTTAAGAATGTATTGTCTTTTTATTTAATTCCTTTTTTTTTTTTTTTTGGGAAAAATAAAATTTTATGCTAAAGCCTCCACAGTGTTGCAAGTAATATTTGTTTGACTACTCAGGGATGTTCATAAATAGATGCTTTGCTTTTGAATCCTGTGAAAACATGCGTAGAAGGGCTGGGGCTCTTACAGCTACATCCTTAGATTTGCATTTCACCCAAACAGCAATGCCTACCTATATGTTAATATTAGACAGGCCTATATTCTTTCAAAATCAATAGGTTTATCAGGAATTATAATTACAAATTAATTGATTCTCTGATCACAGATTAACATTCATGACAATGTTGTTCCAATGTGTGACCACAGAGGGGTGCTGTATGTACACAATGTTCGTGGAAATTATAAATTACATAAAATGTTTTTGGAAAGATGTAGTAGATAAAAATGTATGGCTATCTAAAGTATGTTTGGATTGTGAGAGTAACTGCATTAATCAAATAAACACACACTGGAGATATTTGTGACCGCATATAAACACAAAATCTGTAAATCTCTTATCCAGAGTGAATTACAACCAGATTAGTGAACCAAATGCTGTGAATTGAAACCACAGTAATAACACAATGCATATTAGTATTAATGCTTCTGTGTACTTTCAAACCCAACATCTCTAGACCTTGGTTGAATTCTGAACACGAGTAGCCCCTATCATTAGCAGATCGATTGTACATCACTAGTTCACGTCCCAGAGCAGATAAGATGAGAATTATTTAGTTCCCAGATCAATGCAGTTATCCTTCCTTTTACCAGGATGATTGTTGTCAATTGGGATGTGTTCCTTACTAATCACTCAGTTTATATATTGACATGTGGTACACGATTCTTCACAATGGTAATTCAGAACCACCAATCAAGTGTTATGTGCCGTGTTTTTTGTGAAATGTGTATATTTTCAGGCCTGTCATGGACAGGAAAGTGGACAGGAAAGTGGGGAATGATGGGAGGACAGAGTTTTCTTTCTGAAAGAGCAATAGACTGGACCTGAACCCATGCCTCAGCAATACATGCACACTGGCCCATAATGCCAGACTATCACACAATCTTATTTTTTCAAATACATTTTAGTATGAACATTGCTTATGAAGTCAGACAGTGGACCTGCATTAGTCCAAATGTATACTATTTAACTTTATTCAACTGTATTTCTAGAATGACCTTGGATCTGTTTATTGTAATGCTAATGTCATCACAAACTATGGCACCAAGAAAGAGTATTTCCTGGTGCCATATAGGTCATTGTTATGCTAATGTCATCAGAAACTATGGCACCAGGAAAGAGTTTTTAAAGATTCACCTATGTAGAAAGAAAGTCCACTCAGAAAGCCAGTTTCACTTACAAATTCAAAGGTGAAACTTAAAAATAAAATGTAATCAAGTACTAAAATCATTCACAGGTGTTTGGAACCCAATCCAGTGACTTGGTCATATGTTTTAACTGGTTCGTATTCATTAGGCACCAAACGGAGGAAAACAGAATGACGCCGGGATTGTCTACCCGAATATCATGATTTAAGCGCTAACTTCTTTTGATCTCAGCATCTTCCTGTCTGGTGTTTGGTTTGACTAATCCCACCACATGACTCTCACTGTGTGTGTGTGTGTGTGTGTAAATTCTGATTTAGGGTTTGAGACATTGTGTCACTGTGTAGGATGACTGCATGTGTTCTCGGACAAGCCTTTGGGTAATTCTGGCTCTGCTCTGAGGACAGTCACTGTGTAAAAGGCAGTTTCTCACAGACCCATTATGCTGAAATTTACATATATCAGTGCCAAATATGCCCCACCCAACCTGTGAACAATGTGCAACAAGTTAGCACACGTACAGGCAGTACATGGCATGAAGCCGGGTAAGCATGGTGAAATGTTTCAAAGAGTTGCAGCAGGCATTGCCAAAAAAGTTTAGACTTATATATGGATTCAAAGTGTTTAAAAAAAGGGACAACATGCTTTTTTAATATTTGTTCCTCAAGATCCCATACAAAGTATCTGTCTGTCCAGAGTACAGACTTTCTGCATGTGTTCATGACAAACTGGATTATTGAAATAACACGGATAATCTGATTCACAGAAATATTATATATGTATTCTATCCACTAAATCACTCCAGGAGATTTTTTGGCATGTTGTGGATTACATTTTCTTAACCAAATGAATCACATGGAAAGCACTAAAGGAACCATATTCCGACCTGAGTTAAACATGGAATTGCTTCATTTGGCATGTTTATATCTATAGGTAAAAGCCACTGTCTCTGGTGCACATGCCCTGGTGCATCATAGGAATTTTGAATCATCCCACGGCTCTTTCAGCAACATAAAACTAAACCCTTTCAACTTTGCTGTCAAATAAAGCAAACATAAATGTACATCCAAAAAAGTTGGGATGCTGTGTAAAATGTAAAGAAAAACAGAATGCAATGATATGAAAAACATTTAAACCCTATATTGAATAGAAAATAGTACAAAGACAACATATCAAAAGTGGGTAATTACAAATGTTATTGTTTCTTGAAAAATACACCGATCAGCCATAACATGACCACTGACAGGTTAAGTGAATAACACTGATAATCTTGTTATCATGGTACCTGTCAGTGGATGGGATATATTAGGCAGCAAGTGAACATTCTGTCCTCAAAGTTGATGTGTTAGAAGCAGGAAAAATGGGCAAGCATACTTTGACATGGGCCAAATTGTGATGACTAGACGACTGGGTCAGAGCATCTCCAAAATTGCAGTCCTTTTGGGGGGGTTCCCTGTCTGCAGCGGTCAGTACCTATCAAAAGTGGTCCAAGGAAGGAAAACCAAGGCTCAATGATGCATGTGGGGAGCGAAGGCTGGCCCATGTGGTCCGATCCAACAGATGAGTTCTTGTAGTCAAATTGTTGAAAACTTTCATGGTGGTACTGATAGAAAGGTGTCAGAACACACAGTGCATTGCAGTTTGTATGGGGCTGCGTAGCCGCAGACCAGTCAGGGTGTCCATGCTGAATCCTGTCCACTGCCTACAATGGGCATTTGAGCAATCAGAACTGGACCATGGAGCAAAGGAAGAAGGTGGCCTGGTCTGATTAATTACATTTCCTTTTACATCATGTGGATGGCCAGATGCGTGTGCATCACATACCTGCAAAACACATGGCACCAGGATGTACTATGGGAAAAGGGCAAGCCGGCAGAGGCAGTGTGATGCGTTGGGCAATGTTCTGCTGGGAAACCTTGGGTCCTGCCATTCATGTGGATATTACTTTGACACGTTCCACCTACCTAAGCATTGTTGCAGACCATGTGCACCCTACCATGGCAATGGTATTCCCTGATGGCATTGGCCTCTTTCAACAGGATAATGTGCCCTGCCACAAAGCAAAAATAGTTCAGGAATGGTTTGAGGATGCATGTGGCCAGGTGTTGACTTGGCCTCCAATTTCCCCAGATCTCAATCCAATCAAACATCTGTGGGATGTGCTGGACAAACAAGTCTGATCCATGGAAGCCCCACCTTACCACTTACAAGACATAAAAGGATCTGCTGCTAGTGTCTTACCACAGCACACCTTCAGAAGTCTAGTGGAGTCCATGCCTCGATGGGTCAGGGCTGTTTTGGTGGCAAAAGGGGAAATCACACAATATTAGGCAGGTGGTCATAATGTTCTGGCTGATCGGTGTATATGCTAAATTTGAATTTGCTGCCAGCAACATGTTTCAAAAATGCTGGGATGGGCAACAAAAGACTGGAAAAGTTCTGTGAGGCTAAAACTGATGGTGGAACATCTCACAGCTAATTAGGTTAATTGGCAACAAGACTGGACTGTCAGTAACATGATTGGTTATAAAAAGAGCATTCCAGAGAGGGTTTCACCACTCTGTGAAAGACTACGCAAGTACGCAGGCAAAAAGTGCAACAAATTAAGAATAACATTCCTCAGCATGGGAAAGTCTTAACAACTTCCATAACAACTTCCTTTGCAACTGGATCCTGGACTTCCCGACGAGTAGACTCCAGGTGGTGAGAATGGGCAACCACACCTCCTCTCCACTGACACTGAGCGTCAGAGCCCCTCAGGGCTTTGTACTCAGTCCCTTCCTGTACTCCCTGTTCACGCATGACTGTGTGGCCACACACAGCTGCAACGTCATACTAAAGTTTGCAGACAACACAACCATCCTGGGTCTCATCAACAACTATGAGACTGAATATAGAGAAGAGGTAAACGACTTGGCTACATGGAGGCAGGACAGCAACCTCTCTGTTAACACCTTCAAAACTAAGGAGAAGATCATGGACATCAGGAAGCATTAGTGAACATTGATGGACCTGAAGTAGAGAGTCTCCGACTTCAAGTTCCTCTGTGTGTTCCTCTGTCCAAAAGCGCCTATACTTCCTGAGGAAATCAAGATGTTTGGCATGTCTGCAAAAACTCTAACTTTTAGAAGTGCACCATTTAGAGCAACTTCTCAGGCTGCATTGCTGCCTGGTACAGCGGAGGGCATTATCCGCTGCCATCTCACTTCCGTGCAAGGTATCTACCATACCATCTACAGATGCCTTAGGAAAGCACAGAACATCATAAAAGACAGCTATCCAGGCTATGGTCTGGTCCCACTGCTGCCCTCGGGTAGACATTACCGGAGCATCAGGACACGCACATCCAGTCTCACAAACATATTTTAATTACTACGTAGATGTCATGTGCCTTGTCACAATAATTTATTTGTGGGAAGCATGCCTTTGGGGAAGGCCAGTGGTAAAGCCCCCCATCGACCTTCACTACCTAGCCTTTTCCCAGCAAATGTACAGTCACTGGCAAACAAAATGGATGAAATAAGACTGAGAATCATCTCACAAAAATGTATTATGGATTGCAGCGTCATGATTTTCTTGGAAAAAATGGCTGAAAAACAACATACCTGACAACGTAATTTAGCTGGAAGGGCGTGATGTCTTCAGAGCAGATCGGACCGTGGAGGACTCTGGCAAGACCAGAGGAGGTGGGCTGTGCATTTATGTAAACAAAATATGATGTACAAACACTAACTTAACCAAGAGTCACTGCTTAACCAATCTGGAGTAACTGTTGATTAGATGCAGTCCTTTCAACCATCTGAAAACCGTTTTTCCCCAAATTCCACCAAAATGTCCCCTGCCCCACCAGAGGAGACAATACACTAGAACATGTACACAAACATTCCGGAGGCTTAAAAAGCCATTTCCCTCTCCCACCTGGGACAGTCGGACAATCATTCACTGTTCCTACTTCCGAAGTATTTACCCCTCATTAAATGTGTGAAACCATCAGTGAGGACAGTAAAAGTTTGGCCAGAAGGGTCAGATTCACTACTACAGCACCAGTTTCAACACACAGACTGGAGTTTGTTTGCCACTCAAGACACCCTTGACTCCCATACAAACATTGAAACATATGGCTTTGGAAAAAATTAAGAGACCACTGCAAAATTATCAGTTTCTCTGGTTTTACTATTTATAGGTATGTGTTTGAGTAAAATAAACAGTTTTGTTTTATTCTATTAACTACTGAAAACATTACTCTCAAATTCCAAATAAAAATATTGTTATTTGGAGTATTTATGTAGAAAATAACAACTGGTAAAAATAACAAAAAAATATGTATTGCTTTCAGACCTCTAATAATGCAAAGAAAACAAATTCATATTCAACAACAAAATACTAATGTTTTAACTAAGGAAGAGTTCAGAAATCTATATTTGGTGGAATAACCCAGATTTTTAATCACAGCTTTCATGCTCTCCACCAGTCTGTTACATTACTGTTGGGTGACTTTATGTCACTCCTGGCACAAAAATTCAAATAGCTCAGCTTTGTTGGAAAGCTTGTGACCAACCATCTTCCTCTTGATCAAATTCCAGAGGTTTTCAATGGGGTTCAGGTCTGGAGATTGGGCTGGCCAGGACAGGGTCTTGATCTGGTGGTCCTCCATCCACACCTTGATTGACCTGGCTGTGTGGCATAGAGCATTATCCTGCTGGATAATTGGGGAACATTGTCAGAGCAGAAGGAAGCAGGTGTTCTTCCAGGATAACCTTGTACTTGGCTTGATTCATACGTCCTTCACAAAGACAAATCTGCCAGATTCCAGCCTTGTTGAAGCATCCCTAGATCATCACCGATCCTCCACCAAATTTCACAGTGGGTGCGAGACACTGTGGCTTGTAGGCCTCTCCAGGTCTCCGTCTAACTATTAGATGACGTTGGGCAAAGCCTAAAATTTTACTTGTCAAAGAAGATTACCTTACTCCATTCCTCTACAGTCCAATCCTTATGGTCTTTTGCAAACTTCAGCCTGGCTCTTCTTTGCTTCTCATTGATGAAGGGCTTTTTTCTAGCTTTGCACGACTTCAGCCCTGCCACTCAGAGCCTGTTTCGAACCGTCCTCGCCATGCACTTCACCCCAGCTGCTGTTTGCCATTCTTTTTGTAGGTAATTTGATGTCATCCTACAGTTGTTGAGTGACATTCAAATGAGTTGACGGTCATCTTGGTCAGTGGACAGTCGTTTTTGCCCTCTGCCAGTCGTTAGCATTGTTGTCACTAATGTCCCTTGCTTGACCTTGTTCTTATGAACCGCCATTTTTATGCTGAATAGTATTTTTCTTTATTGAAATTACTTTTGAGGTACTACTTGCTGTAACGAATCTCTCCGGCGCCGGTGCTCCTCCGTTGCACCGGCTTCAGAGGTCTACTTTACCAGCCTTCTAGGCACCACTGATCCGGCTAATCACCTTCACCAAGGACTGTCCCCATATTGTGGCCCATTCCTGTTTCCCATTCTCACTGATTTTCATGCCTATATATATGGCCCTGTTTCCCCAGTGCTGTGTTGGTTATTATTTCCATGTCACCGTGCAGTGAGTACAACTATTCTATGTGTATGTGTATTGTATCGTTCCGGCTTCGTCTGCGTCTGCGTGTTCTGTTTTGGAGGCTTTTCACCTCACTTTACTTTGGCCTTGCCCAGTCAGTTTTTGACATGCTTTGAGTTGGGTTATAGAAACCTTACCACAATTCTCCACTCCCTACAACACTGTGACACTTGCACTGTTTTTACCATCCAGCTGGTCCTATGGCAAGAGGATAGTGATGACCACAGCAGTGTTTTTTTTATAATTTTCCTTGTTAAATTACATTTGGTTCAGGTAATCACCTAATCAGTACCTCATTAAGTAAAATGAGGTGTGCCTTAACAGACATTGGAATGGAATGGCTGCCATACATGTAGAGATGCTGATTCAAGGAAAATTAGGAGTGGTCTCTTAATTTTTTCCAGAGCTGTAAGCTTTCTCCATTCTGGATTACATCAACATCTGCACCAACCATGTCCCCACCCATAAACTAAAAAAGACCTTTCCCAACCAGAAGCCATGGATGAACAGAGAGGTCTGACTAAAGGCACGCGATGCTGCTTTCAGATCCGGTGATGTGGAGACCTACAGCTCCTCCAGGGCCAACCTGAAAAGGGGCATCAAGGTCGCTAAAACTGAATACTAACTGTGGATTGAGCAGCAATTCAATAACAAATCTGAACCCTGACGCATGTGGCAGGGCATGTAAGCCATCACAGACTACTGGCCAAAGAGCTCTACCCCGACAGCCAGCGATGGCTCCTTCACCGATGAGTTAAACAGGTTCTATGCACGCTTTCACAGGAACAACAAACAGCCAGTCAACAATAGATTTCTGTAGAATCCAAAAAATACATCAGAAATGTCTATAACACTCTCCTGGACAAAACCAACACCAATGTGAGAATGCTATTCATAGACTTTAGCTCAGCATTCTAGATGGGTCAACAAAACTCCCCTGTGCCACAGTGTTGTTTAGCGATTGCTCTGGTGTCGCCCAACATATCACTGGTGCTCAGGGACCCGTCACACCCATGCCACTAACTGTTTGCCGTCCTATCATCAGGCAGGCGATACAGGTCGTTCCCACACCAGCAGGCTCAGGAACAGTTTCTTTCCATCTGCTGTAACTCTGTGACTTCCCATCACTAACTATGCCCACACTTTGTACTACTGGACTGAAGTTTGATAAGATTTTTCAGTTCATGTATCATTGTGTGAGGTTCTGTTTTGTTCTTTTTTTGTTTTTTGCTTCTGTTTTTGAACGTAGCCTGTTCTGTTTGGTTTTTGTCTTTTGTTTTTGAATGTAGATTGTCCTGTATCATAGTTTACATTGTGTCAGTGTCATTGTGAGGTATTGTTTGTATGCTATGACATTACTAAGTTCTAAGTTTCTCCGTGAATCCTTTTGATAGTTGTTCTAGCTGGTTTTTCCCTACTTACGATAGTGTGTCTCATCCTTGCTTCTACTGTTGCCTTAGCTGCCATTCTGTTATCGACCGTGCCTGTTTCTGACCACAAGTTTTGCCTGTCCCTTTGAATTAAACCGACGCACTCCACACTTGGAATCACAACACCTGCCTGTGTCGTGTTCTTACACTATTCCTAACCCCTCATTGCACATTTAGAACTGCCGCTGTTGCATTTTAAATTTTTACATACACATGTATGTACAAATACCCTACTCCTTCAATTTGCCTAGATTGCAAATTGTGAATGCCACTGAGAATTGCCACAACTATTTATCTCACTTGTACTTACATTATACTTAATACCGGTATATTTCCCCCTGCACATTTATAATTGCCATGTGTAATGCATTTCCTTTAATTGCATACCTATACATTCCACTTGTATATACATATACTTCATACTTGTAGTTTTTCTGCACTCTATTTGCACTTTTGGTCAGACACAAACTGCATTTCATTTTACTGTACTTGTACTGTTCAATGAGAAAGTGTAATCGAATTGAATGCAGTGTTATTACATAATGTGTTGTTACAAGACATTTTGCTTGTTGAAAATCCTGCTGAGTGCAGATATAGAGTGTAAACTACACCTTACTACACCTCTCCCCAATACACACATGCACACACACACACACACATATACTGCACAAACAAACCATGCCTGCTATGGTCAGTGTTTGTTGTAGTACTTCTACCAGGTAATATGAGGTGAAGGATTGTCACATGTTAGAGATACACCAATCAACCATAACATTATGACCACCTGCCTAATATTGTTTAGGTCCCCCATCCACATGAATGGCAGGACCAAGGTTTCCCAGCAGAACATTGCCCAAATCATCACACTGCCTCCGCCGGCTTGCCTCTCCATAGTGCATACTGGTACCGTGTGTTCTCCAAGTAAGCAACCCACACACCTGGCCATCCACATGATGTAAAAGAAAACGCGATTCATCAGACCAGGTGACCTTTTTCCATTGCTCTGTGGTCCAGTTCTGATGCTCATGTGCCCATTATTGGCGCTTTCGGCAGGTAGCTCGTCTGTAGCTCGTCTGTTGGATCAGACCATAAGGACCAGCTTTCGATCCCCATGTGCATCAATGAGCCTTGGCTGCCCATGACCCTGTCGCCAGTTCACTGCTTTTCATTCCTTGGACCACTTTTGATAGGTACTGACCACTGCAGACCGGGAACACATCACAAGGGCTGCAGTTTTGAATGTGCTCTTATCCAGTCGTTTAGCCTTCACAATTTGGCCCTTGTCAAAGTCACTCAGATCCTTTCGCTTGCCCATTTTTCCTGCTTCTAACACATCAACTTTGAGGACAGAATGTTCACTTGCTGTCTAATATATCCCTTCCACTGACAGGTGCCATGATAACTTGATTATCAGTGTTATTCACTTCACCTTTCAGTGGTCATCATGTTGTGGCTGATCGGTGTATTTCACCCACTGAGACCCTTTTCTAATGTTTAACATCACACACTAAGTTAAATCACCCCTCACTTTTCACAAACACAAGCTATTATTATCTTTCTTATTATTGTAACTGAACTTTTCTGTCAGGAAAGCCTTTGTTGTGTAGTAGGTGGGAGGACCCATACATTTCATACAGTATATTCTCTAAAGTAGTTCGATAAGTGTGACACATGACCTGCACGTCGTGTGAGAGACAAACAGCACGTGGTATGAGAGCCTTCCCAGAGACCTATCCTCTGTGAACATCGTCATCGCTTATTGTGCAGAGATGACCAGCCCTGCTCCATCTGAATCCCCAACATTCGATTTGTGTGTAACATGTTTTGACTCGAAACACTGATGTTGTCACTATGGTCATAATAAATAGACATTATTAAGCAGAACATTGATAATTGACCAAAAGTATTGGTCAAGTATCCCCATCATAGCAAATAGAGATACATTTCTGCTTTTGTGGTAAAAAACAAGTGTTCATCATAAGGTAAATGTGGTCTAAATGGACTATATAATAAAATAAAACTGGTAAATGTTATTATTTATATGGGTAATGAGTGGTTTATGGATGTCAAACACATTTGTTTGCAGCTAAAATATCAATAGTGAGTACTGGGTAGTGATTTAACACCCCGGGTCAATTTGACCCACTAACATAATGAGTGGAACCAAAATGTTAACATAACACAAGGGTTAAGTTCCTCCTGCCCTAGTGTTTCTTGTCGGTCATTGTTTTATGTCTATGGTTTTGTTTCTTGTTAGTCTTTTGATTAAACTATGTTTCCTATAGAAACCTCTGCACCTGTGTCCTGCCTCCATGCCCTATCTGCACACAGTACAAGAAAATAACATGAACTTAAGATTTGTATTCATATTTTATAAAATGTATCTAAATGTATATGGTAGCCATACACTTTCATTTGTAGAAATTCCGCTTTGCTTGTATATTTTGGATCATTGTCCTGTTGCAGGATCCAGGATTAAGTTTGGTTTAGCTTCAGCTTGTTGCCAGGTGGCTTTACATTCTTCTGAATAATTTTCTGGCACAAATTGGAATTCACGGTACCCTCAATGATCTGACATTTTCTCCACCTGTAGATGATCCATCGAACAGTGGAATTTGTAACCCCTCCCAGACTCACGGGCATCAGGGATCTTTTGCCTGACACATGGTGTCAACACATCAACATATTGTTAATACCAAACCAGACCAAGTTTCCAATCTTTATACCTTCATGCTTTATCCCAAGTTATTCTGTAATGATGTTTCTAATCACCAGTTTTGGGGGCCTGATTCTAATATTAGACATTTGAAGTTACGCTAAATATAGGGATATATTAACTTTTTCTGCACTATGAAATTGCATTTTGGTTGAAGGGTGTACTTAATTTTTCACATAAGTAACAACAAAGCAGATCTATCCCTATTAAAATATTCACCATCTCTGGCATGAACTCCAGAGTACATTGAATAACGATTATGCAATAGCTAACTTCTCAAATTGTCGGCAAATCATTAAACAGATCTGGGTCCAAGCTTTTGTAGAACACATGAGGTACAGTGGGGCAAAAAGTATTTAGTCAGCCACCAATTGTGCAAGTTCTCCCACTTAAAAAGATGAGGGTGTCATGGTACGGTGAGCAGCAGCGCCACCGTGCCGTACATTCTCAGTTTCTAACACATACGAACACATCCCAGACTGTCACATGTCTTCAATCAATCACACCAGGTCCCAATTGTTATCGTTTGTATGTGTTTAAATGTTTCCCCTCTGCTCCCCACATTGTGGATCATTGTTATTGTCATGTTTGCGGTTGTGTGTGTGTGTGTGTGTGTGTGTGTGTGTGTGTGTGTGTGTGTGTGTGTGTGTGTGTGTGTGTGTGTGTGTGTGTGTGTGTGTGTGTGTGTGTGTGTGTGTGTGTGTGTGTGTGTGTGTGTGTGTGTGTGTGTGTGTGTGTTGCCGTCGAATTGTGAGTACGTTATACCTGTTGCCTGCTTTCGTTTTGCTGCTTTAGTTCTGTTATGGGTAGGCTGTGTTTACCCTGTCCCAGCCTGTTTTCCTCTTCCCCTTTTCCTTGTGTGTGTGTTGTCTGTGTTTGTCTCCACCTGCTGGGCAAGGATCGCGCTCACAGAGGATCCTGGCCAAGGGGCGTGGCCACTCACTCCTGCTACGTTTCCAGCCAGCTGCAGCACATTTCCAGTAATCACCCAGCAAATCAACCTGGGCCGTTCACCTATTCGGCGCCAGTTCATTACAACATTACCCGTGGTTACTTGGCTCTGCAAACCTTCAGACATCCCGCTCCTAGTCCCTACGCGTTCTAGACTAACTTTATTTCAGTGTGCCCTTATTAACCTGTATCTCCTCTATCCAGATCCCGCTCTGACATTGCTGCCCGCTCACCTTGCCATCCAGCTTCCATTGCTGCCTACTCACCTGTTGCCTGTTGACTTCGCCACTCAACTCCCCTCGCCGCTCGCCTCCTGGAGCCACTCAACCCTGTACAATCCCTCTGTTTGATTTCAGTCGTGTGAATAAACACCTCAACTGCCTCCCCTAGTCTGTGTGTCTCCCTCAGCATCTGAGTCACAAGCCAGAGCATAACAAGTTCAGCCCATTTCTTTTGTTGTGTTTTGTTTGCTCTGTGTTTATTTTGATTAAAATATCAATACCCTGCCTGCACCTGGTTCCTTGCTCCGCAACACTACACCAATTCATTACAGAGAGAGGCCAGTAATTTTCATCATAGGTACACTTCAACTATGAGAGACAAAATATGGAAAATCACATTGTAGGATTTTTAATGAATTTATTGGTAAATTATGATGGAAAATAAGTATTTGGTCAATAATAAGTTAATATCAATACTTTGTTATATACCCTTTGTTGGCAATGACAGAGGTCAAATGTTTTCTGTAAGTCTTCAAGGTTTTCACACCTTGAAGACTTACAGAAAAGTCTTCAAGGTGTTGCTGGTATTTTGGCCCATTCCTCCATGCAGATCTCCTCTAGAGCAGTGATGTTTTGGGGCTGTCGCTGGGCAACACAGACTTTCAACTCCCTCCAAAGATTTTCAATGGGTTTGAGATCTGGTGACTGGCTAGGCCACTCCAGGACCTTGAAATGCTTCTTACGAAGCCACTCCTTTGTTGCCCGGGCGGTGTGTTTGGGATCATTGTCATGCTGAAAGACCCAGCCACGTTTCATCTTCAATGCCCTTGCTGATGGAAGGAGGTTTTCACTCAAAATCTCACAATATATGTTCTCCTGTTCTCCTACTTGCACCTTCCGTTTTAGCTCATATTACAAACAATTAATATTTTGCTTCATTGCTTACAACAGCTTACAACAGTTCACTAACTTATACAATCAATTCCCCCTTTTGATCTCTCCCCAGAGAGATCACCCCTATTCGCCAAGCTCCAGTTCTCCCGGGTCATGCTGCTCCAGTAGAGGCATCAGCATCCCTGGTGGCGGTCCTGGAGTCTTCTCAATGGCTGTAGAGATCACTCTCATGGCAAGCCCTCTTATGCATGGGATACAACAACACCCACAAGTAACCATTATAGCACCAAATGTAGCAAGCGATAAAAGAACAGACATTATCAAACCTTTCCACTGGCCAAACATCGAGGTCAGCCATTCCTCCAGCGCATTATCTATCCCAGAATGCTCGTGCATAGTTCGCGAGAGAGTCCTAAGGCCCTGCAGCGCCTTAGCAACCGACCCGTCCGGAGCTGTATTGTTAGGAATGAAAGTACAACACATGTCCCCAAACATCGCACAAACCCCGCCCTTCTCTGCCAATAACATATCGAGGGCTATGCGATTTTGCACCGCCATCAACGAGGTGGGGCCCAACTGTTCTGACAGCCCCTCAACCGCATCACGGGTCAAATTAGAGAGACGTAAGACATTATAATGTACATAGTTAATGCGGTCTACATTCTTGTTTGGAGTGACGGGGAACAAAGCGGACAGAATAGGAATATTTTCAAATCCTGCCGCGACTTGGTCTGCGAGTTTGAATTCTTTGGGGACCCCTCTAGGGACCCCTATCGCATCTATATAGGTTGGGGAGTCCACAGTGAGGTCGAATGTATCCCTTGAGCGACGGCCTATTACATATCTATGCCGGCGCCGGGTAAGAGCGTCGCTCCTTTTTGCCTGGAGTGATTTAACTCGGTCACCTATCAGCACTAAGGTTGCTGCTAACCGTACCATCGCACATACCCCCTGGGTGCCCTTTGGGATTCTTACCAAGAGTCGGGTGCCCCCACAATAGTAATACAGGCCAGACCGGGCCCAGGGTCCGATAATAGATCTGCTCTGGATCGTAACCTTACACCACTGCGAGGGGATTTCTCCAACATTCACCACGGGTCTTTGACTGGTGAAGTGGAAACCTTTATGGGGAGTGAACGGCCCCATCCTGGTGTCGTTAGCTATCGGAGGAAACACGCTTGCCAGGGTGATGCAGTTCACAGGGGAAGCACTATGTGTAAGAGCTAACATGCACTGATATCCCCAAGGGTCCTCTGAATACAAAGGAGCTGGCTCAGTGTATAGTTGAGGTCGGGCGGCTGCACATGCCACACAGTCCCCTAAATCTTGTTCTTTGGCATTTTGCAACATCCAATCAAGCCAGATATTACTCTCGTGATACCCCGTGGCTTTCTCGATCACCTCTAACGGTTTCCGTAAGGAGAGGTGTCCCAACCTCTGACAGACAAGGTAAGTGGATTCTGGGAGGAGCTGAAATCTCGTTGGAACTTAAACGAGCTCCACATAGTGGCATTTGGTCCCCACGGGAGTCCGGGCTGCCACTGTCCCGTATACGCTCGGACCTCGTCCCATCCCGGGCACCCCTCTACATATGGAGTGTGACACACATACAGGTTGTAATCCCTCCACGAGCCATTATATCTCCCGCAAGCTATGACCGAGCATAAGTCAAACGTGAAAGCAGTATGTGACCCTTTGATATAATCCAATTCAATACCCCCTCCCTGCTTCAGGCAGGCGTCCTCTTTTTGTGTCACCTACCTTCTCGCTGTGGAAATGGAGACTCGACGCCAACCAGGGAAACCTGTAGCAACATACAACACACATATCATTATTCCACCAATTCCCATATACCATTTCATTCTACTATCATCTCCCCAGACCTTTCTCTGTAACCCTGTCATCTTGGTACGAGTGGTAGGAGCCACTCGGTGTCCTATACCCCCTTTTGTTACAGTATTCTTCAGTTCCTTCCCCTAAGAGTCTATTCCCCTGGCTGGTCCTCCTTCCGTCCACACTAGGGAAAGCTCCTCCTTCCCGGTTTGGATGAGGTCCGTCAGCGACCTCCCTGGCTCCTGCGCTGGTGTACACTGGCTCCAATGGTACCAGGTCTCTCCTTTGTCCCTCAGGTGGACCGCATGGCTCGTTCTCTCCACCACCTGATGAGGACCCGTCCACCTTGGCTCCGACCACTTTCGCTTGATGACCTTCAGCAACACCCACTCCACCTGGGGCAGGTTCTGGTCCAGCGGGTGCAGGTCCCTCCGTTCTCCGACTCTGGTGAATTCTGAAACGAGAGCTCGCAATTCATCAAAATACACTGTGTGATCTTTGGGCCACTTTTCCCCTTCCGGGACCGCAGGCCCAGCGGCTGGTCCTGGAAACTGTCTCCCCGTCAGCAGCTTGTATGGGGTGAACCCAGTGGTCTGATTTAACGAGCATCGAATCGTCATAAGTGCCAGTGGCAGTGCATCCACCCAGTTTAATTTAGTCTGTGCACATATCTTAGCCAACTTGTTTTTTAAGTTTTGGTTCATCCTTTCTACCTTTCCCTGGGACTGTGGATGGTATACAGTGTCAAAAGCATGTTTTAGGCCCAATAAGCTCTCTACCTTCTGTAAATCATTGTTCTTTAAATGGGTCCCATTGTCAGACCTGATTTTCTTTGGGAAGCCGTGTCTGGGAATGTACTGGTTCACTAAACACTTGATCACTGTCTGACTGTCCTCCCTTCTAGCTGGCCAGGCTTCTGGCCACCCTGTGAACATGTCCACACACACTAACATGTAGCGGCACCCCCGTACTGTTTCCCCCATGTCCGTGTAGTCTATCACTATCTCTTGTCCAGGTCTCGTCGTCATGGGGAACGCCCCCATCTCAGGTTTGATCGTCGGTTTTGGATTGTGGTGAGTGCAGATGGTGCATGTCCTAGTGTAGTTACGTACCATGTCTACCATAAACGGGTGCCACCAATGGCACAAGTTCCTCAACATCTGTGCTGGCCCTACATGGCCCAACACGTGGGCTTCCGCAAATTTAACTCCCCGCATGGGTGGTGGAAGTATTACTCTACCGCCTGGCCCTCTCCAGAGCCCGCTCGTCTCTGTTGCTCCTCTCTGTTGCCAAATTGTTTTCTCTTGTGGGGAAGCCCCCTTTTGATGGCTCACTAGCCCGTCTCTCTCAGGGCCTTCTCCCCACCCCACTTCCTCTTCTGCTCTTACCACCATCACTCGCGGAGTGTACCCTGCTGCCTGTTTTGCTGCTGTGTCTGCCGCTTGATTTCCCTGAGCTACTACATTATTTGAATTATCGTGTCCTTTACATTTTATGATGGCTACCTTTTCGGGCAGGTCTAGGGCCTCGGCTAGTTCTCTCATCTCTGCTTCGTGTTTAATCAGTTTGTCTCCTGCTGTTCTAAACCCAGCTTTTAACCACTGTCCTAGCTCCATGTGCGCTGCGCCTACTGCGTATGCCGAATCTGTGTAAATGCATGCTGTGTGCAGGTGGGGTGCCTTTTTTCGGTTTTGTCAAATCCTACGCTTATGTACATAAAGATGTTCCTATCTCCCCCTTTTTTCTGAAACAGGACCCCGTTCATGACTTGTCCTGTTTCAGAAACATCTAGAAAAAAGGGATTTGTGAAGTCGGGTATGGCCAGATCAGCTGCGGTGGCTAGTTGTTGTTTCAGCAAAATGAAGGCCTGGTCGGCAATTGAGAGTGGCTTTAAGTTTACGCATTCCCTGCTCTTTAACTAGCGCTCTAAGTGGCTCTGTGAACCCTGAATAGATTGGGATGTAATTGCGGCTGTACCCCGTGAGCCCCAGGAATGATAGCATTTCCTGAACAGTAGTGGGTTAAGGATGGTGGAGGATGGTTGTGCGGTGAGCTGGGGAAAGCCCCGCTCCCTTCTGCGAGATTACTCTGCCCAGAAAGGAGACCTGCGTCCTTACCAGCTGTAGCTTTTCTTTTGACACCTTGAACCCTTTCTCAGCCAGTCTGGTGAGGACCGTCATTGTAGCTTGGATGCAGGCGGCCACCGTCGGGGCTGCCAGCAGCAGGTCGTCTACATACTAGACCAAAGTTACCCCTGTCTGCAGGCAGCATCCCTGCAGCGCTTCTCTCAGTACCTGGTTGAATATACCAGGGGAAAGCGCGAACCCCTGTGGTAGTCTCGTGTATCGCTATTGTCGACCCCTATGCGTGAAAGAAAAAATATCACGAAGTTCCTCTGCTAGTGGGAGACAGAAAAAAGCATTAGCCAGGTCAATGCAGGTGAACCATTTTTGATCAGGGGTCAAATTAGTGAGTGCTACATATGGGTTAGGTACCGGTATAGTGGGTGTTAGTAAAATGTTGTTAATAGCTCTGAGATCATGGGCCATACGGTATTTCCCTGTCCCTTTCTTTTCTACCGGGAGGATAGGCGTGTTCCACACGGAACCTGACTCCTCCAACACCCCTGTGGGCCACAAACCATTCAATGTCACATCCAACCCTTCCACTGCCTCTGGTTTGTGAGGGTATTGGGGAAGCCATATGGGCTCTCCCGGTCTGATGTTAAAGGTGACCGGTGGGCAATCGGTGAGCCCCACGTCCGTGGGGCCTTTGGACCACAATGAGTCCGGTAACTCATTAAGTCTGGCTGTGGCTACAGGGTGATCCATCTTTTCCCTCCCATGATCCCGGGTTATCTCCCTTCGCTCTAAATATACCCAATCCGTCCCTGGTGCCTCTAACCGATACGTCTTACAGCTGGGTGAGTACCATACGTTTGGCGAGTGAGTGTCCAATCAGTGCATTCTACCGCCCTTTTAACCATGGGCCCCAGGTCTTTTGCTTGGTGTTTAGGATGCAGGGCCAGTGACACATGCGGGACGGACTCCTCCACCATCATGTACCACTGATCCTGCTCCTCAGTCAACTGTACATCTGCTGCTACCCCTTCAGGGCCTACATATATGAATTTAGACCCGACCTGCCACGTGTCCCCACACACTACATCCCCAAACCCCTCTCTATACACCTCATCGCCCTGCCGATCATAAAATAGGGTTACATGTGGGGGGTCTGGCGGAGGAAAGTACGGCTCGAGGAGGGAGATCCACGGCCTCCACTTGAAGTACTGGGACAAAATACCCTGTTTGTCCGGCTTTTCCAGTATCAATAGTCCCCAGTATATCGCCGCTATTTCACCCTTCACCGGTTGTACCAGGTACTGCCCTTTGCGTGTGGTTTCAGGTCCGCACACCGCCGATGTCCCGTCTGGTAACGTGACAGTTACTCCATCTGGAGAATGTAAGATATTAGCCCCCAGTTTTATCAACAAGTCTCTCCCCAATAAGTTCACTGGTGTGTTTGCCGACACCACATACGGATGGCTGAGGGCCTGTTTACCCAGTATCGTTTTAAGAGGAAATGTCACTGGCAAAGTCTGTCCCACTCCTTCAAACCCCACAACTTCCACTGTCTTGGAGGATAGTAGTCCTGTGACGGGAGGGGCGGTGATGGTGGAAAAAGTGGCACCTGTGTCAACCAGAAAGGGGAAGTCCTTCCCGTCGACATTCAGGGACAGCATAGGGTCTGCCTTTCCCCCGCTGTCCCCTCCCCTCCCTGTAGACCGTCATTCCTGGTCCCACCCTCCCTCATAAGAGAGTGGGTATTGTCCAGGTGCACTAGGTGGTGGGACGGCGTGTGGGTTGGGAACTGGAGCTGCCCCTTGGTTTGGGTATCCTCTGCCCCTTGCAGTGTTCTGTGGGCACTCTTTGGACCAGTGGTTCGGGTCACCACACGCAAAGCAGGCTCCGTATGGGACTTGGGCTCCTGGAGCCCCTCTGCCTCTACCCCGCCCCCTCCCCCTACCATAACCTCCCCTCGGAGTCCCTGGTCGATAGGGCGCGGTGTCAGGTTCTCCCGAGCCTAGGGCTGCCATCTGTCTGTGTTTCTTTTTCCCTTCATTGAACCTCACTTTGGCTTCACACAGCTGTAAGCGCAACAGGTTCTCTTTCAGTTCTTGTATCTGTTTGTCTTTCTCTGTCTCCTCGTCTTTAGCCCTCTGTAAATGATGCACTACATGTCTTTCCCATACGTGTGATTCACTACCCGGCAAGTCAGGATTTGCCATCATTGCCTCTTTTATTTTCTCTGGAAGTCCCTCTAAGACCGCTCTTCTAAACCACTCCTGCTGCAGACCTCCCTTCCCCGGGTGGTGCCCTGTGTGTTTGGCCCATGTTTCTTTACATGCTTCTAGATACTGTCTAGGGTGTTGCTCTTTTTCCCAAGGTAACTTGGGCATCGTGCCCCAGCGGGCAAGGGAAATCGTTCCCTCAGGGCCGTGGCTATGCGCCTGACCACCTGACTGAAAGGGGTGTCGTCAGGGCTCCGCCTTGTGGCGGCCCCTTTTTCTATCTCAGTCATAGCCTGGGCGGACACGGCTCGGGCGGCTACTGCCCTCCAGTCCCCCAGTGCCAACATTTGACCGGCTGTGAGTTTATCAAATTGTGACAACCATAGTCCACCTCCCTCTCCCATCGGGGGTAATTTATCTACCAGTTCCTGTACGTCTCCCAGCCCCAATGGTTTATATCGCGGTTCGCCTAAAGAGAGGCAGCTGAAACCCAGCACAACTAGCTTCCCCTGCTTTTGACCGCGTATACATTTTATTTTGAGTCCTTTGAATCGATTCTACTGCGTCGTGGTGTAGTTTATGTTCTGGTGGGGGCGAACGCGGCAGAGGGTATACATCTGCGTCTCCCTTACTCCAATCTCCACTACTGTCTGCGTCGGGGTCTTTGTCTGAGTCAGTCCATCTCCCTACTGCTTGCCCCGTGAGTACCACCCGTCCTCTATATGAATTTCCTTTTTTCTGCCTAGTTTTTGTCCTTCTCACTGTGTCACTATCGTCCGACCCCGACTTTGAGTCCTCACCTAACCTGCCTTTAGTACGGCCTGACCTTTTCTTCCTGGCCCCTGTAATCTCATCCTGTTTATTCCTTCATAGTTGTCTCCCCTTCTCGCTCCTCTCCTCGTACATCCCGTACTCTCTCTCTGCCCTTGCCTTGACCAGTTTCACCTCCCCCTCAGTGTCTGTCTTGCTCTCTGACTCCGCTTTCCTACTCAACTTTCTCTTATCTTGCTTTCCTGTGAATTGAGTTACAGGCTTGCTGTTCTGTGGGTCTAAAGACAATATCCCACTTTCTAAACGTAACACTGGATACAATGGTACACGCGGTGTACCAGGCACCACCGGGTCATCTTCATATGCTGGGGGTTCTATCTCTCCTCCCTTTTTCTCCTCCTTAATGTTCTGTTCCTTTTTCTCTTTGTTCAAATGGTCTACACCCTGACACCACACTGCTAATTTATACCATTATTTTCTGTGCTTTTCCCATTCCTTCTCCTGTTCTCTATATCTCCCTCCCTTGACCAAATTTAATGTTTCCTTCTTGTCTCTAACTCTATATCGATTTTTGGCACAATCCTTCTCCTTATTCCACAAAATAACATGTAATGGTCTCCTTTCCTCCAACCTTAATCCTGCTTCACTCACCACTTGTCGCAATTTCTCTTCTATCTCTTCTTTTTCTTTCTGAATTGGGTCCATCCTGCCTACAATTGTCATTACATTTGCCACCTGTATCCCCAATTTTTTCCACTTTCCCGTACCTGGACCCCACCCATCGTCATCTACTTCTCTCTCAAACTCCCCGTCCATTTCTCCCTCACTTATGTTACTGTGATTAACGGGTCCCTGACCCAACACTTTTGGGACTTGAACCCAGTTCTCTTGTAAAAAATTTGGGGAGTTCCAAACTCCTCGGGCCTCTAACCCTGCTGAACGTGAACCTTTACACACAATAAATATTTCTAGGTGCCCCTCGGGCCTCGGGCCTTTAACCCGACTGATTGTCAAGTTTCTTACTTACAATCTCCACCGTCCACGTCGGGAAGTGGTGTGGGGTAGTCAAACCGAGAACAAATACCAATGGAATTTAAACCAGTATGTGAGATTCTATCTCACCTGTTATGTTCGAGGTGTCCCTATCTCCTCGGGCCGTTCACCCGACTGATTGTCAAGTCTCCTGCTTACAATCTCCACCGTCCCCGTCGGGAAGTGGTCTGGGGTAGTCAACCCGAGAACAAATACCAATTGCCTCACCCTCCTGAATTTAAACCAGTACCACTACGTTCTCCACAGGTTCACAATTTAGTTCACAGCCAATATGCAGATTTAGATATAACAGGCTCTGATTACCTTTATCATGAGCCGGCTCGGAAACCTGTGAATCTCGTGTAGGTTGTCTGGACCGGGTCGAATTCCTTCTCCTTTTTCCAATCCCGGACCGAGCCCCCAAAATTGTTGAAATCAACACTTCCCCGAGTTGGTTTGTTGGAAAGGAGAATAAAACACTAGGAGTCAGGTCAATTACCGTACCGCATATTCCGTTTATTACAAAAGCTTTTGGAGACAGAGTGTCGCCGCACATCAACAGTCAAAACATCATTTATACTTCAACTACGCCCAAAAGATAGAGGCGTTAAGTTAGCAAAGCCAGTGTGCCATTGGCCCAATCCCAGTTCTATTCCTTATAAGGATAACTGCAAGTCTCCCCTTGCCCCCCTTCTGGTTTCTGTGTTGTCTGTCCGACTATGTGTGTGTGCCTCTAACCTGTGTCCTGTTTCTCAAAAGACAGACATACTAAATCTTTCTCTCCCCGGCAACCGCTTGAACAGGGTTTCCTGTTCTCCTACTTGCACCTTCCGTTTTAGCTCATATTACAAACAATTAATATTTTGCTTCATTGCTTACAACAGCTTACAATAGTTCAATAACTTATACAATCAATATATCTACAATAGCCAACAGTTTAGCACCATGCACCCTGATCCTGCAGGATCAATCACGGTCATAGGTGAACAAATGCTGCTGGGAGTGGTTTTGGAGGGCCCATAGGTGGGACATCACTCTGGTCATAAGATCAAATCTGAATACCACAGGGCAGTGAAGGGGACACTTCTCTGCGTGGAGTGTCATCTTTTAGATTGGATGTTCAACAGGAGGAGAGATCACTAAAGGAGACTTGGAGCCACTAAAGATCCTATGTCACCAATCATAGGAAAAGTGGTGTTAACCTGGGTGTCCTGGTTAAATTTGAAATCTTGCCTTTACCTTACCTTGGCCAACAAATCCCAGCACCTAATTGTCATTCAAATCTTATCTCTTCCACCTGTAATTACATACATTGTGTATAGAATAGGGGTTGACCAATATGGTTTGTTCAGGGCCGATTCGCATCCCAATTATTAGTCAACAAGGAGACCAATTACTGATATTTGGGGCCGATATATATTTCCAGTAAAAAAAAAAAGTACTGTCAAAATTTGAAGTAACAGAAAACAGAACAGTTGAAACAATGTATTTTTAAGATTAATGTGCAGGGAGCTCCTAGCAGCATTTCTTGTGAACTTAAATTTCATATAAGCCACATTTCCACCACAGGAACTATACCCAGGAACTAGGAACCTTTCCAGGAACTCGCTGCGTTTCCACTGCAGGAACCAGGGTCTAGAACCAGGAACTACATTTGGCCCCCAAAACAGTCCCTGCTCGGGAGGTAGGACTTTCCCAGAGTACCAGAACTTTTGGTGCGGGGCTTGCGGTGCTTGTGGTGCTGAACATTTCTGATTGCTCAAGGTAGTAGTAGAGTTTACTCACGTAAGTTTTCAACCGCCATTTTTAAATGTCTGGATAACCAGCCGGTTTAAGGTAAATCACAATGTTTCACATGATGCATGTTAATGCATATTTGATTTCTATACTAGTCATGTTATTGCTAGTCATGCACCATGACTTGTTCCTCTAGACAAAAATGTACGTTACATACAGATAAATCATGTTAGCCTAGCTAACGTCCCCATATTATCGGCCACCCCATTTTTTATAGTGATGTATGGAGGTAAATACTTAAAAAATTTAATTTATGAAAATTTATGTTGCAAATCATGAAATATGACTTGCGCAACAGACCAGACATCATCATGTAGGCTATTATCAGTGATCTTTTTCCTTCTTCACCAGAAGAAGGAAAAACACGTAAACACGTAAGTGAAACTGCGATCAGGAATTTGTAACACAAAGAGGAAAAAAAAACGTGATTGAACAAAATATTAAGGTCGCTGATAATAGAGCACAGTGCCCGATAATAGGGGTCATATTTCTTTGCCACGTCGCTAACCAAATAGTTGAAAACAGTAATATTTCCACTGAAATTTCAGAAATGATAATTAATGACATGATAGTTAACATTTGTATGTCTCTAATCATCACTAAACATTGACAACTTCATCAAATGATTACTCGGTACAAGATATTTTTCAAAACTGCTGTTGGCTATGCCGACTACTTGTGTATTATCAATTTATTGTGGTGTGTTTGCTATTTGTCTTCTTAAGAAACAGGAAAAGAGACAGACTTCCTTGACGCGCTGAGGGACATGGACGACGCTAACCGGACTGTCCTGCAGAGAGGACAGGAGCAGCAGGACCATTATCCACTGGGCCTCGGTGAAAGTTGGAACCACGGTTTCCCACCACTCCGTTGTTATATTGTGTACCCAAACGGATGGAGAAACACGGCACATTCTGTAGTACTCACATATCTGAAACACACACAAAAAGGTGCCAATAATAAACATAAATAATAAACATTATTCCCAATTGTGATTTACTTAAACCTATATAGGCCTACTAAAAAAATCTTGCGCTTTGCTACTACTGCTCGTCTCTTTTCCACCGTTGACTCAATGACCACATTAGCAAACAAATAAATCATGATCAACACAAATTGAATCGCCTCCATGGTTGCTGTGATGTTGCAGTGTCGCATAAATAATCAAGATGCCTATCTGTCGCTTTGTATAACATATTGTGCATACGTCAATGGACTAATTTGCCTAATCTTCGCGGGTGGAAACGCACACAACAATGGGCTGAAGGTAACCTTTAGTTCCTTGAATAGCAGTTCCTGGGACTCAAAGTTCTGGGTATTTTTTGTCAGAAACACGGCTATAGATAAATATAATTAATTAAATAACTTCCCAAATAAGGTAGATTTTACTTTTCAGAATGTTTTTCAGGTTTCTTTCCTGTAAAAAAATTCATGAAATAAGTAAAACATTTCTGTAACTTCAACTTTTCTGTGGTGTAGCCTTCAATGAAAGGGGGTTTCCAAAGAGAAAGTTAAGAGATTTAAAGAACTAAAATATGCTTAAATTATTATAGCACATAAATGCTTCAGTTATTACAGCACAAAAGCATTGGAAAACCTTTGTGGTTTGCTAAGTAGCCAGCATAGAAAAGTGCAAAGAATTTCCTCACAACTGAGGTGAAATCTTTATTGTTAGCAAAAATGATGTTACTTTTGCTAAACATAGCTACCATCATGTAAAAATAAGCTATCTACTTGCATTCGCACTGATATATATGACAACAATATCACTACATAAATAAACACAAACATTAGCATTAGCTATCTTTTACTGCAAGAAAGTTTGTTAGGCAAGAACTTTGTCAGATCAGATGTGGCCGATTAATCATGTTTGTTTTATTAAATGGTCCGGAAAAATTGCAGTCCGGCCACACCAAAACATTAGTTCAGGCTAGTAGGCCACACCAAAACATTAGTTCAGGCATATTCAATGGAGTAACATTAGTCCACAAAAATATTTTACTGGGTCTGGTTGTCATAGAAAAAGATCATAATGAGGGTAATGTCTGTTGCAACTTCAGTTTAGATGATTGTGATGTTTATAGCAACGTCTGCATTCTTACCTCTCTTCTCAGCCATGCATCTCTCTGCATTCTTCTTTCCCATGTCTCTCTCACAGTGTTGATTGGCCATTTACTTGTGATGTATAACCAATATGATTATTCTGCAGGCGGGACTTTGAGAAATACAAGCGGGAACCTTTCAGAGAGATGCAGCTGCCATTGAAGCGCATTTAAAACTAAGTATTTTATGGGCAGTTACACCGATCAGCCATAACCAGGATTTGCATTTCGTCATTTTAGGGGCAAGGCCATTTGGCCTTTGGTTTTGTTTAGGGCACAAAGGCCACATGCCAAGGCACAAAAGCCATTGAGTTAAATAAGATTTGGAGCTTGAATTGCTGATAAGAAAAAAAAAACATGCAGGGCATAAAAACATATATTATCCACTTATTTAATATCATATTTTGAATAATAACTTATTATAACTGATATGCTTTTTCCACATAAAAAGTGAAATTGTCATGTTTTAATCCTTGAAATTACATCTACTCCTCCCTCTACCATTTTATAGATTCTAGAATCTGTTTCATTTCATAAGTTTTAGTTGGGAGCGATCACATGACGACAACAAACAGCCTACGGCAGGGACGTCACTAGAAAATCATGGGCTAAGCCTCATTTTGGGGGGTCTGGGCATACTCCCCAAAACATATTTTTATATTTTTAGAGTAACAATGGGTGTAAAATCTATCAAAATAAGTTTTTTTTTGGTCAAGGTGGCTAAAAGTGTACCAGTCTGAAATGAATCCCAGGAGGCAGATATAGATTCAAGCACAGAGCGCTGGTTTAATCGATGCAACCATACAAAACGTAAATCCAAGAGAATGGTCAGTCAGAACAGGCAATCGTCAAAACCAGGTAAGTCCAATCAGCGTAGGCGAAGGTACAGGAGGAGTAAGGCGATGGTCGTGGTCTGGGAACAGGCTGAAGGTCGAGGTCAGGGTCTCTGTAGTGAAGGCACAAGAGGATTAGGCAGAATCATGGTCAGTGAGGGAGGACAAAAGGCGATTCAGTACACGGAAGACAAACTATAAACGGCTATGTTCAAGACTGATGCTGGACTGCGAAATAATACCTCACGAGGACACTGAGGTCTGAAGGGGACTAAATAGTGGTGTTGATGGATAACAGGTGAGTGAACAGATGACTAGAATTCTGGTGATTGGTATCTGTGGAGTGAGTTGCGTTTGCTGGTTTGGTGTTGTTGCTGAGGGAGTGAGCCGGTGTTACAAAGAATTCAGTGACCGTGCAAATTCAGTGTGCCTGTCGAAAGTACGTGTGCTCTCCTATCGAATTTTCCTTTCAGTCCACAGGAGCGTGTGATATCTCGCGCACTTGTTGCTCCTCGCTCCTGACAGTGTCTTCCTTCCAAAAAGCATCTGGTAACCTAAACTTGTTTGCGCTGCAATATTAACCTTTGCAAATCTGCATCCATAGATTTGTTTTTAAAAAAACAGCGGCAAAAAACAAAATATATTGTGTTGGTTAACATATGTGTGTAGCATTGTTGTAATGACAAATGTCATGTTTGCATTAGTTTGCACAGCCAGTCAAAGCAACTGATCTAAAAGCTAAAGCCCCCCTAAAATAGGCCTAGCGACATCCCTGGGCTACGGTATTGACAGTTGAGTGAAGGCTAGATAACCAGAGGCATAACATTATCTCAGTTCCCCAAAAGTAAACAGCAAAGTATCCTTTAACCTCACAATCACCTGTGCTAATGAGTACGACCTAAATAAACAAATATACTGACTTTTTTGTGCGTGGAGCAAGTATTTCTTGTTTTCTAATCTTTCACCACAAATGCTGCCATGTCAAGTAATGTCAAACCTAACATTTTACAGATTCAGGTAATCAGTAAATAAGTTACCTATCTATTGATAAATAGCTAGCTTGCTTACCTGCATGTAGTCCGTTCTTACCTGCATGTAGTCCGTGGTTGTTCTCAGTTGCGAACTACAAACAAACTTTTGAATAAACTGCTGACCGCAAATATTTCACAGGCCATGGTGGTCGTGGGGTCTACAATGATTTTCGGGGCATCACGGCCAGAGTGAAGGGCAACAACGGCCATGTGAAATTTCTACACTCGCCATAACATTATGACCTGGGGAAATTGGACGCCAAGTAAACACCTTGAGCTTGTTGTGTTCCTCAAAACACTCCAGAGCCATTTTTGTTTTGTGGCTGGGCGCATTATCCTGCTGAATGACGCCAATGCCATCAGGGAATACCATTGCCATGAATGGGTGCACATGGTCTGCAACAATGCTCAGATTGGTGGTACGTGTCTAAGTAACATCCACATGAATGGCAGGACCCAAGGTCCAGCAGAACATTACCCAAAGCATCACACTGTCTCCACTGGCTTGCCTTCCCATGGTGCATCCTGGTGCCATGTGCTATCTAGGTAAGCGACACGCACCCGGCCATCCATGTGACGTAACAGAATATGTGATTCATCAGACCAGGTCACCTTCTTCCATTGCTCCATGGTCCAGTTCTGATGCTCACATGCCCATTGTAGGTGCTTTCAGCAGCCTGGGCACCCTGACTGGTCTGTGGCACCATACAAAACATACTACAATGCAGTGTTTTCTCTTTTCAGCAATTTGAGCTACAGTTGCTTGTTTTTTGGATTGGACCACATGGGCCAGCCTTTGCTCTCCACGGGGATCAGTGAGCCTTGGCCACCCATGACCCTGTCGCCTGTCCACCGCTTTTCCTTCCTTGGAACACTTTTGATAGGTACTGACCACTACAGACCTGAACACCCCACAAGGGCTTCATACATTCACCTAAAGGATTATTAGGAACACCATACTAATACTGTGTTTCACCGCCTTTCGTCTTCAGAACTGCCTTAATTCTACGTGGCATTGATTCAACAAGGTGCTGAAAGCATTCTTTAGAAATGTTGGCCCATATTTATAGGATAGCATCTTGCAGTTGATGGAGATTTGTGGGATGCACATCCAGGGCACGTAGCTCCCGTTCCACCACATCCCAAAGATGCTATATTGAGTTGAGATCTGGTGACTGTGGGGGCCATTTCAGTACAGTGAACTCATTGTCATGTTCAAGAAACCAATTTGAAATTATTCGAGCTTTGTGACATGGTGCATTATCATGCTGGAAGAAGCCATCAGAGGATGGGTACATGGTGGTCATAAAGGGATGGACATGGTCAGAAATAATGCTCAGGTAGGCCGTGGCATTTAAACAATGCCCAATTGGCACTAAGGGGCCTAAAGTGTGCCAAGAAAACATCCCCCACACCATTACACCACCACCACCAGCCTGCACAGTGGTAACAAGGCATGATGGATCCATGTTCTCATTCTGTTTACGCCAAATTCTGACTCTACCATCTGAATGTCTCAACAGAAATCGAGACTCATCAGACCAGGAAACATTCTTCCAGTCTTCAACTGTCCAATTTTGGTGAGCTCGTGCAAATTGTAGCCTCTTTTTCCTATTTGTTGTGGAGATGAGTGGTACCCGGTGGGGTCTTCTGCTGTTGTAGCCCATCCGCCTCAAGGTTGTGCGTGTTGTGGCTTCACAAATGCTTTGCTGCAAACCTCTGTTGTAACGAGTGGTTATTTCAGTCAAAATTGCTCTTCTATCAGCTTGAATCAGTCGGCCCATTCTCCTCTGACCTCTAGCATCAACAAGGCATTTTCGCCCCCACAGGACTGCAGCATACTGGAAGTTTTTCCCTTTTCACACCATTCTTTGTAAACCCAAGAAATGGTTGTGCGTGAAAATCCCAGTAACTGAGTAGATTGTGAAATACTCAGACCGGCCCGTCTGGCACCAACAACCATGCCACGCTCAAAATTGCTTAAATCACCTTTCTTTCCCATACTGACATTCAGTTTGGAGTTCAGGAGATTGTCTTGACCAGGACCACACCCCTAAATGCATTGAAGCAACTGCCATGTGATTGGTTGATTAGATAATTGCATTAATGAGAAATTGAACAGGTGTTTTTAATAATCCTTTAGGTGAGTGTATTTGGAGATGCTCTGACCCTGTCGTCTAGCCATCACAAATTGGCCTTGGTCAAAGTCGCTCAGATCCTTACGTTTGCCCATTTTTCCTGCTTCTAACACATCAACTTAAAGAATGTTCACTTGCTGCCTAAAATATCCACCCACTGACAAGTGCCATGATGACGAGATTATCAGTTTTATTCACTTCACCTGTCAGTGGTCATCAAGTTACAGCTGATCAGCGTATTTCAGACTAATGAATATCTGATCCAATTACCGCCCAGGCTGCTAATTGGTCGACCCCAAGAATAGAATGTCATCTCCACCTTTCAAAATGGTTACCTTTTGTTGCCTTACAGTTTGAAATGAGAATCCATTAAATCAAACTTTTTACGGCTTTAATTACACAAGTAAATAAAGTAAAAATAAATGTGGTTCACAAACAGGAGACATTTAATGTAGCTGTTATGGGTCATGTTTTCTGTTTAAACTGTGGAAGCTAATTAGTCACACTGGCAAACCCTCAAAGTAGGTAAGCCAACTTATCATGAGAAATGAAAGTCAAACAACCAACATTGAGGTTTCAGTGACCACCTTGCATCAGGAGCAGGTACCAGACAGCAAAGCATGATATGGTCCTCTGTCCAATGATTTTAACTGGGAAGAGTGAAATTATTACTTGTCTTGACTTGACTACTCCTGTAAATAACTGTTATTGTTGCCCAAGTTCAGTGGGTGAAGAAACAGAGAGAGTTAGTCTTATACAACAGGTAAGACAGGCCTTTTCCCTACTCCTTATGGTGAGTCTTTCCTAGATAGTTAATACGTTTGACAGAAATATGTGTGGTTAAACCTATCCTGCTGAAAAGGCTTGTGGGCCAAATATTGTGTTTTGGACAGCCATACTTGTATGGAGATTATATATCATATGGCACATTAATAGGAATATTTTTATAATGCCCCTTTTTAAAAGAATAATAGAATATTTCATAATAATACATTATATTTCCCAATGTTCTTTTTATACTCACAAGATCTATTTCATAGAATCATGGCCTTTTTCATAATATTATGACCAATTTCATAATCTCATGGCATATTTTATCATTTCAAGGTGTATTTAAACATTTAATGGTGTTTTTCACCATTTGATGGCATATTTCATCAATTAATGACATATTTCAACATTTAATACTTTAGTTCACTTAACATTCGCTACACTGATGTGTAGTGCAAACACAGGAGCGAAAGATATCAGACTCAACCAAATGATTACCACCATACTGTCTAATGATATTATGTATCATTATGTATCATCCCATGGGCATGTCACTATTCTAAGTTATATATAGCTCAACCGTTGAAATAAACCTCACTTTTTTGACACAGTTTTGAACAGGTGTTGCCTGGTATACAACATTGTATATACATTTCCTTGCTATCAGATAAATCAAGCGCCAAATGCAACATAATCCTGTTTGAAGCGAGCAACTGTTGGTTATGCAAGTGTTGCTGGATTAGCCTATCAGCAGCTAAAGACTACCCACTTGCATTGATTGACAAATCCCTTGTGATTATGAAATACATTGAAATATGGCATTAAATGTTGAAATATGACATTAATTATTAACAAAAGATTGTGAAATACAATGTAATATTATGCAATATCATACCGTTATGGCAGTAGACATTCTAAAGACGACAACCGACTAGAGCTCAGTTTATACAAGCGTGGCGGTATGTTTATTTTAAATAGCGGAGGGTTGTTAGGGGTTATGAATTATTATACTAGCTGCTATTGGTCACAACTAGTGAGCAATGCTTTCTCATTTTACAATGCAAAAAGTTCAACTTAAGCACTTAAACAAAACTACCTGATAAAACGTTTTATTTTTGCAACTTTTATTTGTTGTAATGTAGCCTGGATTTAATATTTATGGGACAATCTTGTTTTGTATTCCATACAACGTTTTATCATTTGAGCAGAATGTCATGGCATACTTGATGCGTCCTCACCTTATGCCAATGTGCTACTATTCAGCCGATTGCTCACTGTTCTGACTTAATGCTTTGGAGTTCAAAGGTTGCCTTCCTTAAGGGTTTCAAATAACTATTACTGAACAATAATAGGCCCATCACGGGATGGAATCAAAGAAGGATAGGCTTTAGCAACCATTACATGGCCTTGTAATGCTGCTGCACAATGAATTTGGCCTAATTAGACCTACTTATGATTATCTTGTTTGAACAACTTAGTATCTTATTTGAAGGACTTAGCAAAACAAATGGTCGTAAAAAAAAAAGAATATTTTTTCCCCCCATCATTTGTTCTTTACTAAGTCGTTCAAACAAGATAAGTCGGACTTAGGAAAATATTTGTAGTAGTACGAAAAAAAAGAATCAGAACAGGTCACCTTCTTCTTCTTTGACATATTTTTAAGGGAATATGTCCAAAAAAAAAGCAAAAGGTGCTTCAACAAAGTATTAGTTTAAAGGTGTGCACACTTGTGCAACCAGGTAAGGTAGTTATTTTTCCCCCTCGAAGATTTCAGTTTGTTTTTCAATTGAATTGTTCACATTATAAGTCACATTAGAAGTGGAAAAAGTTCACAAAAACCTGCCATTTTCACGGGGGTGTGTAGACTTTTTATATCCACTGTTTGTAGACGCGGAACGTATCCACTGTATGTAGCCGAAACTGGTGCTTTTGGGGAACCAAACTCTATTAAACGCAGGGTAAACGCAGAGAAATAATTATAAAATATTATTGAATTAATTCTTCTCTTCCTTAAAGACATGGCCAATATGTAGGAATAAACCGACATGACGGCAAGAATATCGGAATTTAATGTCAGCTTTGGATAGGCCTATAGGAAAAAAATGCTGGCAGGATATCTATCTCTATAAGTACATGCTTGGCTTTGTAATTTAAAGATATTTAAAAAATATATTAATGGACTTGCATGCAGTGAGTGAATGTTTAGACTTAGACCTTTATTATGCAATGTGTGCAGGCAAGACCGCAAAGCCTTAAACGCCAAATATTCACAACTGAGCAGAGTTGGACACATTGTTTTAGACAAATGAATAAATATAAATAAATAAAAGGTTTTGTACTTGTAGGTTATGTCATTTGTTTTACCACAATGAGCTAATTTTGCCAATTTTACTTGAGTTATTGATGGCTCCGGCTGGCTGCTGCACCATTTTGAAGCTTCTTTCTATTTCTACCGTCAGTACTGAACGGATCTTTCGGATCCAGACAGGCATGGGTCTGTTTTTAGTTTTTTTCTATGGTACTTTTCGGAACAGATCTGTTTTTCTTCAGATCCATTCGGAATGGGTCTAAAGTTTTTTATTTTAATTTATGCAAATCAGGTCGGGTGGGAAAGATGTTGGTTAATTTTGGAACGGATCCAACTTTTTGGACACAGGAAGTCCTCTAGTCAGCACTGTAATTCAGATGTGTTTTGAAAAAGCACCGCTCCCAAAAACAACGCTGTTAGCTCGGGGTCGGAAGTTTACAGATGTTTTGAGGTAGTGCATCGTTCCCGAAAAAGAATTGTTTGCTTTCACGTAGAACATAACCATTGATTCAATGCTCGTTTTGGCACAAATTTTTTCGGAGAATATACAGAAACCTATATCAATATACCCTAGCCTTCCAGTTTTAATGTATCATATTTCAGAACACTATATCGGTTGCTCTGTTCACTTCCATTTACCCGGAGATAGGCTTCCTTTAATAAATCGAAAAAACTCAAAACTGTCTTAAATCCAAAAGAGAATGTCTCTACCATCCAGGAAAATGCTAGATCACCTGAAAAAATTTAAGTTAGTGAATCTTTCCATTAATTATTTAAATATTTAATCATTTCATTTTGGTCTTCTATACACTTTTGTGTAAATTTGAGCACATTTCAAACAGTGGAATTTATGATTCTGACAATGGTAAAGAAAATGCACATACAGTTTGGTCCGGTCCAGAAATATTTGGACACTGACACAATTTTCATAATTTTGACTCTGAACGCCACCACAATGGATTATAAATGAAACAACCGAAATGCAATTGAAGTGCAGACTTTCAGCTTTAATTCAAGGGGTTGAACAAAAATTTTGTAGGAAACGTTTAGGAAATCCCTTTATTTCAGGGGCTCAAATGTAATTGGACAAAATAACAAAATCATAAATAAAATTTTAATTTTTAATACATTGTTGAGAATCTTTTGCAGGCAATGATTGCTTGAAGTCTGTGACGCATGAATGTCATCTTGTGGTGAACCCTCTGTATTTGCTCTCGTGTCTACTCTATATGCTAGACTTAGGTAATGATATGCCTACCTCCTGGAGAGTGTTCTTCACTTGGCTGGATGTTGTGAAGGGGTTTTTCTTTACCATGGAAAAGATCCCACGATCATCCACCACAGTTGTCTTCCGTGGATATCCAAGCCTTTTTGTGTTCCAGAGCTCACCAGGGTGTTTTTTTTTCTCTGATTATACCGAACTGTTGATTTTGCTACTCCTAATGTTCCTGCTATCTGACCGATGGATTGTTTTTTGCAGCCTAAGAATGCCCTGTTTCACTTGCATTGAGAAATCCATTGACCAAATGTTGTGGGTTCACAGCAACAGCTTCCAAATGCAAATGCCACACCTGGAATAAACTCCAGACCTTTTTCCGGCTTAATTAATGAAGAAATAACAAAGGAACAGCCCACACCTGTCCATGAAAAAGCTTTTGAGTCAATTGTCCAATTACTTTTGGTCCCTTGAAGAAGAGGGGGATACAAAGAGCTGTAATTCATAAAACCTTGCTCCAATATGGATGAGAATACCCTCAAATTAAAGCTACCATACTGCACTTTAAGCCCATATTCATTATTTAACTGTAACCTGAATATATTTAAGTAAAAAGCAAAGATAACAAAACTTGTGTCATTTTCAAATTATTTCTGGACCTAAATGTATACTGAACTCTGCACCTGTAATGCGCTTGTTATATCTTACTGCAAACCTGTCTGAACTGTAGGGAAAACAAATCTGTCATATTTTAATCTCCTTTCAGTAGGCCAAAATTAACATTTGCAACAAACTAGAATGGTCTGACCGAAACAGACTTGCAGTGTGTTTGTATACCTTTGTTTTTCATGTTTTGTGAGGTGATCTAAACACTGATGGGCTGTAAAAGTAGAAAGATTGACTGGCTTGTGCAGTATAAAGATGACTTTGAACGAAGGTGGAAAGAAATTGCAATTGCAAGAAGCGAATGTGAAAAAAGCGTGTTTGAATGAAGACATTTTAAGATTGGACGCGAAAATCCATTTAATGTTTTTAGCATACACCTCTACCACATTTGAATAAAAAAATGTCATACGACTGAATTTAGTTTTTTCATACAATTACATCAGTGGCGGCTGCTGGTCTTTCAAAGAGGGGAAGCTAATTTTCGGCCTACATTATAACCCTCTGATGGTCTTCATTTGTAGTGACACTCAGGGTCTTTGGGGTCTTTTGGACCCCAGACAAAAACATTTAATTTTGTAACAGAACAATATATATATTTTTTTTTTACAAATCTAATTTTACTGTTTATTAATGGCTTCGCTAAAATCAGGTGGACAATATTAGCACTGTCTGCCATCGTGCAGTTTCACCCGCGTACGACGCTAGCCTAGCCTACTACTGTATATGAATGAATGAATGATCTACAAAATATATATTAAACTTTGTAAAACTGAAACAAGGATTGTGGTGTTGCCTATAATTGTGTGAAATGTATGATGCAGATCGGCTAGAAATTTCGCCAAACAAATATCAAGAAATATTGAAGTCAATGGACACTCTGCTTCAACTATTAAACTATAAAAAAAAAAAATAGGTCTGGAAAAAAAATTGACCTTTTTCAAAAAAGTTGAAAATGAAAGTTTTGAGTGAGGAACAGAAGCATTAAATTTGCAGTGGCATCTTAATTTTAACCCTTCTGTTCCTCACTTAAAACCTTCCTTTTCAACTTTTTTGGAAAGGAAAGAAAAAGTTGCAGTGGTCTTAAATAAAAAATCGGAGCTGTATGTCAGTTATGCTTTTCTTTTCTTGCAGGCCAGTCACTAGAGGAACACACATAACAGCTACCAGTCGTCTGTTTGAGTGGCAGCGTTCATTAACTAACTGCTGTACTCAATAAAAAAGAAACCAGGCAAGCCTAGTTCAGCTGGCCTGCAATAGAAAGTGTTGCCCTCTCAAGATTTGAAGTCCTCCACGCGCGTCCTCTTTACAGTGCCCCTCGACCCGGAGGCCGACCCGGAGGACGCCGCGCAGGACAATCAGGGCGCCAACGATGGAAGTCGGCGAGGAGCTCCGGATCAAGAACATCCACCGCCGGCACCCAGCAATGCTCCTCTGGGCCATACCCCTCCCACTCCACCAGGTACTGCAGGCCCCCCTCCGGCGCCTCAAGTCCAGGATGGAACGGACCAAGTACGCTGGGCCCCCCTCGATGTCCATAGGGGGCGGAGGGACCTCCCGCACCTCAGATCGCTGGAGGGGACCAGCCACCACCGGCCTGAGGAGAGACACATGGAACGAGGCATTAATCCTGTAATCAGGGGGAAGTTGTAACTTATAGGTTACCTCGTTCACTCTCCCCAGGACTTTGAACGGCCCCACAAACCGTGGGCCCAGCTTCCGGCAGGGCATGCGGAGAGGGAGGTTCCGGGTCGAGAGCCAGACCCGGTTGCCCACAGCGTAGACCAGGGCGTCGCTACGCCGGCGGTCGGCAGCGGACTTCTGGCGAGCCCCGGCGCGGCGGATGTGCCGATAAGCTACGGACCAGGTGTCCTCGGTGCGCTCGTCCACCGCCGGAGCCCCGGTCTCAGGCTGGCTCTGCCAGGGTGCCAAGACCGGCTGGTACCCCAGGACACACTGAAAGTGGGTCAAAGAAGTGGAGGAGTGGCGGAGTGAATTCTGGGCATATTCTGCCCAGGGAAGGAACTCCGACCACTCCCCTGGCCAGTACTGGCAATAGGACCACAGGAACCTCCGCCGGTCTTGGTTCACACGCTCCACATGCCCATTAGCTTCGGGGTGGAACCCGGAGGTGAGGCTGACCGAGACCCCCAATTGGCCCATAAAGGCCTTCCAGACCCGAGACGTGAACTGGGGGCCCCGGTCAGAAACAATGTCCTCCGGCACCCCATAGTGCCGGAAGACATGGGTGAATAGAGCCTCCGCGGTCTGCAGAGCCTTCGGGAGACCGGGGAGGGGAAGGAAGCGGCAGGCCTTTGACAACTGTGATGGCAATTTCTAAAGTGCAAAACAGTTCTATGAAAATGGTAGGTAAGACAGATCAGAGGAGAACGAGCCATCTAACCTGAGCAAAAAAAAAATACAACACAGATCAATACACTCCACACAAACTTTTCCAAAGCTTCCATCACTCCACACTGTCTACACACCGTAGCCTACGCCTTCCAAACAACTTCACATCATGCCTCCTGCAACTTCCATACGTTACCACGTCCAACTACCTCCAATCAGCCCGACAGGCCGCGCATCACCGAACAAAAACGCCAGTCGCCAGAAAAACCTAATAACACTCAAAAAACATTGTTCACATGTCCAAACACCATAAACGTCAGAGATAATCCTTGCCGGTCCAGCGTAAACACGAGAGACCGGCAAAGATTTATTGTCGCACTTCCCCATGTTCCAGATTTACCCAGTAAATCTAGATTACCTAAATCATTTATGGGCTGACGAGCTCATCAACGCATGCTGGGCACCAGCATGCGTTGATGAGCTCGTCAGCCCATAAATGATATATTATAAAAGGTCCAACCTTTTACTGCAGATTTTAACTATAAAGTCCAACTTTAAGTTTTTAAACCGTGGTCTAACCGTTAACCGTATTGCGTTCTTACCTCCAAATTCTATTTCTGCAGGAAACCTGTACTGATCAGGCACGAGTCACAGCTCCCGTCAGGCACTCTTTCTCAGCCCGTCAATGGATTTTCTGGACAATACTAGAATTCCAGAGCTATCTCTGGCCGTGCACGGTTAACCTGTTAGGAAAGGGACTCGAACCGATCAGGATTAGGATCCCGGACGAGCCCCCAAAATCTGATGGCAATTTCTAAAGTGCAAAACAGTTCTATGAAAATGGTAGGGAAGACAGGAGAAATCAATTGCGCAATAAACGGTTTTAATATACTTGCAAGGAGAGAGTACGCAGGTTACAAAGTAACAGTGAATAGTCTCTAACTAAAACATCATTTCGATAGTATTTATTACATAAAAAAAGGGGTGTGGTAAGATGCTGCCATCTGTCTCATGTCAATCAAACACATTCCCTTTGTTCTATCACACAAGTCAAATGCTATTTTCCCCCACTTTATCCTTCCCGCCATAATGTTTACTGTTGTGTTTACCCAAAGGGGCCAACTGACCTTACTGCCCCCTGTTATGTATCTTCTCCTATCCTGTCCTAAAACCCATTGATCTGCATCCACCCCCATCCTGCTGGAGCTTCATGTTTACCTCAACACCTCATACTTCCTTTCCCACAGCACAAACAACATTCCTTTTCTCATTTAAACAGTTGGTCAGTTGTCTAATCAGTTAGAATACATTATTAAAGAAATTTCCACAACACAACCGGTCCACAACAACAAGGATCGTGGTGTTGCCTAGTGAGGGGGGTAGATCGGTTAAAAAATCAATGGACAGGTGAGACCATGGTCGTTGTAGCTTACCTGCCAGAAGGTGTCTAGGTGCCTTACACTGGGCGCATACCGAACAGGAGGACACGTACACTTTCACATCCTTGGCCAGGCCAGGCCACCAGTACTTGTCGGTAAAGCAGCGCACAGTACGGTCTATGCCCGGGTGACCCATGGAAGGGGATGTGTGGGCCCAGTAAATGAGACGGTCACGAACATCCAGCAGGACGTACTGACGATTCGCAGGACACCCAGAAGGCCCATGATCTCCGCGCAACGCCCGCTGAATGTCCACATCCACGTCCCACAGAACCGGCGCCACAATGCACGAGGCGGGCAGAATCGTTGTCTCATCTACCCGCCTTACACCCGCGTCGCATAACCGAGACAGCGCGTCTGCCTTGGTGATTTTCGTACCCGGCACATATGACAGCGTGAAATCAAACCGGGCAAAAAACAACGGCTACTTGGCCTGACGAGGGTTCAGTCTCTTCGCCGCCCAGATATACTCCAGGTTTCGGTGGTCGGTCCAGACTTTAAACGGGTGTCTCACTCCTTCCAGCCAATGTCTCCAAACAGTCAAGGCGCTAAACACAGCCAACAGCTCCCTATCACCGAAGCCATAGTTGCACTCTGCCTCACTGAGCTTCCGCAAGTAAAAAGCGCAGGGGCAACGCTTAGGAGGGGTACCTGATAGTTGGGATAACACAGCACCTATCCCTACCTCTGAGGCATCCACCTCCACTATGAACGGCAGTGACGGGTCGGGGTGAGCCAAAACCGGGGCAGAGGTGAACATTCTCTTAAGGGTGCGAAATGCCTCGTCTGCCTCGGCCGGTAAGGTGATCTGGCTCGGCCCACCCTTCAGTAAGGAAGTGATAGGAGCTGCTACCTTGCCGAAAGCCCCGTATAAACCTATGGTAGAAATTGGCAAACCCAATAAACCGCTGTACCGCCTTAACCGTGGTAGGGACGGGCCAATTACGCACGGCTGACATATGATCGACCTCCATTTCCACCCCATCGGCGGAAATCCGAAACCCGAGGAAAGAGATGGCTCGCTGGAAGAACACGCTTTAGCGTACAGGCCATGCTCCAACAGCCGCTTCAGCAACCTGCGAACGAGAGACACATGCTCAGCACGCGTAACGGAATACACAAGGATGTCGTCGATGTAAACCACAACTCCGCACCCCAGCATGTCCCTAAACACATTGTTCACAAAGGACTGAAACACAGCCGGAGCATTCATCAACCCATACGGCATCACCAGGTATTCGTAGTTCCCCGTGGTGGTGCTGAAGGCCGTCAACCACTCCTCTCCCTCTCGGATTCTGACCAAGTTGTACACGCTCCTGAGGTCCAGTTTCGTGAAGATGCGCGCCCCATGCATTGACTCAATGTAGTGGGAAATAAGGGGGATGGGACGCAAACCCCCATCCTTCTTTTTCACAAAAAAGTAACTTGAGGAGGCGGGCGAGGTGGAATGGCGGATCTGCCCCGCCACAGGGATTCGGCCACATAGGTCTCCATCGCTGCTGTTTCTGCCTGCGACAGGGGATACACATGAAAATAAGGCGGCACAGCATCTCCCTTTAGGTTTATAGCACAATCCCCGGACCGATGTGGTGGCAAACGACTAGCCATGGTCTTAGAAAAGACCAGCGCTAAATCGGCATATTCCGGGGGAATGCGCACTGCAGAGACATTGTCTGGACTTTCCACCGAGGTCGCACCAACGGAAACACCTAGACATCTCTCCTGACACCCCTGAGACCACCCTGTCAACACTCTCAGCGACCAGGAAATAGTTGGGTTGTGTCCCGACAACCACGGAAGACCCAGCACCACAGGGAAAGCAGGAGAGTGAATAACATGAAATTCAATCTGTTCAGTATGGGCGTGCTGTACAGTCATAGTGAGGGGCACCGTGATGTTCTCAACTAGACCAGTGCCTAGTGGTTTGCTGTCTAAGCCCGTAATGGACCTAGGTCTAGACAACGGCACCAGCGGAATGCCCGTAACCGCTGTCCATAAAATTCCCAGCTGCGCCTGAGTCTACGAGCGCCTTACACTGAGAGTTAGCAGGAAAATCAGGGAAGGCCACCAAAAGTGTCATGTGAGTCGCAGAGAGACCCGACAGTGTGTGTGGTCTACACACCTGACTCTGTGTAGGGGTGTCAGGCTTCCTCCGCTCAACCCTTTTCTGCTGGAAACAGTAGGAGGCAGAGTGTCCCTTCCTCCCACAAAAGGAACACTCCCTAGACCGCACTGTCTCCCTTTGTGCGGCGCCTCCCACTTCCATGGGTTCAGGTCTGACGACGGGATGTGCCGGAGGGGGCAGATCATTCCCGGTGCGTCCGCGGGTGGCTAGCAGGTTGTCCAGCTGGATCACCATGTCGAACGCCACATAATGGGCCAACTCCGGCCCGTTAGCCGACCAAACGGAGTTGGCCCAGTCCAACGCATTGTCCCTCAGGCAGGAGACAAGGGCTGAGACCTTCTCCCTATCCCCGAGGGCTGAGGGAGGCGAAATATAGCTCCAACTGCAGCAAAAACCCAGAGCACTGGGCTGCGTCTAAGTTGAATCCCTGAGGAAGGCTCAGTTGAATGGTCCTCCTCTGCGACGGTGGAGACGATGGCAGGGGCACTTCGGCCGGCTTGAGTGTTGGTGGTTGCTGCTCAGGTGGCAGCCTCGCCTCCAACTGCCGCATAGCCTGGACCATCTCGGTCATGTCCTCCCCCAGGGATGAAATCATGTTACCGTGTTGGTGGAGTAGGTCACTCCCCGCTGACTCCATTCTGGTGTGGTATTCTGTCACGATGCAGGTGTAGTGGAGTGTGTAGAAGAGAAACTCGAGTCAAACGCAGGGAGGCGATAAACGTAACTATTTATTGTATTTTCAATATACAAAATCTATCTCCAGTAATGTAAGACATAGAACAATACCACACAAAGACACCCAGAAACACAGGAACTAATACAGGCAACATAATAAGGGAATGGACACCAGGTTTGTGCAATAACAAGACATGACAGTGCCGTGGGAGGAGGAGCGGCGTGGCTAGAAGGCCGGCAATGATGCGCGCCGAACACCACGTCGGGATGGGTGGCGCGCGTCCTCGTTACACTAATTATAATGTAGATACTGAAGGTTTTAGCCAGCGAAGTTTACAGGTCTGATAGTTTACAGGTCCGCTTCTCTAACCACTACACTATTTAACAATATACGGGGACCCCCCCGTCTCAGTTCCAAGGTGTTACGCTGCTATATTATTGTGCTGGGGGATATGAGGGGTGTACTACTAACTTTTCTCAGTCTCCTCCAGTTTTAAATTTTAGGAGGAGATGAGGTCCTGATCCACACCTGTGGATTACCTGGTTTGGGGGACTCGTTGCTGTCCCTGTCCTTGTCCACCTGGTCATACTTCTGACCTAGTCTAAAATCAAATAGACTCTGGACTTAGAAATGTATTTATTATTCCAATTGGAATATCTCACCCGGCACAGCCAGAAGAGGACTGGTCACCCCTCTGAGCCTGGGTCCTCTCTAGGTTTCTTCCTAAAATTCGACCTTAGGGAGTTTTTCCCAGCCACTGAAATTCAACACTACTGTTGTTTGCTCCTTGGGGTTTAAGGCCGGGTGTCTCCGTAAAGCACTTTGTGACAGCTGCTGTTGTAAAAAGGGCTTTATAAATACATTTGATTGATTTGATTGAACAAGGGTTAGTCAGTCACTCAGTAAGAGACATTCGCTGTTCTTGGACGAAAAAAATACTCTCATCATGTCTAGATGTAGCTATCAATACTGCTGCCACAATTGTATTGAGATGTATTGAGAAACACAGACATTAGGTAAAGGCTTGGCTAGCTTAACAGTACTATTTTACCATGCTACAGGGGCGGAGAACAAGTATTTGATACACTGCCAATTTTGCAGGTTTTCCTACTTATAAAGCATGTAGAGGTCTGTCATTTTTATCAAAGGTACATTTCAACTATGAGAGACGGAATCCAGAAAATCACATAGTATGATTTTTAAATAACTAATTAGCATTTTATTGCATGACATAAATATTTGATCACCTACCAACCATTAAAGTCCTGGAGTGGCCTAGCCAGTCTCCAGACCTGAACCCAATAGAAAATCTTTGGAGGGAGCTGAAAGTCCGTATTGCCCTGCGACAGCCCCGAAACCTGAAGGATCTGGAGAAGCTCTTTATGGAAGAGTAGGCCGAAATCCCTGCTGCAGTGTTTGCAAACCTGGTCAAGAACTACAGGAAACGTATGATCTCTGTAATTGCAAACAAAGGTTTCTGTACCAAATGTTAAGTTATGCTTTTCTGATGTATCAAATACTTATGCCATGCAATAAAATGCAAATTATTTACTTAAAAATCATACAATGTGATTTTCTGGATTTTTGAACAGTTGAAGAGTACCTGTGATAAAAATTACAGATTTCTACATGCTTTGTAAGTGGGAAAACCTGCAAAATCGGCAGTGTATCAAATACTTGTTCTCCCCACTTTATGTCTTGAGATTATTTGAGGTCTAATTTAACCCTTATCCTAAAAGTTGATTCAATACCATAAAGTCCAAAAGAGCACAACAGACATTAGTCAATTAATATAGTTCAAAAGCTTTAAGTTAATGGCATAACCTAAAAATACACAGTTAAATGATTTACCAGTTAGACAATTAAATATGAAATCACTATATCAAATATTTAAAAAATTACATTCCAACACTGATATAATTAAATTGTTTCTTTAGGTACTGTGTATTCAGCTTTGCCCAGACTCTGTAGACTTTGGTTTCATCCTATCAAGTTTTATGGCCAGGGGGGTATTTCAGAAAGCAGGTTTAGTGAAAACCTAGAGTTAGTTGGTTCAGAGTTGATGGAATCTCTGGGTTTATGGTTTCAAAAAGCCAGTTCAGCGTTTCTCTAATATCCCCAAGGTGAACACTTCCTGTTTACTCTTGCTAAACAACTGCTGTTTCTTGTCTCATTGGGGGTATTTCAGAAAGCAGGGTCAATATACTCTGAGTTTAAACCACAACTCTGGGTTGACTGACTCTGAGCTGTCCAACTCAGAGTTGATGGGTTTCAGAACAGGTGGTAACAATTAGTTCTGTCAACTCTGAGTTGAGTTAACCCTGAGTGAAGCATGAACATGAGGAGATAAAAAGTCCTCATCAATGGAACGCAGATAACATGATCGTGGCAACAAGAGGGAAAGGTCTCGAACCCTGTATTTCTCCCCAGTGGAGTTAGAAATATTAATGAATGCATATGCAGAATATGAGTATATATATATTTTAAACGCTATACAATAGTAGCAGCAAAAGAACGTGAGCTAGCGTGGCAGAAAATGTGCTGACCGAGACAATGCGTTAGTATTAATTGGAAAAATAAACATCTCATCTCGAGTGTTCCACTCATTAAACATTTATATAATGTGTGTTTGTGGTTGTAATATCAATTTCAGAGTTTATTTATCAAATACACCGAATAAAACTGGAAGTGTGTGCCCCAATGCTCCAGTAGTGTCAACCATACAACAGCAGTCTGAACAGACCATAGCCTGGGTGGCTGTAGTCTTTGATGATGTTCCGTGCTTTCCTAAGGCATCATGGGGTAGATGCCTTGCACAGTGGGGGGACGGCAGCCGATGGCATTCTCCGCTGACTTTACCACCCTCTGGATGGACTTGCCATCCACAGCGGAGCTACTGCCGTACCAGGCAGTAAAGGAGCCTGAGAAGATGATCTCAATGGTCCACCAGTAGAAGTTGTTGAGTTTTTACAGACCTGCCACACTTCTTGAGTCTCCTCTTCAAGTCTCCTTCTTGAGGTCATCTATTTATGCAGGTGCAACCCAACAGGCACAAAACGTACTTGGTAGCAACTGAAGATGAAAAATAAAAATATACTTCAAATAGGAAGTATAATTCCAGTACAAGTAATTGTGATGTTGTTTAGCTCCCCCTACCTAATTAAACACCTTTCAGTGGCTACATTCAGCATGTGATAGATTTAAGTAATAAGTGAAAATGTCTAAGCAGAAAAAAGTACAAATTCCAGAAAAAAGTAGAATTCTTTGTTGGCCTACCTGCACATTAATGCTTTGCAAAGACTTCATATTCATATAATCTCCTTCATTTAATGAGCTGTGCTAGGATAATGAGTGCCATCTATGTTGCCAATCATTCCTGGAAACCCTAAAATATTCATTGATTAGTGCAAGACTCAAAGCTTCATACTAAATTAACTGATTACTTAGATTTATATCTTCAATTCTGTGCAATTTCTTTTGCCAGACCGCGTAAGCAGTGAGTGAGTGAGTGACTGGCTGACTACACCTTGTTAAATAGCATTGTGGTTAGAGAAGCGGACTTGTGAACTATCGGTCCCGAGTCTGTATCTCCTCGCAGGCGAAGCGATGTGCACATTATGAATTATTCTGTATATACAAAGACTTCGCTGGTTAAAACTGTTAGTATCTACATTATAGTAAGCCTGAAATAAAACAATTTATGGTTATATTGCGACTGCTTCTGGTGGATTTTCGAAGTACACATCCGTGCATGCGTTTTGGGTCAGGATAGATAAACCCATTTGTTGGCTTCACATACAGTAGTTATGTTATAGTAAGCCTTAACTGAAACTGTATACGGTTATATTGCGACTGTTTCTAGCATGGAGAAGTTCATCTTCAGTCTCGCTAGCAATTGCTCAATTCTTATGATTATTCCTAGGAAGTTAGTAGATACTAGTAAGCCTATTACTGGTTAATAAGCAGTTAAAACAGCCAGGGGAAAAAGCAATAGAGTTCACAGACGCTATGGTGGATGGAAACTTAATAAGAAACGTTAGTCAGTTTAACACAATCATCAATGGAGTTTAGCTACTGCTGAAATAAGTAATGTTGTGGTGTAGTGGTTAAAGACAGTGCCTCTCACATGGAAGACCTTAGTTTGAATCTCTTGAGAGCAATAACATTTATTAATTATTTCTGGTAGATTCCACGATTCTCTCGTCATTTCACTTGATGAAAAAGTAAATTATCGTCGCCTATCGTCGTATAAAAAAATACGTTCTTATGCCATAAAATGAAATAGCTTTGGCAGACTTGCTAGCAATTACTCAATTCTTATGACTGTGTGAATGTAAGTTAGTGGATACCGGTAAAGCTTATTACTGGCTAATACGCTGTTAAAGTGGCCAGTGGCAAACGCCATACATAGACGTTATTTGTGGTGGAGGTAAACGTTAGTCAGTTTAACTGTATCAATGTCACGATTGGCCATTTAACTATTAAAACAGCCAGTGGCAACAGAGGATTTGTTCAGGATAGAGACAAGAGGCTATACTGACTTCCAGCAAATATACACTCACCTAAAGGATTATTAGGAACACCTGTTCAATTTCTCATTAATGCAATTATCTAATCAACCAATCACATGGCAGTTGCTCCAATGCATTTAGGGGTGTGGTCCTGGTCAAGACAATCTCCTGAACTCCAAACTGAATGTCAGAATAGGAAAGAAAGGTGATTTAAGCAATTTTGAGCATGGCATGGTTGTTGGTGCCAGACGGGCCGGTCTGAGTATTTCACAATCTGCTCAGTTACTGGGATTTTCACGCACAACCATTTCTAGGGTTTACAAAGAATGGTGTGACAAGGGAAAAACATCCAGTATGCGATAGTCCTGTGGGCGAAAATGCCTTGTTGATGCTAGAGGTCAGAGGAGAATGGGCCGACTGATTCAAGCTGATAGAAGAGCAACTTTGACTGAAATAACCACTCGTTACAACCGAGGTATGCAGCAAAGCATTTGTGAAGCCACAACACGCACAACCTTGAGGCGGATGGGCTACAACAGCAGAAGATCCCACCGGGTACCACTCATCTCCACTACAGATTTCTGCTGAGTATTTGTGCTTCAATATCAACTGGCATTTCAAGAAAAGGACATGCACTGTCTGACACATTTAGATGGCAGGTTTCAATTAAGAGCAGAACAAACTCGGTTAGTTGGATAAAACCTGCTAGTGAGCAGGTTAGCTTCACATATTTTGTTGCCATAGTAACTGATTCAGAGAAACACAGAACTTTTGTCTCGTCCATCTATTGTGTTTTCTGGATGTTGTATTTTTGTTGTGTGGAACCCCGCATTAGCTGATTGTTTAAAGAAAGCTAATATGTATCCTCATCAACAAAAATGATTAACAGAGATGCTCAAAATTAACAGAAAGTCCTTTTAATGTTTCAGTGTCTTCAAAATCATTAAACAAAAACATGAATGGGGAGAGAGCTTCTTGTTCTTTCTTTAGAGCGAAGGCCTTTCTATGCATCTGGACAGCAACCTCTATTTCCTCATCCTTCAGGGGGGAGGACTTGTAGCCGGTCTCCGAAGAGGCCCAAGTTGGCATTTAACCAGGCAACAGCATCCCCAGGTCAACAACGCATGTTGGCCCCTGAAATGAAAGGTCACAACAATCACATACTGTAGCAGATGGACATGACAAAATTATTATTTTGTTTACACCTCTAAATAACGACAACATGGTTTATATGAAGCTACAAAATAAATGGATGTTGCCTGATTGCATATAGTAACAGGTAGATCAGCATCATCATGAAACCCATATAGAAAATACATTTATTTTAAATAGATTTTTGAATACATTTGGAAAATATATTCCTGAATACATTTGGTAAATATATATCAACATTTTTGAAATTGGCCGCTTAAATATATTTATAAAAAATATATTTAATACATTTTTAAAACACACATTTTAATATACTGTAGCATTGGGCAGGCTGTCTTTCAAACCTGCAACCTTATGTATCACAGTCAGGCACACTAACCACTACTCCAAACAGAATTATTTCATTTGGAGGTGCAAGTAGTGGTCTTACCAAGTTTACTATAGTAAGTTAGAAAATACATGTACAACCATAAGATGAAATGCATTTTGGTAATGTTTATATATAAAATGTGTTTCAACACCTATATATAATCAATACATCAGTAATTACATATCATACATTTGGACAAAACTGAAATGTATTTATACATTTTTAAAAACATTTGGTAATAAAAGCTGAAATACATTTTGATACCTGAAATTTATTTTGAATTAAGTTAAAGTTATTCGACATATTCATCATATATTCTATATACATTTTGCATTGCAAAAATATATATCTATTTTCCATTTAGGAACTTAATCTAGTTACAACACATACCCTAATTGACAAGAGCTGGCTAACATGTAGCCTACCTCGACGCGTAGCTAGCTATCTTAAAACGTAGCTATAAAAGGGTGTCGTGTTTTCTGTGTTCTGTAGCAAGCAATTGGAATCTTAGATTCAAATAATTTAGTACATAATCGATCTTCGTGAAAACGTTAATTACCTATCCCTAAATGTATAGCTATAGTTAGTCATATGGAAGCGTTTACAGAAATCTTTTTAACTGACCCTATAATTTTTCCTTTATAAAAGCACGCACTTAATCACAAACACCAGACCAATGTAAAACTATTTGATATCAAAAATTATATTCTTGACGTCAAAAAGTCGAATTGTTGATATCACAAATTCATTTAATATATGATAAAACGACTTGCCATAGGAACCCACATTTTAAATAATGCCCCAGACTTTCGGTCTGTAAATAGACCCTCCTCGATGGGGCAGCAGTATTCTTAAAATGGGATTTCTTCGATTGGCTGAAGGAACTTCTAATGTAGTTGGGCAAGCAGCCAACACCGCAGAAGTCCGCGGAGTGGGATGTCGTAAATCGGTTTCGAGAGTAATGTTACACATTAACGCTTCAAAAATGGCTGTGATTTTAAGGCTAACGTCAACATACAATACAATTATGTAACCTAGATATTACATTACATCCGATTAAAATGAACGATATTTGTTGCACTTCGTTTTATGTGATTTGGTGTTTATATTCGTAGGCTGCGTAAAATGTTAGGTAAAATGTGGATTTGGTAAATTAATAACATGCCATATACTATCCAAACGCTGGGATGCACAATCGTATTCGGAAATATAATGTTGTAAAAACGTAAAAACTATCAGGTGATGATAGGGCAAGGCTTTTAAATTGTTTTTTTGTTACATGGGCCAAATAAAATAAAAGGTTTACACATTATTTATCCCAACTTTGGGGTGAATTGTAACAACTGCTGATTGGCTCGCAGTATTAAACCAGATTCTGATTGGTCGTTAGTAAGTTCCCAGGTTTGTATCCAAGCCTCTTGTGCACGTCGGTGTGTCTGTAATCTGTTTCTGTTGGGGCAGGAGGATCGCAGCGAGCGATGGTAGTTGGAGACTATTTTCTCCTTTTCAAACCACATAGAAACAATTTCCCTTTTCTAAACGGACTTCCAGATTCTATTTTTCGTTGATGGACTACCGAATTCATTTATTTAACATTGAGTGGAAGTCCGGCGCAGTGGAGTCTCTGAAAGGAAAGTTTAAATCCCTGTGCTTCATTCACTAAACGGGGAGAAGAGGTGAGAGCGAAGTATGGTATAATTCTCTATATCCTACCCGATAGCCTACAGTCACATTAAAGTATTATATATGTATATGTGTGTGTGTGTGTGTGTGTGTGTGTGTGTGTGTGTGTGTGTGTGTGTGTAAAAAAATACTGATTACGCCTTTTAACATGCCATGTTTATCGTTACACTTGGCTGAAATGAATATGCATGAACGGAGTTCCGCATAGACCAGTAGAACCAGCCTGTAGCTTAAGTGAGTTTCGAGTGGAGTTATCCAAACGTTATCTTTGGTGTATAATATAGGCCTACCTGTCTAACCATGGCGGGGATAAGCAATGGCCACATGAAGACCCTGGAGGACCTGACTCTTGACTCGGGCTATGGAGCCGGGGACTCCTGCAAGTCTCTCAGCCTTTCGTCCTCAAAGTCCAATTCACAGCCGTTTATGACGGCCCCGCACCGGGGAAACTGGAGGTACTACTCCGGGTCCATGAACAGTCGCAACAACAGCTGGGACACGGTCAACACGGTGCTGCCCGAGGATCCAGAAGACATCTTCTCCAAGTGTCCCCGGTTACCCGAGCTGGAAGACTTTCCTTGGACCGAAGATGACGTTGGAAAGTTACTGTGTAAAGTAGCCGAGAACGTCAACGGAGTCAAAGGATCTCCTGTATCGACATTTTCCATCGAAGCAGCCCGGAGGTTATCCACGCTTCTTCGGCGAGCCCTCATCCGAATTTCGAGGGAGGCTCAGCGTCTGAGCGTCATGCACTGCCGCTGCACGCGTTTTGAGGTACAGAGCGCCATGAGGCTGGTGTTAAGCTGGGCACTTGCAGACCACTGTGTCTCGGCCACGGTCAAAGCCATCTCCATGTACAGTATGAGCGCTGGGGAACTCCTAAGGAAGGGCAAGTCTGCCCGCTGCGGCCTCTCCTTTTCCGTGGGTAGGTTCTTCCGATGGATGGTTGACACCCGCATCTCCGTGCGCATCCACGAGTACGCGGCTATCTGTCTGACGGCTTGCATGGAGGCGCTTGTGGAGGAGGTCGGTGCCCGGGTACTGATGGCTGAGCGAGGTCACTCCGGGGTGGAGACGGGGTCAGCCTGTGCCCCTGTGTCGGCTGAAGCTCTAGATGGGGTAGTGAACAACGACGCGGAGCTGTGGGGGTTCCTGCAGCACTATGAGCATCTCATCTGCGGCAAGAACGCAAATGGTAAGAAGTCCCCAATTAAAGTTATGTGTTTGTTTTTGTGCTGTGTGCATGTATATGCGGATCTAAGTGGAACATATAGTATAGGATTTACATTGACTCTTAGCATTTCGTTTTGTCTGTCAAACTCCCACCCCAGCGTAGAGCAAAAGTCAAACTCCTCTTTCCACTCACTCCTGTCTAGATGTGATGGAAAAGGTGTAACGTGTCCGACCAGTGGAAGGATACAATGGGTCTCCTTTGTGTGGGAAGGCTTGAGATGGCCCAGGGTATTTTCAGGTGGAAAATGCAGAAGGCCTTAAAAAAGAAACAAAGAAACAATTTTCCTGGCTGGACAAGAAACTTTTAATCAGAAATAATTGGGAAAGTATTGTTGTAGTTATATGAAGGAAATGTCTTTAATGTTTATGAATTGGTGAATCAGCATACATTCGTCCATTCCAAATCACAGTTAGACTTGATTCTGCATGCTGCCTACTCATTTCACTAAAGTGTCCCCTGTCTTTCAAATCTCAAATTATGTCTGTCTAGGCCTTTTCTCCCTAAGACTTGATTAATTAATTTGGTTTAGATCTGATTAGAGATCAGTATTTGAATGAGCAGCCATATCCCATTTATTTTTTTAAATATTTGAAGATCTTATGGGGGATCAGTGTTGACTCGTAGTCTCATTGGAAACCTGGCCTTGTGTAGGTGGCAGACAGTTGTTTGTTAACCTGGAGTAATTTGGATTTCAAAATTCATGCATTGGACAAAAAGTTCAGAGGGGAAGTACCTGCGGCATTATCACCCAATGGGGTTTTAAAAAGGGTCTGAAAGAGAATGGATGTGAGAAGTGTGCAATGGTGGTCTTCCCTTGGTTTTGGCATTTGTGCTGCTGTCAGCTTTTACTCTCACCCCTTTCTCCCTCTGCTCTTACATTCTTCTCTACTCCATGCTGTCTTTCTGTCATCCCTCTTCTCTCTCTTTGTCATCCCTATCCTCTCTCTGTCATCCTTCACCTTTTGTCATCCCTCACCCCGCTCTTTGTCATCCGTTGGTTTTCTTTGCCATCATTCTCTCTCTTTGTCTCTCTCTCTCCATCATCCTTCTGTTTCAAAATGCCGGTCCAGTTTTTGACCAGCATTTGATCACCACTATCGGACAAGTGTAGTTGGGTGAGCGTTTAACAACCTATTTTTACTTGCCAATATCATACCAGTGTTGGGACATTGTAATGAGGTTTTGGTTGTGGCTCTCGGCCAGCTCTCCAGAGCACAACTCTTTTCATGACCACACAATTGTCCTTTGTCTTCGAAAGCCTCCACAGCTTAGCCCAATGCGAAGGGAGAGAAAACAAACACAAACGGACAGGCACACAATTTGCTTGCTCACAGACGCTCAATGCGAACACTGACTTTTAGCCTATCAACAAAAGCAGGTCAAGGGTTAGGCTGACACCAACAGCAGCAGTCGTGGTTTAAGCTCTGATCATTACGACATCCCAGTGCTCCTGACATGGAAACATTCCTCTACTCACAGTTGTTCCCAGTCCTGGTCCTGGGGACCCAACGGGGTATACATGTTTGTTTTTGCCCTAGCACCTGGTTCAAATTAAAAAGTTATAGGTACAATAGGTTGATTATGTCAATCAAGTGTGTAAGTGGTAGGGCAACATTTGAATCAGGTGTGTGAGTGCTAGTGCAAAAACAAAAACGGGGATTCGATCCAACAACCTTTCAGGTGCGCTAACTGCTAGACTATCTGCCATGAAGTTGCTACAACAGGTGTTAAAAGTGACTATTTGTTAACACATTATTGGGACCTATCATTTACATTTATTGTATGAGATTGAGGTCTGGATATTGAGGCCTGCTTTAGATTGAGTCCTTTCCCTCCCAGGTGGTGTGACTTAATCAACGGCTGCTGATGAATATGGGAACATATTCACAGTCTAAAAAATATCTATCAACCTTGCAGCATGACTGAAAAGACAATTAAATACAACTTTAAGCTGTTGTGTTGAATGCAGCTCTAGCTTTGGTGTATCGAACAGATGTCTGGCAGTTGGACAGTGAATGTAGCCTATTTCTGGAACTGAAGTCATTTGTTTAAGAAGGAGCAGTATGTGTAATAAGAACAGCCATTTCTCCTGACCACCTCACTTCTTTATAGGCCTGGCAGAGCCTGTTCCACACACACACACACACACACCCTACAAACCCAATGCACCTTCTACTATACTGTCATAACGGTCTTTAGGAAAGCAGGAGAGAAAACAAGGCCAGTTTCTCTGTGTTAGCAGAAGTCAACTGGTAGGGATGGTTGGATTACTGGGGGGAGGGACTTGGGATAGTGAATGCTGATTCATTGAATGTCCATATGTCCTCTGTCTGTGTTTCTTTCACTCTCACCCTCTTTCTGTTTTTCTCTCCCTCACGCTCTTTCTCTCCATCTTTCTCTGATTTTCTCTCTACCATGTTTTTTTTCTGTACTCCCCCCTCCTTTTCCACCTCTCATTCTCTTTGAGTCCAACATCTGGAACTCTTTAAGACAGCATTGAGTTCTACAACTCCACATAACAATCCCCCAAAACCCTGCTCTCCTATCTTCTCTTTCGGGCAAGCAGCCTTGCTTTTATTGATCAGTTGTCTAATTTTCCTGTGTCATGCTCATCAGGAGTCCATCAGTGTATGAGAGTGCTAATTCACTGACGGTTCAAACATGCCTGTTCATACTTTCTTTTATTTATTCATTTTGCTCGTTCCCTCCATCCTATTGGAGCAGTGCTTGCTAAACATCACTCTGGCCTTCAGTGGCTTTGACGTGCCTGACCGGTATATGCGTAAGCTCACTATTGATTTGTGACTTGGCAGCTCTGTGATATTTTACCACATTACTTGCACTTGCATTTAATTCCACTACTAGACAATATGGTATCCTGTTGCGATGAAATGAAAAACACACAAAATGAGTAAGAGTTAATTGTTATCCTAATTTATGTGGTGCTTTGACTGTGTGTGGAGATGAATGGATTTATTGATGGTTATACCAAATCTGTTGTTCTGACCCTGACCACGGCGGTTAACCCTAATTTCTCCCAGGTCCTTGCAGTAAATTAGAATTTGTTCTAGGTCATACTTACCTGGGCTAACAAAATAAGGCTAAAAAAGTCTGAAATCACCCAAAGCTAGGACTCTCCAGCAGTATTCCTTCTGAGAAATCCTTGTATAGGTTTTCCCTGATACCCTAATCCAGCCCACCAGATTCTACTCATTGGTTGGTTCATAAACTGAAACAGGTCAGTGGCAACATGGTTTGGAATGAAGACCTGTAGGAAGATAGCTGTCCAGGCACAAAGTGTCTTTTAAACCTGTCCCCAGGGACCACCAGCCACATCATGTATTTTATCTTTTCCTAAAACTAGCGCCTTTGATTTGTAAAATTGGTTGTACGCGTTAAGTGCTTCAAATAGTGACCAAAAGTGCTAAAAGTTAAGTGCTAAAAAATGACAAGAAAATTATTGCTGAGCTGCTGTAGTGTGGTAACATTGGCTTCCGACCCGAGACCAGGGGTCAAGTCCTTTCATCTTTGTCTTCCGCACACCTATTTCCTGCTGTTTGTACACTCCACCAATAAACATATGAAGCAATTCAGGTGTATAGTGACCCCTGTTTCGTTTTTAAATTTAGAAGTGTGCAATTGAAACTGGATGTTATTTCTTGCTGCTCTACACAGTGCCACATCTGCCACTAGAAAGTTTTAGCCACCAATTAGGATATTCTCACATTTGCATGCCTGAGTGTGTGGAAAACTCCAGCTCCATGCACATAGGCGGCTCCTCCTCACCAGAGACCAGGTGAGTTCAATGCCCACCCCCACGTGTGTCTCCACTTCCCCTCTCTCCCTCTGAGTCCTAAGGTGCCAAAAAAAATCCTTGGAGAAATAAAATCTGTACATAAAAAACAGTTTCTTCGTGTTTTTGGAGAAAATGATTTCCATGGCACTGTACGAATTGGTTCTGTTGTGCTGTCTGTGTTGAGAGTGGCATGTGAATGGTACAGAAAAGAGAGGCAAGGAGATAGGGTCTGGCTCAGTGATCACAGATGGAAAAACCAGAGGTACCGAAACACAGAAACACTCATGCCCTCCCAAACACCACAGACTTGCACAAGGACACATACAGTTGGGTCAAGATAGAATCAGATAAACATATGCCCGGTGAAAACATACAGTGCACACCATGCATATTTGTCCCAACTCATCATTAAAGGAATTACATTCATATTTAACCAGATTAGGTTCATTAATAACATATCAGCAGTGCTATTGGTCATTAATGACTGTTTACCTTCAGAACCCATCCACTAGAGCAGAGGTGTCAAACTGGTTCCAGAGAGGGCAGAGTTTCTGCAGGATTTTGCTCTTGTGCTTGATTTGTTAACGAGGTCACTAGTTAGTTAAGATCTTCCTTCACCTGGTTCTATTTGGTCTCAGTCGGGCACCAATTGAAAGGAAAAACCAAAAACCAGCATACACTCTGCCCTCCGTGGAACTGATTTGACACCCCTGCACTAGAGGCAGTTCTGAACGTATTCATAATTAAATAGAGTGGCTATTTGCAGGGAATGGTGTGCGGCCGTTTCTGCAACCGACTTTTAGCCCAATGGTTGCAAGTTCAATTCCATGGAGGGACAACAAATTGTTTTATTGGGGAGTTGTTTTGTTTAAGCAGGTGTTTTCTTTTTTTGTAACCTTAACCTTAATCCTAACTCCAATACTGTAATACTTAACCTTAACCCTTAGTTAACCTTAAGCTATTATGTTAATCGTAACTAGGGTTTTTTCCCTATAGATTCGATTACATTAAAGGACAAACATAATAGCGAAATGTTGAGGAGCAACATAATAGCGTGTCCTTAAGGATAAATAGCATTAGGAATATGTTGATATCGAACATAATTGCACCGATTTATGTTCATACTGAATGTAATCAGGGTTTACAAAATAATCTTAATTCCTGAGAGGTATAGTTTTTCTGTCCTGACATTAACAAGGCTTTTAGTATGACCTCAATATTTAGGGTGAAAGTTGCACCCAGTCCCAGATTTTTGAGTACGTTTAACATTTCCACAACTAATGGTTGATGGTAGGATTTGGGAGGGGAAAGCTGATCTTAGATCTGTACCTAGAGGGAAACCTCAGCCCAGAGCCAATATTTGTATAAATGTATTTAAGTTTTTTATAAACTGTGTCACAGGACTAGTGTGATCAGAGTTATGCTTGTAAGTCACCCAGCTTTGTGGGTTATAGGGATTAATCCTGTTGTTCTGCAAGGGTGTGTGTCCTTTTATGGGGTCCTTGTTTTTGTCTGGAGACGTCACACAGTCAATGTCACTATTTAATTTCATGCTTCCTGTATGAACCCAGCTGGAAAAACACTGGCCCGAAGGATTAGGAAGACCCTGTTTGTGTCTGTGTGTGTCTTTCCGTGTATGTGTGTATGTGTGCGTGTGTATCTGTATAACCAAGGTATTATCTGAAAGCCACAAAGTTTCAGTTCAGAGGGGAATTCTAATTCAAAAACAATCTTAACTGCTGTCCATCCGAATCTATCATTTCAGAACCAATTCCCATCCCCCATTCTCAAATCCTGAAAATGAAATGTTTTTAAAAGGATAGTTCATTGTTATTAAAGGGATAGTTGGGGATTTTGACAAAAAATCTTGTTTTTTAGTGATGGGGAGAATGTAGATACTTTTTCGCGTCATGGTTTTGTGTTTATTAATGAAATTCTGCCCAAAAACACAGTATCAACTCATAATGCATGCAGAATCTTGAAAATCAGGAGAATTACAATACACATCACACCGGAACCTAAGTATTGTAATAACACTGTATCATGACGTCCTTAGCCTTTTTATCTTTTCATCTAGCAGCACAGTTTCGTACTAAAGAGTTAGAGAGGGTTTTGCATTAGCACAATGAATAGAGGTCTTCCCCAACAGTATTTCTCTTCAACCAGAGACAAAAATAGAAACCACATTGCCAAAATCTCAAACTTTCTATTTAAGACCTCATTAAATAAACGTGTAAATCCTCTCATGTTCCGCACTCTTGCTAAACCCTCCTGTTGCCCTCAGATGATAGTCAGGGTGTGTTCCAATTGGCCACCTCGTTTTCTGTATAGTACACACATTTCTCCCAGGGTCCGCAGGTGTAGGGAAGCATTAGGAAGCAGACCATTTCTTAGTTTCCTCTGATGCTCTCCTGCAGTTCAGATTCATCTACTGCCAGCCTTGTTCCCATCGAATAATGACTCCATGACTCACCACGCTGAACTCTGTTTACACTACAGGACTTCTGACGCTAAGGAACGAGAGAGAGAGATGGACAGAGAGACTTTTTGTAAATGGAAAACTGGAAGGCATTTTGTCTCAGTTAATGAGTCCTCTGCAGCAGAGCAGATAGGTTCTACACACACACACACACACACAAATCACACACACTCATGGCTAATGGGAAAAGCAGAGGGTTTGGTTCAGAATCTTGCTGGCCGGATGGATTTCTCTTAAATGGCAGTTGTGTTCAACTGAGACTTTGGTACTAGGTATCCCATAACCTTGGTGTGCAGGTTGGCCAGTAGACAGGGCTGCCACAGTACCACCTGTGTTGAGAGGGAGAGAGAGAAAGACAGACGGCGTAGTAGTTACACCATCTAACCAGAACCAAAACTGGTGCTGGCAAGGTGAAGAACCCTAATTTCTTCCATATGTTGCTCTGGATAAGTATCTCTTAAAGACTGACATGTTACCAAGAGGATGAGTGATAGAAGGAACCAGAGGGGTCAACAGCAAATGAAAGAGCATGTATGTCAAAAGAGGGCCTGGCATAGAGGGACCCTGAATTTAAGTAGATGTTTTCATTGGGCTTCACGACTCACATCCAAGTGCATAATTTTTCCTCCCTGAGCTTGTCCTGTTTATGTAGGATATGATGTAGAGCGCTCTAGTGTGAAGGGTCATCTTCGGACCTTCAGTGCCGTGTGGCCCATTGTCACGTTACCTTCGCCATTCAGCCGTGACCAGACATTACGCAAAGCTACCAGGCAAGACCTGTTCATTCTCATCCGCCACTGATCACCACGACAACGCTTACCAGACAGGAAATTATAGGTAGGTTGGGAAGGTGGCTAACAATGACACAACCCTAGGTTGGACATTTTGAAGATGGAGGCAAGAAATAGGGAAGGATGAAGAGATGGACAGGGAAAAGAGAAGGAGAATGAAGGCAAAACAAAATCCTTACATTAAACAGGTGGATCATCATTTACCAGTCCCCCTTGTGTCCTGGATATGAATACTGCTAACTCCCAAATGGTATACAAAGTAGCGCACTATTTCTGAACATGGCCCATAGCCCATAAGGATCAATGTAATTAATGGGGTACCTTTCAGGTCAAAGCCTTAACAGGCCCCATTTCTCATTTCTCCTGCTCAGCCCTTCCTGTCAAACCAGCCATTAAGTAATGCATGAAACCTTCAGGGAATTCTGAGGGTTGTGTTAAAGAAAAATATGTTCAGTTTTTTTGCAGAGGGATCTGAGTCTGAGAGCACCTAACAGGTTTTCCTCACATCAGGACCTCAAGTCCAGCTCCTGTGCAGATATTTACTATTGCCACTAATTTGGGATAAAACCGAATATTTATTGGAATTTAACCCACACAGATATTTTCTAATCTTAATCTGATCATCCTGTTGTTGCAGAAAATAGAGCAAGGAGGTTGTACATTTTTTGTTGTACTTTTTTTTTCATTCAAATGGTCTGACCTAACAAAACTTGTGTGTGTGTATATTCTTGCAAGTGTGTGCCCAAACCAAACCCCAGCCAGTTACTACCGTCAGTAGAGGCCGATTTTATGGGCGGCATGACAGTATAGTTCTATTATTTTTATAACTTGGATCAGATCATACGTTTTGATGGGGGGGTGGAGGGGGGTATGTGTTCTTTACGTGAAAGGAGAGAGAAAGATAGACAGTTTTGTTTTCTGCAAGAGAGAGACAGAGCGAGGGGGGGGGCAATGTGTTGTTTTAGTAAACTGAATAACAGAATCTATTGTTGCTTAACTATTTTCTGTAATTGAGTAAATGAAGAAATACAAAGAGGAGGAGAGATGTGATATTGTTCTAGAGAATCAGTATGGACTTAAGTGGGAGATAGTGATGGAGGATGTGCTCTATGGGAGAGACAGAGAGGATGAATGGAAAAAGATCTTTGTGTCCAGGGGATTGACACTAATTGCCCTTCTCTGTGCTCTCTGATGAAATCTCTTAGCCTGTTTCAGACAGACCCGGTATGGATGAAGAGATAGTCAAAAGAGCAGTTTGGAGGGTAAGAAGGATAGAGTTGCGGTCATCCCACCCCCTAGATAAACCCTCTCGCTGTGTGTGTGTAAAGGCAGACAATCTCTTTCCTGTACCATGGAAACCATGGAGTTTCATGGTTTCTCTTTGCTTTTAAGCCTGTTTTTCTCTCCTTTAAATTTGAAGCCATGTCTTTTTTTATAAACGAAATTAGTGTGCCTTTGTGACAGTATCAGGGACCTCTTTGTTGGTTGAAGTCCAAAAAATACTGGGTAAACTGCATTGTCCAGCCCAGATATACCGTATAATACACAGGAAACACACACACACACACCTAATAACCTGACACTTGGCTGACCCCGCCCTCCTCGCCAGTTAGGAAAGTTGGCGGTATGGCAAGCAGAGATGATGAAGTAGGAATGTCTTCCCAGCTCCTTCTTGCAGACCATAAACACCAGCCTGTGCCTGCTCTCCACTAGATTTACTGTAAGAAAAGAGAGAGAGAGCTTTTCTGACTTTTCTATCCAGTAATGTGATAAACAGAAGTGGTGAATGGTAAAATGGTAACACACTGACAGAAGTAATACCATTGAGAGAAATGCAAAGTCGTATGACGTTATAAACTTGATGTTTGTATTTGAGCAAGTAGTGTCACTGTGCGTGTGTGCGTGCGTGTGTGTGCCTGCGAGAACAATTACAGGAATTGTATGTAGGGCATGAAAGTCTGGTTCTCTCTGCATTCCTTTGCTTTGATGTATTCTTATCTGTCTTTCTCTTCTCCTGGTTTGTTGTAGATGGTATCTCTAAAAGAGTTTGAGTAGTTTGAATGTTTTTTTGTGTGGTAATTCTGTGTGGTCATTTCTGTAGTCATTTCATCATACAGGTAGCTCTCTTGCTCTCAGTCGTTTTCCGTTTGATGCCTAATACTATCTGGATCAACTGAAAAAATAACTGCTGTGTGTTGGTGGTTTGAGGGACTAAAACAACCACAGAATACTGGGGTAAATAGCAGGGGGACAGCAACAGGGCAGCAAATATAGCTAACATTTCCCAGTAGTTAGAGCAATGGGAAAAGGCTTTTTGAAACCCTGGGCATAGAAAACGCACATGTAGTGCTAAAGCTACATGTATCGCTACAATAATTTCCACCTAACACAAATGTAAAAGTTGAATTGTAGTTAGTTTATCTACCTTAGTTGATTTTGCTGAATGTGTATTGCATTGGATACCAAATAACAAAAATGCTAATGTATATGTTAAAAGTAAGCAATTGCAAAGCGTGCTGGGTATGATTATTCTACTTTACTCCACCCCCAACGACTCGTTACAAAAATGACAAAATTATAGTTTAGTCATGTGAAGTACAAATGACTACACACTCCTTATAATGGATGGAACATAAATAATGCTTTTTTTGTTTGTCGGTGGTTTTTCCACAGTGCACTTTAAAAGCCAGCCTAGCCCCATAATGCACAAAAGCACAGGGTTGGGTCCTAGTTGTTGACATTGCTAGTCTAGGCTTGCACAGAGGCTGGGGACAGTGAACGGGTAATGGAATACATTGTTTTTAACCAACATTTACAATTATTAGCCATTTGAACCACAGTCAAATTGTAATTAAGCTGTACAGCACAAGGGCACAGAACTGGACAACCGTATTTCTCAGAAATTACCAGTTGTTTAATACTAGATAGTTTTGTTACCACTTGGATATATAATTTTGGTTTAAAGTTTAAATGAAATTGAGATCCTTAACGTTAAGAGAAACCCAAAAAACTTTTTCTATTTCTTTCACAAAATGTCAAATGTAATACCGTTTTCATCATAAAAAAATAATACTGTTTTTGCATCTGCTTAATTAGATGTATCTCTAAGGGCCAATTTATGCTTCAATGTCAAACGTGTCTGCGTAGGATCCGCGGACACCGTGCAGATCCGCCAAGGCTGCATAGACTACGCACACTGGCTCAAAAATCTAAAAGCGCATAGCTATGCGTTTGTCAACCGCACGTAATATATCTTACGAAATCCCCTGCCAAAATGTATTTGGGAACAGGTCATTACATTTTTTCGTATTTTTATTCGGAATGTGATTATGGTGTGGAACTGCTTTCAGTTTCTACATAATTGTCGGAGTGTATGCTTGTTATGTTTAGATAGCAAAAGACCATCTGTTGATCTGTACACAGGAAGTCACGTTCATTCAAAGCATGACAAGGAAGACCGGCTCCGTAACCTCATGAATAAGACTAATGCTGCAATAAATTATTTAATTATTCTCTCCCTTGACAACCGGGTACACGGTTCATTATTTCAAACACTATACGAAACGGAAATTTCTAACATAATGCATCTTAAAAAATAATCTAATTTAACCAATACATTTGTCTAACTACAGTAATGTAACTGGCTAAAACATTGCCACAATGCAACCAAAACTTGGAGCACAGAAATGGAAAGATCTTAAAGAGAACGTCTATATATGCGTAGCAGTAATGGCTGATTGGGACTGAGTAGGTTATATATTGAAAATATGTGACATAATTACCTGTGTTGAAAACAAAGGGATTTGAATGTGGCATAGTTATGAATTAAAACATCAAACAATACAATTTTTATGACCTGTTTTTTGGACAGTAATATAATTACTATTAATAAAGGTGAAATCCTGTAATTCAGAAAAGGTGGAAGCTGATGAGGGACAAATATGTAAGAGTAAAGAAGTAACTGAGGATGGAAAGTGGTGATGCAGGAGGGAAATAAGTACCTCAGTTTTATATAATGCTTTCTTGGCAGTCTGGGCACATAAACACTGTGAAACCGACTCCATTTTTGGGTAGGACACAAATTCAGTGTTGATTACTTCTACTACATAGTTGTCTAACTGGGCAGTAAAGATGAAAGATTTGTATTAGCAACACAGGAAACTAAAACAAAACTTAGTTGACATTTTTCTCAATAGAGAGTCATTCCTATAGACTGGGAGGAAACAAAATATGTTGTCACGTTGTTGGAGAAACTGAATGCATCTGAATGATTCTGTTGCGTTTATTTTACACGTACCAACCGTTTGTTTGCATGGCTAAGTTACTTAGCTAACTACTCAGTTGAAACACATGATTCTCACATCGTCTAGATGTAGCTATCAATATTGCTTCCACGATTGTTTCCCCAGTTATATTGAGATGTATTGAGGAACAGATAAAGTAAGTTTGGCTAGCTAACACCAATAGTACTACTTTGCCATGCTAGCTCCAATATTTAATGCAGCGATTTTCAATGTGGTTTTTCTTCTGATGACTAAATAGTTTATGCTGTTGCAACAAAAGAGAAAGGGGGAACGGGGACAAGAGTGTCAGGTAGCTTTAAAAGTTGAATTAAGTGATGTATTTACTTGAACCTGAAAAGCCTTATTAATTAGAAGGAAATTATTATTACCATCTCTTAAAGGTTATGCTTTGTGTTTTTTTTTATAAGTGTATGTATTACTTTAGTAGGCAAAGAGTCTTGATAGTGAGGGACAGAAGAGTAGAGAGCCAACAGGGGACATGGAAGAGGAGTAGACCAGAGTGGAACAGAGGATGTCGGAGACAGCAGAGAGAAAGAAGGCATGCAGGGTTGATGGGGGTGTATGTACATAAAATGTACATAGAAAGTGAATTTCTATCTACATTCAATGTATATTAGCATATTTTAATGTTACATTCATAGGCATATTACACATTTATAATATTTAATATTTCTATCCATATTTTCAATGTACACCATTCTATACTCTTTCTATTTGCTTCTAGTTTACATTGTCATTTATATTTTTGCTTTATAAATTTCTCAATGCTTACTGCGTAGATGTCACAAGAATATCATTGTTCAGAATGACAGTATGTTATTAAGTGCATTTGATAAATAAAAGACTTTGACAAAGCACTAAAGTGTCCTCACGCTGGCCTGTAAAAATCAGTTATTGATGATTATTCATCATATTCTCTGATGACATAGTAGCTGAGTTGCAATATCCTAAGCCAATTCACACAGACTCACAATATTTTCTTTAAATTGTTTTAATGGAAAACCAATAAAAAATATAATCCATTTGAAGGAAAATTGACCATTTGTCACATAATGGTAAAATAAACCTCTTGCTGTCATTAGTTAGACATGGACAATTATCATGGCCATTAACCCCCAATCAGCCAGCAGGGCTGATGGCCCCTCCCCCCACTGTTTCCTGTGTAGACTCAGATGACTCATAATCACCCTGTTTCCGCTCCAAAACACTGTGTGTGTCTGTGTGTGTGTGTGTGTGTGTGAGGTGTGCCAAGGTTTGGATACATGTTGCTTGGTTGCACACACTTGAGGCTGGGTTGATAAGAAATGTACATTTGTGTGACTTTTCAAGTGCCCATGTTCACAGGAGTGTGTCTGACCTGTTAGAATGCGTTTTGCGGCTTTGTGGTCTTTTCTCATTGTGCATTCACGTTATCCACCTCTGTCTGTCTGTTATATGGGCCATCTGTGTCACCGTGCTGGGCCATTGCAATGTTCCAACTATCCAAAGAGCCAACACCACCACAGCAGCCCATTTTCCTCTATTCTCTGGAAGGAAAGTTTGCCCATTTTTGTGTAGATTGGTGCTCTTTTTGTGTAGCTTGGGCGTGTTGACTCTACACTACATTACAACTATACAAAACAATCATGAAAAACCATCCCATTATTCAGCAGTGTTCTTTAGACAATATTCTGAATTCTCAGAAAAGCCCCAATACATCTAACTATAAAGTATTCTAAATACTGTTCCAGAAAATGAGGTGCGAAGAAATGTGAAGCTTTAAGTCTTAACGCCGTGTAGTAATAGACACACTTTCTAGAGAATTTCAAGTCCAAACACATGCAAGCTAATATTTCTAATGACGTTTTGTCACCTGACCTACATGCGTGATAAACAGGCCTTTGGCGGTCACACCTAACAAAGTAAGTGTTTCCACCTATAATGTCTTTATAGGAAGCAGGTCCAAATACAAAACAGGGTGCTTGGAGTTCTTAAATTGTTCACGTAGTCCCACACTTGCCGTTTCACTGCGCCACACAAGTTCCAAAGTGTGCCATAAATGTCACCACATCCCCTACGCGCCCTGGTGAAATGTACTGTGCCGCATAGGGAGTAGAATGCAATTTGGGAGGTTGTTTACACAGTCCATAATTTGTGGCTGATTTCTGCCTATTTGAACAAGTCTTTTAATTATTCCTTGCATGTTTTACATCGAGACACACCACCAATGGCCGTCACACCTCGACTGACAAATCCCCTTATTTTTTACAGTGCTTTAAAACGAGCTTCAAAGGCCACCCGGTTAGAGTATGGTGTCATTTGGAACAGAAGCATAGTAAAATGCGTGTAGTAAGTGCCGCCGCACACTCGCCAAGACGGGTTATGAAGGTTATGCAATTCCTTTTTTATGGTTAGCCGAGTGACCCGACAAGCCTCCGCTTCTGTCTATGGAGGATTTATGGACCCGGATTTACCAGGGAAACGCTTAAGTGAAGTTAACCTACAGAGTCATCCTTTCAGCAGCCTCGGAACCATTCGGGAGGGTGTACGCGACGGGGTCGGGGGGGGAGTGGTAGGGTCACAGTATGCCTGGAAGCTTCAAGACCAGTGGTCGATCGTAAATAGTTGAGTGACAACCAACGAGTCACCGGTAAAGTTTGGTAGTGTAGCCCTCGAAAGACACACAGTGGACAGGCTAGGAGCCAAGGTGGAAACCTGCACACATTCCTTAGCTGTGTTTCATAATCCCAGGCCAGTGGCAAGGAGCTTCTGTAGACTGCATTGGGCCATTTCCCCTTAAGAACAATATTGATGTGGGTGTTATCTTTCAGTGTGTTGTCTATGTCTGTTCAGGCGGTGAGTGAGTACAGTGTCATTATCAGAGACAAAGACAGCCATCAATCTCCTCGGGGTCTTCATGACGGCCTATAGAGGAGACCTCCATGGTGGATACATACGCACAGGGACAGGGACTCAGACTGATATCTGACTAACAGACAGAAACAAAGAGACAGAAAGACAAAGACAGAGACACTTGTAGCCAGATAGAGACAGACAGACAAAGAGTCAGACACAGACAGACAGACAGAGACAGACAGACAGACAGACAAAGAGACAGACACAGACAGACAGACAGAGACAGACAGACAGACAGACAAAGAGACAGACAGACATAGACACATTGTAGGCAGAGACAAACAGACAGAAGGACAGACAGACAAAAAGACAGAGACACTTATAGATAGAGAGGTAGAGGTAGATTGGTTCTCCTCCTCAGCATGGTGCTTATAGTTCTTTGATTAGAGCAAAGTGGGAGAGTTGCAATACATTTACCACCATGTGGTGTGTCTGTGTCTCACTGGGTTAAGGCAGGTTGCTGCATGGGCCAGTCGGAATGTTTAATGTTTTGGGGTGTGTTGGTAGAAATTCTGGTGCAGCTTGTCCAGTCTAGTTGATTCGACCTCTTATGACACCAGCCACTCACTAGTGTTTTTAATGAGTTTGACATTTTTCTGTTTGCTTATGTTTCTTTGCCTGTGTGTGTGTGTTCACGTTTTTGTGTAGTTGTAGCGCTAAAATGTGAAAGAGGGAGCAATATCAAGGAAAACTCTGAACTCAGGTCAGCTCTTGCATTAACCTGCTTTGAGTTGGCTGTGGTCATTAGGCCTCATTTGGTCCGCCAGCAGGATGCTAGCTGGATTTAGCTTTGTGGTCAGTGAACACAGTAGACAGACGTATGGACAGACAGACAGACAGAGAGACTGAGACATTTATAGACAGACAGAGAGGTGGAGAGGAATTTGTTCTCCTCCTCAGCATGGTGCTTATAGTTGGGTCTAACTAACCTGTGGGTCTGTGTATGTTTCTTTCTAGCTATTTCACACATGCTGCACACTGTCTCTTTCTCTTGCTCCCTCTCACTCTACCTATCTTTTTCTGCCAGGTGTAACCACACTGGCCAACAGCACTGCTTTCCTACTCGTGGGAAAATACTGAGGCGAAGAAAGGGGCTTAGACTTGGGCTTTCACTGTGCTGCTATGGCGAATATATTGTTAAAGTGTGTTTGTGTTTGTTGAGGCAGATCGTCTGTCAATTAAGGGTTCCGATATTCACCTCAGCACACACTCTTTCACATGCTCACGTGCGCACATACACCTACACACTCCGTTCCTTTGTGATTACTGTATCCTATGCCTGCTAAAACTAGGCCTCTGGAAGAATACTTGAAGAAATCCCGTACTGAAATAGGAATGGGAAACTGGGCTGGGAAACTGGGCAAGCCAAACCCAAACCCAAACCACTTGCTGTGTAGCTGAGAGAAACTTCCCAAGAGCTTCAGCTTTTGTGTAGCACTCAGCAATCCTGGGGTTCCCCCAGAGATGTGGGGTGAGAGGGCGAGAAGAAAAACAGTGGCCAGGTTGGCACAGATGCGTTTCGGTCGCAACACGGTGAGAAAATGTGAGGATAACAAGCTTCAACCGCTAAGAGGGGCTCAACATGGATTGTGTTCATTTGGGCACACTGTACAACATGATTTCCAAACATTTTGCAATGGAGCACGAAAATGAACATTTGCCATTTGTAATTCTGCCCTCTGGATCAGTACCCGTTTTTCCTCCTTAGGACAAATGAACACACCCTTGTGGACACTGAGAGCTATGTGTTCCAGGCTTCACTCTGGGTTTAGTAAATCAAGAATGGAGACTCTTCTGAAAGGTGCTAGCCACATCCTGACCACACAAATGGTGTTTCCAAAACATCACCCAGGCCCTCCACCCACTGATTAATTTGGATGTCAGGAGGTGCCATAACAAAAGAGGGGTGGGGCCTGGGGGTTCCGAGGAACCGAAATATATGGAAAAAAGTGAGAGAGACTTTTTTTGCCTATAGTCTGAGGAAAATCTTTCTTTTTAGAAATGCTTTTCAAGCTATACTGCATCCTTTTACAGCTAATTATCAAACCAACATGAGCTTTCACACATTAACAATGAGAGATCAACCAAAACATCCTGGTCTTCAATATGTTGAGACATTATTGTCCTAAAAAGTATGTTTGTTAGTCCTTTGCTTCACAAACAGTATTCCCGAGGCTGTATTCCAAATGTAGCAAAAGGGCTGTTTTGGTGTCAAGCTGTTCCCAACAGTTTTGGTGTGTGTTCCAGACTGCAGGCTATTGGTATACGATTTTCCTAAACCCAATTTGCACCTAAGCAATAAACAATAAAAATCAAGCTGTTTATCCTCTTTGGCTACATTATATTAAATCCCATTGATGTAGGCACAGTCTCAAGGCTACAATTTGATAACAGACAGAACAGCTTGGTTTCCACCACAGGTTTCCACATTACTTTAAGGGGGCAGATGATTTTTAGTCACATTTTTACATTGTGTACATTACTACCACAAGCGGCACTGTGTTCGGACAAATCAGGTTTCCTTTACTAAACAGGCAAAAACTGAAATGTGATGGATCGGGCTAAACTTTTGCACAGCCTCCACCCACCCAAGCCCTAAAAAGAGTCCCAAGGGAGGGGGGAGAAGAGGGGGGAGAGTGGCTGGGGGGTGGCTAGGTGGTTATTCTTACACACACCCCTCTATGCAAATAACCAACTTGTCTCAAATGACTTCCTATATTTACTGCACTACATATGACGGTAGTCCTCATTAAAAAGTAGTGCACTTTAAAGGGGTTTGGTTGCTATTTAGAACAGAGACCGAAATGGCTGACAAATCTGTTAGCCTGCATGTATTCCAGCCAGTAAGTGAATGTTTCGAGAGGTGCTCCTCGCTTCAGCACCCTCTACTCCTCAAGAACCTTTCCTTCCTTTCTTCCTTCCTTCCTCTTTTCCTTTCTAGTGTGCATCAAGTCTATTTCAGTATATGGTACTTTTGCATGTTTGGTTACAATTGGGGCAAGCCTTATCTGACACAGCAAGCACACGCACACCTTCCTTGGAACAGTAAAAAGGCAAATGGACTTTGACCGATACAATTCTAGTACTACTAAGATATTTTTCAAAAGCAAAGTGAATCAAAGCAAAGTGAATACTTTCGTTTCCATTCCTACTAATGGTTTCATATTAGTCAGAAATGTCTTTCTCTCATTGGGCAGATATTTGACACAAAAATACCAATCTTAACACCAAGGTTGTCATATCACACAAACTGTTTTTTTGCATGTCTGTTGTTGGACCTTTTTTGAGTTTTTGACTTTGTCTTTCATTTTAAAAGTTCTAATTGCTGGCACAGCACTGTGAGGTTGTCTGTTTTAGGATGCCATAGATGCGTCATACACACTGAACAGTAACAGCTGGGTCCACACAGTCTTTAGTCTTAGTGATGCAGATATCACCCTCTAAACGCATGCTCTTCCCCCTTGGTCTTTGTGTCGTTGGCTCAGGAATGTCTGAACAGGTGCCCCCCGGAGAGATAGGCAGACACACGCACAATGTGTTTGCAAGTTTATATTTCCTGTCAGAAGGCACCTGGGTAGTGCTAAGGCCAAACATCTAAACAATGATGCCTTTGGACCCTCTGGTAAACATTGGTTACTAGCAGCTGATTTTACATTCAACTCAGCCTAGAGCCTGAGAGCTTCAGAAAGGCTAACGATTTTATAACAGACACATGTACAGACACACACACACACACACACACTATACTGCTTCTTCACACAGTAGACTGACACAGGAAGACACAGTTCCTTGTAGACAGTGGCTAGTGTTCTTCCACACACAGACTCACTTGCTGCATTCTGAATCAGCCTTTTTAACTTTCCAACGGAAATAGAGGCGTGGGTAATAATTGCATCCATGTTTTATCAGAGTGACATAATGGAGACAACACAGACAGCTTTGTAACCCACGGCCGGACATGTCACAGGGAGTGTGAGTGAGTGTGGGTGTGCGTATATAGGAATACAAGGATGGGCCTGTTATGTGCTGGTTTTAGTGCAGACTCTTTATGAGGGATGCACCTTATGTTTGTGTGTGTGAACATGGCGTGTCAGAAGGGTTATATAGTTGCTGACAGAATGGAAGGCTGGACCTGATTAGCTGTAGTTCACTGCCATCCTCTTAAGAGCTAGACACTCCCCCGCCCACTGTGTTTCTTTGGGGAAGGGGGGTGGAACTCTAAATTGTCAGATGGGTCATCCAGCTAGCTGGATAGTGTTGGTTTTGAGAATGTGTGACAACGGGAAAGTCCATTTCAGGGCAACATTGTGTCATAGCAACCAGCATTGTATTATTTATATTTTTGTGTGTGTATGGGCATATATATCACAGGTTTAAGTGTGTCTGTGCGCTATTATTTTTTGGATGAGGGTGGGTGGTCTTTGAAACACATGAAAGGCTAACAACTCAATAAGGAAATTGATAGTACCGTACCACCGCTTTTTCATTGCAAAGCAAACATAATTGGCATTAATGGGCCAACCCAATATCCTTTTCACATCTCTGTCCCTTCAGAAGTGTCAAGTTCGATGTAATAGAGTGTGGACTGTGTACACAGAGAGTTTCATTGATCACAGACAGAGAGCAAAGTTTGAATTGCTGTCCTTCACCCTTAACAAATGGGGCTACATATTAGGATTACATGGTCCTCCTTCATGGTATACATATACAGTATCTCACAAAAGTGAGTACACCCCTCACATTTTTGCAAATATTTGATTATATATTTTCAAAACCACTGGCAATAAAAGTGAGTACACCGCTAAGTGAAAATGTCTAAATTGGGCCCATAGTGTCAATATTTTGTGTGGCCACCATCATTTTCCAGCACTGCCTTAACCCTCTTGGGCATGGAGTTCACCAGAGCTTCACAGGTTGCCACTGGAGTCCTCTTCCACTCCTCCATGACGACGTCATGGAGCTGGTGGATGTTAAAGACCTTGCGCTCCTCCACCCTCCGTTTGAGGATGCCCCACAGATGCTCAATAGGGTTTAGGTCTGGAGACATGCTTGGCCAGTCCATCACCTTTACCCTCAGCTTCATTAGCAAGGCAGTGGTCGTCTTGGAGGTGTGTTTGGGGTCGTTATCATGTTGGAATACTGCCCTGCGGCCCAGTCTCCGAAGGGAGGGAATAATTCTCTGCGTCAGTATGTCACAATACATGTTGGCATTCATGGTTCCCTGAATGAACTGTAGCTCCCCAGTGACGGCAGCACTCATGCAGCCCCAGACCATGACACTCCCACCACCATGCTTGACTGTAGGCAAGACACACTTGTCTTTGTACTCCTCACCTGGTTGCTGCCACCCACGTTTGATGCTATCTAAACCAAATACGTTTATCCTGGTCTCATCAGACCACACAACATGGTTCCAGTTATCCATGTCCTTAGTCCTTGTCTTCAACAAACTGTTTGCAGGCTTTCTTGTGCATCATCTTTAGAAGAGGTTCCTTCTGGGACGACAGCCATGCAGACCAATTTGATGGAGTGTGCGCCATATGGTCTGAGCACTGAGAGGCTGACCCCTCACCCCTTCTACCTCTGCAGCAATGCTGGCAGCACTCATACATCTGTTTCCCAAAGACAACCTCTGGATATGACATATATCCAGAGGTTGCCACGGTCTTTGGTCGACCGTGGCGAGGTCTGTTCTGAGTGGAACCTGTCCTATTAAACTGCTTCAGTGTTGTCACATGAAAAGATATAATCAAATATTAGCCAAAATGTGTGGGGTGTACTCACTTTTCTAAGATACTGTACACTTTCTACCTTACAGAGGGTTACAGTGAAGCCAAATCCCAAACTAAACTGGCCATTTTCAGTGGATATTCGCTATTTACTTTTCTAGCTTCTATCTTTGCCAAGGCTGACCTTCACTGTGGCATTCACACTGAACCAAAAGGATCCACTGTTTTCTGGTGTAGAATACATCAGTTTTTATATGCATACGAGTTTAGGCTAGAAACAAGAAAGAGAACTAGCTTTTAATTAAAGGGCCATACAGTGAACAAGTCGAACACTGGGCCAGTGTCAATGAGAGACGCAGCCAGAAGTGGTTTTAGCTTTTCCTTCCTGATACCAAACCTGCTTTCCACTGTGACATCACTCCACAAGCTAAAGCAGTTGGGTCAGAGAGAGAGAGAGAGAGAGAGAGAGAGAGAGAGAGAGAGAGAGAGAGAGAGAGAGAGAGAGAGAGAGAGAGAGAGAGAGAGAGAGAGAGAGGGAGAGAACAGAACAGAGACGGATACAAACTGTTAGAGAGAATGTGAAAGTGTGAGTGAGTTGGCTGGATGCTAGAAAAGAAGGAAAGATGTGCATCACAATGATAATTCCTTCCTTGTTATTCCCTCACACCTTTGTACTGCGTTATCATTTACAGTAGGCGTTGCCCAGAAAGACCTGGCGGAATGTTAATCATGATAAAGCCACTTTCACTTTGAAGCGGGGGTGGTGGGGTATTGTACGTGATTTACCCCAATTGTAAGTCCTCTACAACACTTGGCGCTTCTGCTGTGAGAAAACCGTCCCACTCAACAACAGAGGGGGTTTTGAGTGCTCTGCTTCTGTTTGATCCTGCGTCCTCTGGTTTCTCTCTGTAAAGAACCTGTGACGTTTGCTGATTCCAACTTGCAAGTTCTTGTTGGTAGGAGGCTGACTATAGACTGCAAATTGGTGTTTGTTGCTTATTTCATTCCAGAGTCTCCAGTTGGTTGTGTGTGCGTGTGTGTATGTGTGTGTAGAAGTCATTGGTGAGTCATGTACTAGTGGGAAGAAGACACATAGTTGAAGTGATAATGAAACATACCTCCCAGCCAACCCGTGGACTGAGCTGTCTTTTCAAACTATTTCTGTCTTTCTCCACAGAAATGTAGGTTGCGAGAACTGGTGAGTAGAGGGTTAGAGAGAACATTACTGAATGCTGGGATGGGGGAGTGCCAGAGTCAAGAGGATGAGAGCAAGAGTGAGAGAGAGAAGAGAGCAGAGGTCAAGTAGTTTCGGGGTGTTGTTCGCTCCTCTGGGGTCGAGTAGACCCACTGTTCTTCAAGGCATGCTTCAGCTCAGGGACTAATAGCTTGTCACACAGATTGAGCAAAAGCAACTAGTACACGCACACTAGGGATGCATTGGTACAGTGGGCCCACGGTTCGGTATATACCGCAGTTTGTGGGTCACGGTAAATGGTTTGGTTTCAGTATGAATGACGTCATCATGTTAGAAGTGTTTCCACTCGAGTAGCTGACAGTGGAAAAGCAATGCTTGCAGACTGTACTTTGTTTACGTGTTCATACCCTCATCATTGTATTGAACCAGTGTTCATTTTTTAAACAAAAATAGTGACAAAATAATTTGTGGAACCCCTATTTTAAAATTGCAGTCGACAAGACGATAACTGACAGATTTTGGAAAGCAAGCTTTTAAGTGTTTCTGTTTTGTTAAATCAAAACATACACTTTCTCGTTCCAACGTTGCAATGTTATTATTGGTTGAAAAGAAATGGCTTGCCCAGGTCATTCCAGAATCCAGAGGTGGCACCACGAGTCTTTTACTCTTTCCTACTAGATTCTATGCTAGGTGTCATCATGGCGGTTTTTCACGATGGCTGTCTGTTTAAGGTAGTTTGTTGGCGCTAGAGTTCATTAGCTACTTATCCTAGTGCATTAGTCGTCATCCATCTGTTAAGGTTGGACAAAATTATTTATATTTTACGTGTAGATGACTGGAATGTTTAGCTGTGTGTGTGTGTGTTACGTGCTCAGTGCGGCCATTCAATTGAATCCGTATGATTGTATCTGTATTGTATCTGTATATCATTGGGGGAAAACAAAAACAGTGTACTGTGACTCCACACCTACTCCAGTCACCAGTGCAATATTTCAGGAACACTGAAAATATAAAAGCCTGCTTTCCAATTGCCTTTTCGACCTGTATCCACCCTCGTGGCCAAGAGGGGAGCTCTTTGTGTGTGATGTGAAGAATATTAAACATTAAAGTGAGACAGAGAGAGGGAGAGAGAGGCATGAGGGGGGTGGAGGGCTGGGGATATAAAAGGGGAGGGGAGATGAAGGACTGCACACTCTCAACCGCTCTAATTCTTTCCATTATGGTGCAAACAGACAAACATGCTGACATACACACATATGAATGACAGTGAAGCAACATCTGCAAGGTGTGTGTGTGTGTACACTGATCAGCCATAACATTATGACCACCTGCCTAATATTGTGTAGGTCCCCCTTTTGCCACCAAAACGGGCCCTGACAGGTCGTGGCATGGACTCCACTACACCTCTGAAGGTGTGTTGTGTTATCTGGCACCATGTTGGCAGCAGATCCTTTAAGTCCTGTATGTTGTGGGGTGGGGCCTCCATGGATCGGATCTGTTTGTCCTGCACATCCAACAGATGCTCGATTGGATTGAGATCTGTGGAACTTGGAGGCCAAGTCAACACTTGAACTCGTTGTTGTGTTCCTCAAACCATTTCTGAACTTTGTGGCAGGGCACAAATGAGCCTGTCAGGTCCTGGCTGGGGTGCCTCTAAGCACCACTATGTGCCACAGTCAGGGCATCTCTGGACTTATGTTTTATTATCCCCAATCAGAGGCAGCGGGTCCCTATTGCCTCTGGTTGGGTATCCTATTTAAGTTGCTCTAGTTTGGGTTTTGTTTGTCGGTCATTGTTTGTGTTTGTGTTTGACGCGTCAGTTCACAATTGTTTTCTGCTTTGTTATTCTGTCCTTAAAGAAGGGTGAAGTTTATTAAAGTAATGGCTACCTCAACCCACTCTGCGCCTCACGTCCTTTATCTCAACCGTGACAGAGCATTAGCTGCCCATGAACCTGTTGCCGGTTCACCACTATTCCTTCCTTGGACCACTTTTGATAGGTACTGACCACTACAGACCGGGAACACCCCACAAGGCCTGCAGTTTTGGAGATGCTCTGACCCTGTCGTCTAGCCATCACAATTTGGCCATGGTAAAAGTCACTCAGATCCTTACGCTTGTCCATTTTTCCTGCTTCTAACACATCAACTTTGAGGACAGAATGTTCACTTGCTGCCTAATATATCCCACCTATATGGTCTCAGTCAGTCTAGTCTTGTTCCTTTGATTAATTTAGCTCTGTATTAACACATCTTATGTTTTCCTAGTGTGTAGAGTCAGTACTTTACTATCAACACAGAGGTAGCTAGTGATGTTTTATTCTTCTATACAATGGCATAATAAATCAATAATCAGCTCAGTAAATTTCTATAATAGGCTCCCTAGCAGTTGGAGGCCCCCTAGCAGTTGTTTGCTTACGTCGCTTATGCCTGGAGCTGGCCCTGAATGTATTCATGTGTGTGTGTTTGTGCTCACGTCTCTGTAATGAATAAACTGTTTCCTACAATGCCTAACACACTCTTTCACAATTGTTAAAACCTGTGATTCTTGGCCCAAGTTTTTCAGATTCTGATTATGTTCATAAACGCTTGTGAAACAGAATACATTTAGCCTTCATTATAAACTACTCCTCCACTTCCCCATCCATAGTGTAGTCTAATGCTGATTAGCTTGTGTGTTTGTGTGTCTGTTAGGCATATCCATTATCACAGTTTATAAGATAATGTCCTCTTTTAGCCCACACCTAATCTCACCTCTAACCCTGACCTCTAACCTCTATAAGTTTTAGCCTAAAAGCAACATTTTCTCCAGTGACATCTAACAACCTAAGTGAATGGCAAGTTTGCATTAACATATTAGTCATTTAGCAGATTCTCATATCCAGAACCACTTTCGGTAGTGTTCAGACTGGTCCCTTTTATTTTAAGCAACATGCACCCCTCAAACATGAAAGGTCATAGTGTGACTTCCGAATCACATACTACATAGTACATTCATTTACAAGTACTTACTTTACAGATTATTGTGATGTACTTATTGTTTAGTATATAGTAAGCTAGCATGCTGGCGAACCGTTCTATTCACAGATGAGAGCAGGTTCACACTATCCACATGCGACAGACGTGAAAGAGTCTGGAGACACTGTGGTGAACGTTATGTTGCCTGCAGCATCATCCGGCATGACCGGTTTTGCGGTGGGTCACTGATGGTCTGGGGAGGCACAGGTCCCACTAGAGGACGCCGGGCATTCATGCCACCCTCATGGAGTCTGATAGTTTGGTCGGAAAACAGGCACACCAGTAGCCCGTTGGAGGTCATTTTGTAGGGCTCTGGTAGTGATACTCCTTTTCCTCCTTGCACAAAGGAGGTCCTGCTGCTGGGGGGTTGCCCTTCTACGACCCTGTCCAGCCTTCCACGTGTAATGGCCCGACTCCTGGTATCTCCTCTATGCTCTTAAGACTGTACTGGTAGACACAGCAAACTTTCTTGCTATGATCCGTATGGATGTGCTATCCTGAAGGAGCTGGACTGCCAGTGCAACCTGAATGGGCTGGAGGTACTGCCTCATGCTACCAGTAGTGACAAGGACACTAGCAAAACACAAAACTATAGAGAAATGTGTCAGGAAGGATAAGGGGAGAGCAATTGTCTGTGGCCACCACCTGTAAAACCATTCCCTTTTTGGGGGTTGTCTCGCTTTTGCCTCTCTAGTGCACCTGATGTCACTTTCATTTGCACCAAGGCAGGTGACTTTGATTCATAATCGCTTATGCTTCCTTACTGGACAAATTGATATCCCTGAAGTTAAATTGACTTGGTGTTATACTTTGATGACTACGTGTTCCCTTAATTTGTTTGAGCAGTGTATATAGTATGCAAGTATGCAATTTGAGATTTAGCCATAGGCTGGTTTTATTAGTAAATATCATCCTTGTTTAGGGTAACTTGGGGAACAGGGAAAGTGAATGGCAATTTGAATAGCATAAATGCAAATTATATCCTCTATATGGCAAACATTGCTGTGTGTTCTCCTAAGATTTTTTAATGCTCCTCTGTATGTGCCATGAGAACTGCGATCCGGTGTCGGGGTAGCTTGACCGGATAACACCCACACACACACAACAATAACACACAACTACTAACATGGTAGGGGCATATACTGTACGTGGCTATTTTTTTATTTAAAGCTAAATGTTCCTAGGTCACTCTCGATCTTTCTAAATGCTCTTTTGTAGAGGTATTGGATGGGAAAATGGAAGCGCTCACACATCCAAATTCCCTTAGCTTTATCTCAGTGGTCTTAAAAGACTATTTAGCTTCTGTACCAGACTTTTTAGAGCTCTTTTCATCTGTCTTGTCTCCCTATATAACAGCAGTTTCCAGGTGTGTGTGTGTGTGTGTGCGCACATTTGTGTGTGTGTGCGAACGTTTGTGTGCGTGTGTGCGTGTGCAGCTTGTGCGTGTTTGAGTGTAACAGGTGTGGTATCAAAGCTTTGAAGGCAGGTTATAAGCAGACTGTGTGCGTGTGTGTGTGTGTATGTGTGCGTGCGTGTGCACGTGCATGCATGCATGTCCTTGAGTGTGAAGGAAGGAATCACTCAAAATATTGGTGAGTCAGACAGATTGTCATTGTGTGGTTCTTAGGCCTCTGCAGAGGGAAAAGACCCAGCCCTCTGACCCAGAATCAGAGCTCCTTTCTGGGGAGGGGAAGTGGCTTTGAAGCCTCCACTCCCTGGATCTCTGATCCCTCTGCACTGAATGAATAGGTTGTCACAGGGCGAGGCAGGTGTCCGATGCAGTATGGGCGTCTGTGTATGTGATAGAGAACTTCTCTGAAGCCTTTGTCCATATATGGCTTGGTACTGTGATACACGGTAGACCAAACAGTTCAGCAAACACAGACCAATTACTCTCCAGGAATGTGTTTTTATCAGGGCTGGGGCTGAGAGGTGATGGGAACTGCTGCCACTTCATTTTAAAAAGCCCCCTTCCCCCATCTTCAACAATAGTAAGACAGATAAAGCTGTCTGGTCCTTGAAACCACTTCAGGAGGGACTTTTTAGAGCGCCACGTTGAGCTTTTTGACCCATTGTGATGTCATCAATCATTTGGATTTTCTGAACCATTGTGAAACTCAAAGGAAAAGGGTATGACATCAATCTCAAGATTCATACAATTGGGACCTTGTTTTGACCTGGAAAATTCCTGGCTCTTTATTATGATACCATATTCCATATCCCATCCCATAACTCCAAAAGGGTTAAAAGTAGGGTTGCAAAAATTCCAGAACCATTCAATTAATACCATGGTTTTCCACAAATCCCAGATTTTTTATTTCTGGCTTTTCCCCTTCTGATTCCAAAGATCCTCAAACCGGAATTTCTGGAAAATGTATTAGAAAGTTCCAGGAATTCTGCAACCCACGTTAAAAGACATATTGGTATATCTCTAATCCTCTAGCCAAGCTCCCCGCCCAGCTTTGAGGAGTGGGCTGAATTTGTGGAGTTTTCTCAGGCACTGCGGTGATGTTCAGCTGTAATTGGTAGCTGTGATCCCCATTTGACGTTCGCAGGGTAACCTCAATATGCAGCCACAGCGGCAGCTGGAGTACAGAGTGATCCATAACTCCTCTACATGATCTGCATATTCTCTATCAAGTAATAATTTGTGTGCGTGCCTGACACACACATACACACAATCTGTATTCCCAGTATGAAATTGTTCTTGTTGTGATGATGATGGTGATGTTGGTGGTTTTGGTAGAGGGCCTGGCTCGGTGAGAGCCTAACCCAGGCAGGGATGACGCAAGCTTGGGTTCAGCGGTGAATGCACCCTGGGGTGGGATATGGGAAAGCCCAGAAGTGTGGTGTGTGTGTTTTTGTGTGCACATGTGCAACTGGGAGCCTCCCACTTTGCAAAGAGAGAACACAAACTTTTCTCTATATGAACCAAAACACAATATTCTCACATTCTTGATCTGTGGTTTTCAACCTGTGGTCTGCAGACCCTTGGTGGTCCACACAGGTACTATTGTATTATTATGCAAAATTTAATTTTTTGTATTCTTCAAAAAATTATGACAGTTTACTAATAGAAGATTAATGACGTTATCTAAAGCTTTTTAAATGCTTTTTAACTATGGACTTTGTTTTGTAATAATAATAGGTATGTATCGTTCACTCATGCAAAAACATTTATGCCATTTTGTGTCTGACTTGTGGGTCCCCAGAATGGGAACGGTAGGGAAACGCTGGTCCAGTGCAGTCCCATGTGTTACCTCACATTTCAATGTAAGTTTGAGGGAAATTAAGAGAGCAAAATAATTCTAAATAGTCCCAGAGCCCACATTTTTTTTTTCATTAACACTATCAAGTTTGTTACAAATAGAATACGTATCAGCAAGACAAAAATAGAAAACATCTACAGTGTTATTCATGGAAAGGATTCAATTAATAATAATAAAACAAAATGTGTCTTTTCTAGACTGATATGTTGTTTTATAAAAAACAGAACATTTTGTTTCACAGATGTCTGATATCAGTTTAGGGTTATTACAATGTGTCAAGATACAAAGAGAAAGTTTTCAGAATGTTATAACTTTTAAAAGTGAACATTTAGCATTACTGCAAATACCAGACTTCCATTTATTGTGCCAATAGTAGTTAGCAATTGCGCTAGTGCTATTTAGCAACTTCCTTCAAACTGCACACAGAGGCATAACAATGTTATCCAGACGGTCATTTCCTGCTCTGGAGAAGTAGATAAAGGGACCAATAGCCGAAATCCAGGATTATCCCTTTATTTGCATGGTATTGCAAGTACTGTAAGATTTTGTCCTAAACCTGAGTGTGAGATGTGATGGTATACAGCTGTGAGTCATATAGTGAGAATAACTCACATTATAACATGCCAGAGAACAAATGTGTGGATGCGCGTGCGCGCAAACACACTGCACTCTAGAAAGATGTCTCATCTCAGAATGGATGTCACATCTGGCAAACCTCTTAAGACATGCCGAAAAAAACTAAGCAGTGGAAGTTCTGTGTTCTACTTCCACTATCCCGATCTTAACATTACCACATCAGTGGCCTGGGTCACAAAAACATAATTAGCATCTAAAAGCAACTTCATCCTAGCCTGATTTTGCATCTGTTTACTCACAATAACCATTATTAGGAGTTGGCTAAATAGCCCATTTAAAAAAAAAAAAAAAAAACGAATGCAATGATCTGCAAATCATTTAAACTATATTCAATAGAAAACAGTACAAAGACAACAAATCAAATGTTGAAACTGAGACATTTTATTGTTTCTTTGAATTTGATGCCAGCAACACATTTCAAAAAAGTTGTGACAGAGGCAACAAAAGACTGGAAAAGTTGTGTAATGCTAAAAAACTAAACCTGGTGGAATATCAAACAACACATTAAGTCAGTTACCAACAGGTCAGTAACACGATTGGGTATTAAAAGATCATTCCAGGGGATGGGTCTGTCAGAAGTGAGGATGGGGAGGGGTTCACCTCTCTGAAAGACTGTGTGGGCAAATAGTTTTAAAATAGAAGAATAATGTTTCTTAATGTAAGATTTCAAAGAATTTGGGGATCTCATCATCTACGGTACATAACATCATTAAAAGCATCAGAAAATCCGGAAAAAATCTTCGGGCCCTCAGGCACGATTCTGTTGTGGAAATCATTACATGGGCTTAGGAATGCTTCCGAAAAACATTGTCTATGAACGCAGTATGTCGCTGAATCCACAAAGTTAAAACTCTACTATGCAAAGAATAAACCATACATAAACAAGATCCAGAACTGCCGCTGCCTTCTCTGGGCTCGAGCTCATTTAAAATGGGCTGAGGTGAAGTGGAAAACTGTACCGTGCCGAATCAAAATGTTTAATTGTTTTTGGGAATCATGGACGCCGTGTCCTCCGGACTAAACAGGGGAGGGACCCTCCGGCTTCTTATTTGCGCACCGTTTAAAGACCGCATCCATGATGGAATGGGGATGCCTTAGTGCACATGGCATGGGTGACTTGCACATCTGTGAAAGCACCATTAATGCTGAACAATATATACAGGTTTCATCCAGACAACGTGTTTTTCATGGAAGGCCTTGCTATTTTCAGCAAGACAATGCCAAACCACATTCTGACATAGCTCTGTAGTGAAAGGGCCTAGGAGCTAAAATGGCCTGCCTGCAGTCCAGACCTGTCACCCATTGAAAACATTTGGCGCATTATGATGCGAAAAATTATGTTTTTAAAACAAAATAACAATTGAGCGGCTCAGTTGGTGTGTGTGAGATCATCATGCGTGCAAAGGTAGACGCGCATAACCAGTTTAGTGACTGATGAAGCGCTAGTTTAATTGGTCAAAACAGAGTTTATCTATGATAATGGTGGTATTTCAGAAAGCAGGTTTAGTGAAAACTCAGAGTTAGTTGACGGTTTACGCTTTCAAAGAGCCAGTTCAGCGTTACTCTGAGTCAATTACTATGGCAACACACTCCATGAAGCTAACCTGCTCACTGGCAGGTTTTATCCAACTAACTCTGAGTCTGTTCTACCCTGTAACTGAACGTGTCAGACAGGGTGTGTCCTTTTCTCAAAGAGCCACTTTAAGCACAAATACTCTGCAGATATCTCCATTAGGAGTGATCCCGCTTGGATGTTTTTTGTCATTCCCTAATGATTATTTGTTTGAGAATTACCGTTTTTCTTCACAAGCGATCATTCATATGAACCATATCGTTCCTATGATACATCGTGGACGTTCTCTCAGTTTGGAACAAATTATTGTTAGTGTTGCAGTTTTCTGTATAACATCGGTGATGCTGAGCATTATGTCCAAAGCATCCGTCTCTGTACATAAATGTTTTATCTACACTTTTGTAGTGTTCCCAAGTCACAGACCCACGAGACTCATCAAAAATGAATTCCACCGAATTGCAGGTATCAGTCTAAGCAGTAATCCATTTATTTAGTATAAAGCTTTGAGACTTGAAGCACTAATCAATCCATATTTTAGGGTGTCCAGGGATTGGCTGCATAGATGGTACTCATACATCTATCACAGGTCCTTCAGTAAATGAAAGAGGTCATGTGAATATGAAGTCTTTCCACAGCATTCATTTGCAGATAGGCCAGCAAAGAAATGTAATTCTTTTGAGAATTGTACATACATGTTCTTCCGCTTCATCCGTGGCCCGGGTCGCGGGGGCAGCAGTCTAAGCAGAGATGCCCAGACTTCCCTCTCCCCAGACACTTCCTCCAGCTCTTCCGGGGGGACACCGAGGCGTTCCCAGGCCAGCCGGGAGACATAGTCCCTCCAGCGTGTCCTAGGTCTTCCCCGGGGTCTCCTCCCGGTGGGACGGGACCGGAAACACCTTCCCAGGAAGGTGTTCCGGAGGCATCCGAAACAGATGCCCAAGCCACCTCAGCTTACCCCTCTCGATGTGGAGGAGCAGCGGATCTACTCTGAGCTCCTCCCGGGTGACCAAGCTTCTCACCCTATCTCTAAGGGATCGCCCAGCCACCCTGCGGAGAAAGCTCATTTCGGCCGCCTGTATCCGGGATCTTGTCCTTTCGGTCATGACCCAAAGCTCATGACCATAGGTGAGAGTAGGAACGTAGATTGACCGGTAAATCGAGAGCTTCGCCTTGCGGCTCAGCTCTTTCTTCACCACAACAGACCGATACATCGACCGCATTACTGCAGAAGCTGCACCGATCCGTCTGTCAATCTCCCGTTCCATCCTTCCCTCACTCGTGAACAAGACCCCTAGATACTTAAACTCCTCCACTTGAGGCAAGAACTCTCCACCAACCTGAAGTGGGCAAGCCACCCTTTTCCGCCACCCTTTTTTGTATTTAATTTTTTGCTTAAATTGCACTTACTACATAAATATATGTTTAATGAATCCACTGAAAGGTGTTGAATTAGGTAGGGGAGACTAAATAGCATCACAGTTGCTTTTATTAAACTGTCCTGTTTGAATTATATTTTTTCAGTTGCTGCCAAGTACGTTTTGTGCCTGTTGGGTTTCACCTGCATAAATGATTGATCCCACATAGTACAGGCATGCAAAGTCGACAGTGAAAACTGCCCAAAAGCAGCTATACTTCCTGAGGAGCCTAAAGAAGTTTGGCATGTCTGTAAAAACACTCAACATCTACAGGTGCACCATTGAGAGCATCCTCTCAGGCTGCATTACTGCCTAGCACAGCAGCTGCTCTGATAACAAGTCCCTCCAGAATGTGTTGAAATCTGCTGTTGTCTGGTTGACACTACCGGAGCATCGGGGCACGCATTTCCAGACTCACAGGTTTTTTCCCCCAGGCCATGAGGCTCCTCAACCAGCAACAATGATCTATAATCATACTGATCACACACGAACATTCCAAATGCTCTGATGTCTTTGTATGTAATGTACATTAGAATATTCTTTTGTATGTACCATTCCTAGGCATATTACACTCATATAAAATGTATAATATTCAATACTTTCACCCATATTGTTCATACTTCCCATCCTACTCTCTTACAATTGCTACTGGTTTACATTTTTATGTATATTATTGTTATATTTTGCTTTATGTATTTCTTAATTCTTACTATGCCATGTCACGAATGTCACTGTTCAGAATGACGCCGCATTATTCGGTCCATTTGATAAATAAACTCTGAACTTGATATTACACCCCCAGAATTATAATTACACCCCCATTATATAAATGTTTAATGAGTGGAACACTCGACATGTGACTTTTCTATAATTTTTTTTATTAATGCTCACGCGTTGTCTCTGTCAAAATTTTCTGACACGCTAGCTCACGTCCTTATGCAGCTGATACTGTATTAAATTTTTCTTGAATATACAGCTCTGGAAAAAATGTATTTCTTAATTTTAACCCTTCTGTTCCTCGCACAAAACCTTCCTTTTCGACTTTTTTGGAAAGGAAAGAAAAAGGTGCAGTCGTCTCCAAAATTTTTCCAGAGCCGTATACTCATATTCTGCATGTGCATTCATTAATATATCTCCACTGGGAGAAGTATGGGGTTTGAGACCTTTTTCTCCTGTTGCTTTGGTGAATCACGTTATCTGCGTTCCACTGATGAGGCTTTTTATTTCCTCGTGCACATGCTTTACTCAAGCTTAACTCAGAGTTTACTGAAGTCATTGTTACCACCTGTTCAGATTATATGTAATTAATCACAATATTTAGGGAGAAAATGTGTGTTGGGAAGCACTCTGCCGAAGGATGATGATTTGCATTTGACGCAACCACCTCAACTCTGTCCATACAAATAGTTAATGTGATTCTGCTTGCTTTGCATCTCAGAATATTGTCAAGGTCCATTGGTTAACATTGGCTGCTGACGACATTGACTTTTAAGCTAAGAGTGCATGTTTGTAGTTGTGAAGCAAAACATGACTACTGCAGATTTAGTGTATGCGTGAAAAGCTACGGATATCTTGATTTTTATATACAACAATGTCAATACCCTTTTTGAGAATTTGCCATTTATTTTTCAACAATGTTTTGAAGCAATTAAAAACATGCATAAAACAAATAACAGAAAAGGCTAAAACATCCTTTGATTTTGGGTTATGTTCAGATAAACAGCCAGATTCTAGAAGATCGAGGGTTATTGGATTCATTGGAACGACTGAATATCTGACAGACCTTTAGTGTGTTATGGTGAGATGTAGCCCAATCATATCGGAGTAGAAAGTAATGGTTTAGAAACCCTTTCCAAAGGTGTAGTAAAATACTAATTTCGTTTTTGGCCAGCTATGTAAACTTATTGATTGATCCCACAAAAGGTGTTCAACTGGGTATAGCCTATTCCTTATTGTTTTCTAACCCCTCCTAATATGAAAGTAATTTAAACGTAATTCAGATTAAGTTACTGAATTTGAGTAAATGTTGCTTTACTGATTACAAATGTGGACAGGTAACTTGTAACTGTAACAGATTACATTTAAAAAGTAACCAACTCAACCCTGTCTATAGGTGACATGAATAAGTTACAGGAAAACCAAGAGGAGCTATTAGAAAAAGTCAAGGTCCAAAATGAATAGGCTATGTGAACGGTGCGTCTTTGCAGGTCTCTCCCGGGGGTTGTAGTCGGGCTATCAAGTTGATTTTTAACCCAATGCATAGCTCTAGTGGTAAAGCATATCGTTGGTGTTTCGTGATTAATTATTTATCCTAATACATTTGTAGAATATTAATCTTCAGTAAAATAAGCAGACAGAGTTCAGTGAGAGACGATAGGATGTGTACACAATTTTAGTTTATCTTTCTCTCCTAAAATAAAAACAGTAACTTGTAATGAATTTGTTGAATTGGTAATTTGTGACTGGTAAAAAATATCTTTGGTATTTCGTTTAGTGAATAATTACTTAGAATAATACATTTGTAGATTTACATTTTAGATTTACATTTGATTAATTAGCCTACACAATACGCTGAATCTCCTATTGAAAAATGGTAACGTGTGATAAGTAGGTTTGTATTATGTTTCAAGAGTAGCCTAATTAAGCTTTTGAATGGTTATGGAAATCTTGTATTTCATTTTTAAGTTCATTCAAATATTATTTTAATGAATTTACTATTATAAGTCTCTGATGATTAATCTGTGAGTATAGCGCATTCATCCATTGATATCATGCATTCAGTGAGCAGTGATCAGCGCCTGGGTACTATTTGGCCCAGTCCCAATGTCTTCACTAAACACTAAGGGACAGTGACTTTATGATGTTACCTCGACAACGCTGAAACATGTTGCACACTATTGTGGGTTTGGAACTTTTAATTTTAAGTTTTTACTTTATTCGCAGCCATGGCACGTAATCAATCGACTGCCTGATTTATATTTCTTGGAGGCTCTTGCCCTACAGAGTGGACAAGAGGTAATTGTCAATAACAATCTATAATTGACAATAATCAATGTACTATTTTTGTTCAAAACAGCACCGTTAAGCAAAAAAAAAAGAATTGAATATACTAGGTGTGTAATAAGGTGATTACATTCCTCTGATTTCATGTGTTCTATGTGCCATCTTAAGTCCTTGTTAATGTAGTGCGCCGTTCATCTCTTATAAAGTGGGTTTGCCGGGATTTTTCTCTCTCGTCCGGTCTTCCCCTGGTGACCCCCGTGTTTCACGTCACAAACCGTTTTGAACTGTGAGCAATTCACTCAGGCAAAGTCTGCAGAAAGGGTGCATAAAGGGCTAAACATTTCTGCGAAAGAGACCCTGCGCACTTGACGATTTGACAGTGGGACAGCCCAAAGCCCTCACAGACTTAGCGAGTCTGTGAGTGTGGACATTGGGATTTGGACTTTGGGTACCAACGCTAAGTGCCGTGGGATGTTAGTGGATTAAGTCGGAAAATGGGGTAAAAAAAACTGGTAAATATACTCTAAATACTTTTCTGTTTGTCTGTTTAGATTTCTGACAACAGAAACATTTAATATATGCCTATGTAGGAAAAGTCATGGAAGGAGGAGGGTGTAGCTTTCAAAATGGCAGTTTTATTTTAATTACAATCTCAAACACAAATTGACATAAGCATTTGGTGGTTCTAGTGTTAAATTGCCTGGATTGACTGGTGAAAGTGAACGTGTGATAGAGCTTTGTCCGATTTATCAGTCCTGTAAACAGCCTAGAACACTCTGTCAGAGGCAGCCATTTCTATTGTGTTGAATGGAGAGAGTCAGCACATATTATACAAGGCTGAGAGAGAGACAGACAGACAGACAGAGGAACAAAGGTAGAGGACAGGGACAGAGTGTGTACAGGATGTACTGTAGACATTTTCTGCAGTTGATAATGTGGATTTCTTTCCTCATTGGCAGCCCGATTGCTCTTCATTGATTTCAAAAGTGCTGTAATGACATGGGAAATGTGTATGTAAAACAAATCCATTTAAAACAAATAAAACTTGGACAAAGGCTATTGGACATTTACAATAATCTTACACCCACAAAATAAACGTACAGCCCATCTCTCTCACACAGAAACTTGAAAATGTCTGGCAGTAGCCACTTTAATACACACATTTTACATAAGATTGTTTTCCCTGTGGGAAACCAATGTTTCCCTGCTGAATGTGTTAATTCAAAAGTGTGTTTTCCATTTACACAGACACACACTCTGCTAGGCATTTCAGCATTATTTTATCTCCACCACTGCTTGCTTTGAGGAATTGAACATAAGATCCCATATCAGCGACTAGGTATGTCAGAGATTCAGCACATATCAGTTACACTACTCTTTACAGATCGTCTTGGCCACAACTTCTCTTCAAATCAGATTTTTACACCTGGTGGAATGATTCACTTTCAGGGAGTTATCTTCTACCTTTTTTCAAAATACTTTTTGTAGTGTTGACAACACTGTTTAGCTGTGTGTGTATATGTGTATGGTTGTGCTTGTTTATGGGATAATTATTGCCCCAGTACAGTTTCCTAGGCTGATGTTTAAGGAAGTCTGACCATTGGTACGTATCACCCAACAAATGTCCTGTCATGCAAGCGAGCCTACCCCAGAATGAACATCCCTTTTCTTTCCAGTCACCCTGAGAAAAAGGTAAGGACTAGACATCCAAAAACCCTGAAAAAAGAAAACATCATTATAACCTAGAAAACACTAGAATGGTAAAACATGGTTTTCCCTGGTTGACAGATAGATGAGCAAATCTCATTTGCTAATTATCTTCTGGAAAAAGGTAGAGGCTTGCTAGTACATTTAAGCTAGCAGTATTTTGACTGAGAGTAGCACATCAAAAAGGTAAACATGTGAAAAAAACATCTTATACAGACTAACTTATGATAAAATAACACTTACTGATTGCCTGTATAACTGGGTTGTTATACTTACCAGCCTGAGAGACAACTTCATTCATTCATCTTCTTCCGCTTATCCGGGGACGGGTTGCGGGGGCAGCAGTCTAAGCAGAGATGCCCAGACTTCCCTCTCCCTAGACACTTCCTCTAGCTCTTCCGGGGGGACACCGAGGCGTTCCCAGGCCAGCCGGGAGACATAGTCCCTCCAGCGTGTCCTAGGTCTTCCCCGGGGTCTCCTCCTGGTGGGACGTGCCCGGAACACCTTCCCGGGAAGGCGTTCAGGAGGCATCCGGAACAGATGCCCAAGCCACCTCAGCTTTACTCTGAGCTCCTCCCGGGTGACCGAGCTTCTCACCCTATCTCTAAGGGATCGCCCAGCCACCCTGCGGAGAAAGCTCATTTCGGCCGTCTGTATCCGGGATCTTGTCCTTTCGGTCATGACCCAAAGCTCATGACCATAGGTGAGAGTAGGAATGTAGATTGACCGGTAAATCGCCTTGCGGCTCAGCTCTTTCTTCACTACGACAGACTGATACATCGACCGCATTACTGCAGAAGCTGCACCGATCCGTCTGTCAATCTCCCGTTCCATCCTTCCCTCACTCATGAACAAGACCCCTAGATACTTAAACTCCTCCACTTGAGGCAAGAACTATCCTCCAACCTTTTCCGACTGAGGACCATGGCCTCGGATTTTGGACTGATTTTCATCCCAAATGCTTCACACTTGGCTGCAAACCGTCCCAGTGCATGCTGAAGGTCCTGGTTTGAAGGGGCCAACACGACAACATCATCCGCAAAGAGCAGAGACGAAATCGTGTGGTCCCCAAACCTGACACCCTCCGGCCACTGGCTGCACCTCGAAATTCTGTCCATAAAAATTACGAACAGAACCGGCGACAAAGGGCAGCCCTGCTGGAGTCCAACATGCACAGGGAACAAGTCAGACTTACTGCCGGCAATGCGAACCAAGCTCCTGCTTCGGTCGTACAGGGACCTGACACCTCTTAGCAAAGGACCCAGGACCCCATACTCCCGAAGCACCTCTCTCAATGGTATGACTGTTTAACTGGGCTTTTCAAAATTAAGTTTATACTGCAAGACGACTTCCATTTTATGATGACTGAAATGTATTTGGGTGTGTCCCAATTAACCTCCCTTTCCTTATGGAATTTGGTCCCTCTAAGGTGGTCTAAACCTGATTGAGGATATTCTTAATGATGGTTGCACATTTATGTTCCCATATTAAACAAATGGTAAAAAATAAATATATACAGAGGGGAGAACAAGTATTTGATACACTGCCGATTTTGCAGGTTTTCCCACTTACAAAGCATGTAGAAGTCTGTCATTTTTATCATAGGTACTCTTCAACTGTGAGTGACGGAATCTAAAACAAAAACCCAGAAAATCACATTGTATGATTTTTAAATAATTAATTAGCATTTTATTGCATGACATAAGTATTTGATACACCAGAAAAGCAGAACTTAATATTTGGTACAGAAATCTTTGTTTGCAATTACAGAGATCATACATTTCCTGTAGTTCTTGACCAGGTTTGCACACACTGCAGCAGGGATTTTGGCCCACTCTTCCATACAGACCTTCTCCAGATCCTTCAGGTTTCGGGGCTGTTGCTGGGCAATACAGACTTTCAGCTCTGTCCAAAGATTTTCTATTGGGTTCAGGTCTGGAGACTGGCTAGGCCACTCCAGGACCTTGAGATGCCTCTTACGGAGCCACTCCTTAGTTGCCCTGGCTGTGTGTTTCGGGTCGTTGTCATGCTGGAAGACCCAGCTACAACCCATCTTCAATGCTCTTACTGAGGGAAGGAGGTTGTTGGCCAAGATCTCGCCATGCATGGCCCCTTCCATCCTCCCCTCAATACGGTGCAGTCGTCCTGTCCCCTTTGCAGCAAAGCATTCCCAAAGAATGATGTTTCCACCTCTATGTTTCACGGTTGGGATGGTGTACTTGGGGTTGTACTCATCCTTCTTCTTCCTCCAAACACAGTGAGTGGAATTTAGACCAAAAAGCTCTATTTTTGTCTCATCAGAACACATGATTGTCTCCCATACCTCCTCTGGATAATCCAGATGGTCATTGGCAAACTTCAGACAGGCCTGGACATGCGCAGGCTTGAGCAGGGGGACCTTGCGTGCACTGCAGGATTTTAATCCATGACGGCGTAGTGTGTTACTAATGGTTTTCTTTGAGACAGTGGTCCCAGCTTTCTTCAGGTCATTGACCAGGTCCTGCCGTGTAGTTCTGGGCTGATCCCTCACCTTCCTCATGATCATTGATGCTCCACAAGGTGAGATCTTGCATGCAGCCCCAGACCGAGGGAGATTGACCGTCATCTTGAACTTCTTCCATTTTCTAATAATAGCGCCAACAGTTGTTGCCTTCTCACCAAGCTGCTTGCCTATTGTATTATACAGGTAATGAGTTCAAACAGGTGCAGTTAATACAGGTAATTTGTGGAGAACAGGAGGGCTTCTTGAATAAAAACTAACAGGTCTGTGAGAGCCGGAATTCTTACTGGTTGGTACGTGATCAAATACTAATATCATGCAATAAAATGCTAATTCATAATTAAAAAATCATACAATGTGATTTTCTGGATTTTTGTTTTAGATTCCATCTCTCACAGTCGAAGTGTACATATGATAAAAATGTCAGACCACTGCATGCTTTGTAAGTAGGAAAACCGGAAAAATCGGCAGTGTATCAAATACTTGTTCTCCCCACTGTATATAGAATCCTGAGAAATATCATATCAGGACTTATTGAAAATATTGAATCATGAAATCCCTGGCGGATCGGTGCAGCTTCTGCAGTAATGCGGTCGATGTATCGGTCTGTCGTGGTGAAGAAAGAGCTGAGCCGCAAGGCGAAGCTCTCGATTTACCGGTCAATCTACGTTCCTACTCTCCCCTATGGTCATGAGCTTTGGGTCATGACCGAAAGGACAAGATCCCGGATACAGGCGGCCGAAATGAGCTTTCTCCGCAGGGTGGCTGGGCGATCCCTTAGAGATAGGGTGAGAAGCTCGGTCACCCGGGAGGAGCTCAGAGGAGAGCCGCTGCTCCTCCACATCGAGAGGGGTCAGCTGAGGTGGCTTGGGCATCTGTTTCGGATGCCTCCGGAACGCCTTCCTGGGAAGGTGTTCCGGTCCCGTCCCACCGGGAAGAGACCCCGGGGAAGACCTAGGACACGCTGGAGGGACTATGTCTTCCGGCTGGCCTGGGAACGCCTCGGTGTCCCCCCGGAAGAGCTGGAGGAAGTGTCTGGGGAGAGGGAAGTCTGGGCATCCCTGCTTAGACTGCTGCCCCCGCGACCCGGCCCCGGATAAGCGGAAGATGATGCAATGCAATGCAATGAAATCCCTGGCAAAGTTCAGCTTTAGCAGCCATCCTAAGAAATGCCTAAATAATACAAGCCTCTGGAACAAATCCAGGATCTAACTCAAACCAAGGAACCTTGAAAAGCAACTACAAACTCGCTGCCTGCCTTGCAGATGGACAATGTGTTCAGCTTCAGCCAGCACCTCTATTTGTCACTCCTCCTTAGCAGAGGGAAAAATAGATTCTGCATCACAGTAGGGTTCTGGTTAAGAGTAGTGCACTATGTAGAGAATAGGGTAGCCTTTAGAAAGCCTAGGAGGACAATTCAACATTGCGCGAACAGGATATTATCATGTCAGCCGTGATTGGCCTGACACATTTTGTGTAGTATATTATGTAATTACCCCACTCGCTCATCATAACTACTTCTCTGACTTCTGGTAAATTGGATTGAACAGGACTTTCTCTCTGTCTTTCTCGCTGTCTCTTTCTGTCTGTGTCTGTTTGTTTCTGTCTTTCTCTGTCGGTTGGACATTTCTTAATGGGTGTGGCGGGTTTTTGCATTCCTTGGCCTAATCTGCCAAAAAGAAGGGTTTACACTAAGGAAGTGTTGTATTTACATGCCAAAGGTGCTTTCCTCTTCCCCACAAACACATTCATACACATTGGAAAAGTGGAGCAGACAGGGTACATAGAGGGTCATTCCTGGGAGAAGGTGCCAGTCAAATCACTAAGTAAGCTGTCTCAGGCACTGAAGTCGGCATTATTGTTTGCATTGAATGTATGTGCAGGTAAGATCCTGTGTGGGCTTGTGTGAGATTGTGTGCGTGCGTGTGTGTGTACACATCTATGACCCCTAAGATCTTAAGGTTCAATATAATAAGTTGTTAAGCAGAGATAGCCCACTCCGGTTATCTCATTCTAATCAGGGACTGATTCAGACCAGGGACCAGGTGAGTTCAGTTAAGTAGCAAGTAGAAACAAAAAAACAGAAGTGTTTTGGCCCTCCTTCACCGGAGTTCCCTACCCTTGAGGTAACTTTAGATGCGGTCGCTACCATTAGGCAAGGTAGGCAACCACCTATGGCCCCAGAAGGCCTAGGGCCCTGTAAAAACCGAAGGAAAGAGGTAAATAGTGCGAGCTTAGTTGCTACTACTTGTGCCATAAATGTGAATATCTTAGTGGCTGCAGTTATTACTGAATATGACAGTTTGACAGTCATCTTAGAATGCGATATCCCTGGCTTGGACCGTCATGAATGGCCACTAGACAGATGTTAAGGAGACATTGATTAAATTCCATCATGTCGTTCTTCTAACATCACACATTTTGATTACAATGACGCCAATATTGATTATGGTGGTGATAACGACATTGCTACTGATCACAAATTTGTGATGTTAACTTTTACTTTCCCCTGGCACCCCAAGAAAGCTATGACAGTTTAGTGACACAGAATGTAATGTATGATCCAGGTATATGGGGCTCTCCCAGTGGACAGATAAGGAAATGTGCAGCATAGGGAGAAACTTTGGTCACACTTTATTTGAAGGGGTGTGCATAAGAATGACATGACACTGTCATGATACTGTCATAACATGACATCCCACATTAAGGAATCATTTTGAATGTTTATGAATTTTGTCATTAGGTGTCATTCGGTTGAATATGTCATTTTTTTATGCAAGGTTGACATTGTTTGGGATGTCTTTGTTATGTTAACTTGACATTAACTGAGACAACATAACCTGTCAATGTCTTTGTTATGACAACTTGACATTAACTGAGACAACATCACCTGTCACTGTCTTTGTTATGACAACTTGACATTAACTGAGACAACATAACCTGTCAGTGTCTTTTTTATGACAACATGACAGTAACCAAGACAACATAACCTGTCATGTTCTTGCAAAAAAGGACATGAGCTTATGAACAAATTACATTTGTAAACCATTAATAAAGTAAGGGATATCATTGTTAACTGTTTGTTCATGTCTTGTTCATCATTGTTCATCAATGTTCATTCAAGGTAACTACTGCATTTATTAATGGTTGTTCATGTACACTTATCGCATAGTGTTACCATACTAGGATTGTTGAAAGTATATATGTCTTTTTTTTGGGAAACATTTGTTGTGCAAAAACAATAAAGGAAATGTCTTGCTTTTGTTAAGGTATTTCTTTATGACAAGTCCAAATTGTACCACTGTACTTGAGGTCAAGAAAAATATTCATGACACTGTTATGAATGCATTTGACAGTGTTATAACACGTCATGACATCTTTATGACAAGTCCAAATTGTACCACTGTATTCATGACACAATTATAATGGTCTCTTGACAACCAGTGTAAAAACCAACCACATATGACAGTTGTATTTAATGCTAACACATAAAGCTAAATAGTATTTTCAAGTTTGATAATCAGGCCTGCTATGACATGTTTAGGATAGGTTATGTTTCTGACTAACTGCGCCACAGCATAGTTTGGTGGTTGCTCCATAGCCAAGGCCCTGCAACGGGCGGTGGAAACTGCCCAGCACATCACTGGTACCCAGCTCCCGGCCATCGTAGACCTCCAGCACAAGCGGTGTCTGCACAGGGTGTGCGGCATCATCAGGGACCCTTCACATCCATGCCACAAACTGCCCTCCTTCCATCAGGCAGGTGGTACAGGTCTCTTCATTCCTGCACCAGGCTCAAGAACACTTTCTGGTTTTGTTTTATTTCGTTTTGTTTTTCTGTTCCTATTTAGTCAGCTATCTTCTTGTCAACTGCCACTGAAAAATAGGTTTTTAATGAATAGTTCCATCACAATTTTTGTTGATGAAATGAACACCTTTTAAGGGGGAGGGGGTAGTGGTCACAGCGATTGCCACTTTTGAGACATTGCTGTGGAGTAAAATTTGTCAGCCCTCGGGAACCCCCTAACGGCCTGGGGCTCCAACCAGTTACCTGCCTTACCTGTTCACAAGCTGCGCGCTTGGTTCTGTGAATCTGAATGTACAACGTTTGTGTAGTCTTTAGTGCGCCAGAATACATAATTGGTGGTCCATAATATCTTGTAGAGATGCACATTCATATCTAAGACACTGTGTCATCTAACCACTATGCTACCAAGCCACAGCCAACTATCCTTCTCTGTATATTAGCATGAACTATCATCACAAACGACAATATTACTTCATAACTCCTGCTTACTACTACTAAGCAGGGCTCAATGTAAAAATAAAAAGGTTTTGGAACTTACTGGCCCAAAAAACATTTTTATTGTTCCTCCTTACAAAAGTTTCAATTTATCAGTGTTACAACATATAACCAAATTCTTTTGTTACTTAACATATTTAATCTTTTATGAAATGCATTCTGTATATATGAACCATAAAAAATTATAAATATGAATAAAAAGATAACAGTCAACAAAACATTTGTCTTTTATACAAAACACTAACTCATTCATCCCCAGGGAACAAGGCAACCGGCGAGTCTGTCTTAGTTACTAGGTATGCGGATGTTATAAGTCGTGCAATCACCTAACAGGCATCTGCATTTAAATTCCTGATCAGTACGACCAAGGGCCCTGAGGACGGATTGTCAGCCACCCGCTTGGCAGTCATGCAGACCAGGTGCTGTTTGCAGTGCAGTTAGGGACTGTTTGCGAAAGTTGTCAGTGCCTTTGTAAAAAGACCCACATTTGTCCGCTCTAGCCGGGAACTTACAACAGACGACACAGTGAAAAATATTTGCTTTCATTTGAGCTCGTAGTTATCCTTTGCTACCTTCTTCAGTTGAGTGACCCGCATGAGTTTTTAAATGTTTTATTGAAAAACAATACCAGACAGCCACGTGTCACATCACTGCTCAACTCTTTAACTGGTCAACAGTGCGCGAAAGTAGCTCAACATCCTTCAGTTGTTTTGTAATGTCATTATTATTTTTTTCAATCACACATTTTTGGGATAGTCGCTTGTTTTATTTCCCGATTTGACATTTTACTGGTCATTGTTATTGTCAAGCCTTGTCTAAGCATCGGTAAGCACTCGGTAAGAAATGACAGACAGATGTAGAAAATAACATTATTTCAAGAAACTTCCCAAACAGTCATTTAAACAACCACAAAGCCTGCTATAGAGCTGGTATTCCCCATTACCTCATCTTTTCGCTCAAGTTCCTCATTCAGTATATCACATGGCATGCATCCAAAACTATACCCTCCTCTCTATGCCTGTAGTGCACTACTACCCATAGGGTTCTGTAAAAAATGATGCTCTATGTAGCAAAGAGGGTGCCATTTGTGTCACCACAATCACATTATCTGTTAGTGGCAAGTGGTTTGGTGCTGGGAATCAGACTTGCTCTGCATGCCAAGTTGCTAAGAAAAACAAATTCTTAAAAACGACCTGTGAACCTCATATGTCCCTTGTATAAGCTTTGTGTTGCTGAGTTTCTAGATTCAACAGCAAGTTTTTTGACCTGGTTTTTGCTATGAGGCTTTCTTCCTTGTGTTTGTTGGTGTGTGTTTATTTATCTTCTGGGCTACAGCAGAGATACAGGACTTCATTTCCAGAGTCAAACACTTTTCGAATTTCAGTTTGTAGTCTATCAGCATTTGATCAATTCCTTTGTGTTCTGATCATAAGCCTAATCCCATTTCTTTCTTTCCTTCCTTCTCTCTTTTTCTTTTTTTTCTTTCTCTCTCTCTCTTCTTTCCGCTTGCTTCCGCATAGGTGTTCTGTCTCTCCCAGCCCATTTCAGTCCCTACACGGAGAGCCAGCCGGGTCAGGGCATGACCGGGGAAGAAAGCAGAGAGGACGCCTACGCCCAACTGGAGCTCCGCACCCTGGAACAGTCTCTCTTGGCTACCTGCGTAGGCAGCATCTCTGAGCTTAGTGAGTGTTGGGGAAATACATGCCTTCTTGTGTGTTCATATAATATTATCTTTTACATTTTATAATGGATTCTGTAATGACTTAATTTTTCCATCTTTTTCCCCCATGAACCTTATCACACAAAGTTTGCCGTCTAACTACTGGCAAATATATTTCTCTCCAAAACAGTTATACACACTCAAATTATTCTGCCACTTAAAGAGAAAAAATCTAATGAGATTGACCTAAATATAATCAAACTAAATCCCAGACATCCATAATATTTGCTTATACCTCCTCTTCTTCGCTTCTTGACTTAAACCTAACCATTAAGAACAGTAACCAGATATGGAATTCACAAATGGCTGGTGATACCTTTATTGGGGCAGGCTCATCATAATAGCTAGAACGGAACGGAGTGGAAAAGATCACTCACATGGTTTGATACCTTTCCATTCCGGCCAATACTGTGAGCTCCTCTCACCCAATTCCTGTGATTGGACATTCCTCAGGTCAAAATGACTGTTATTGTAAGCCAGTGTCTATGTGTGGCAAACGGAGAGCAGTGATATTAAAAACACATTATCAAGTGACCGTGGATTTGATCCTGTCATGTTATGGATTGTGTGGGACTGGGTAGGGGCATAGCCTCATATTGTAAGAAGTGTCTGTTTGTCACAACATAAATCCAATGGAACAGTGTCAAAGGTGCAAACTCAGCCAATCTGGCACAATCAAACATTGAAAGGTTTTGAAAGTTGCCTGTTCTCTTTGTCATGTCTATTCATGTGTGATTAATGAGAGGAGGAAAGCACGCAGGTCCCAATACGTCACTCTTATCGAGACCTCATTGCAAGCCCTGTCGAACTTAACTATCCGTCCATCTCAGCCCTGTCAGTCACTCAGCCAGCCAGACAAGACAGTCTCTGGGTTTGCCTGCCTGCTTGTCTGTCAATCAGTTAGTCTTTGTCTGTCTGTCTTTCTCAGTCTTTGTCTGAGTCAAATCAAAGCTCCTTGTTGAAGACAAGAATTAAATTGATTTTAACCCTTGCGCTTTGCATTCCCCTTATCCAAAATGGAAGAAAGGGCGAGGCCCCAGTAATAGTCAATGTCTACTCCACTATGACGACAAACATGTTATATTTAATGATAACAACATACTGTAAGTCCCAACCAAACAAACCATGTAGAAATTATTCAGACTGGGATGTGCCCGAAAATGAAACCATGTCTGCTTTCCAAATGGTGCTTATTCCCTGTGAAGGGCACTACAGTATCTGGTAAAAGGTAATGAACTACGAAAGCATTAGGGTGCCATTTTGGAACAGCCCCTTTCTCACATAGCCGGCGTCAGATGAAAAGCAGATGAATCTATGGAACCAGTGTGAGTTGTTGAAGGAACTGTAGAAGAACCATTGACTACAGTTAAGATTGAAACTGTGGACATTGAGTTGGGTTTTTTCCAGGCGTTGGCAGTTTCAAGGCTCTTCTGTCACGTGGAAAGCAGGATACATCGCGTGAAAGGTTCTCTATGTTGGCATTACCTAACACACGCACACACGTGCCCACACACACTTATACTTCACTGTACCTACAGAAGTTTGTTTAGACTTGGGGGCTCCTAGCGGGGCGTGGGGGGGCAGTTCAAAAGAGTCTGCTGGGAGCTGGGGGGAGGAGGAGATGGAGGGGCTAATGACAGAGTGGAGAGGCGATGGAACGTTGTGGTTTAAAAGTAGTTGACGGGATGGGGTTCGTTCAGACTAAAGACTGGATGTTGTGAGGATGATGGAAAGGCACAAGGGTGGAGAGGTTGCGGGTGGCGGGAGGCACCACCAGGAGGGATAGGCTTCCTCTTCCAAATGACTGAACACTGCCGTTTGTCCGCACAGCACACAAGGCCATACGTTCATACACGTGCTGACTGCTAGCAGGACATTTGGAGAAATGTACACACACACTGGCCATTAGCGGGGTGTTCAAGAAAATACACACTTTCCCTCTCTTTCTGAGTGAACCCTTTGTGTAATGGCTCTCCAGTGCTACGGTGCTGCTCCAAGCTCTCGGCTGGCACTCTCCACACCTCCTCACACACATGGGGTTGGCAAGGCTAATTTTCCCCAGGAGACAGTGCAGACACAGGGGCATCTATATGGAGGCAGGCAGTCCTCCTGGAGCCTTGGACTTGGCGGACCGAGCGGGCACAAACACAAACTAAATATGGGGGCACATGGATGGAAGTATTTCTTTTTCTGCAAATTGTGTGCTGGCTGGTGGATTGGGGAAATGGTTGAATTTAAATGTTGGTGCGGTCTGATGAAAACCTCGTAACTCCATTTTGGCCAATTTACAATGTTTACATGCATTGAAATCAAACACTCCCCCCAATGTACTCTAAACATTTCAAAGTAGCTTCTGAAGTTTCCAAAATGTAGATTTGTTCATGTTAAAATATGGATGTTTTTTTGGGGAAAACAGGGTTGCTGTCTTGTAGCACCCATTGATTCCTTGTGGTAGTTTGGGCCCCTGCAAGCTCAATACTGGTTCTTGGCAAAAACCATGGCTGAGCAGTACCAGAGCAAAATGTAATTGGGACAGATCGCCGCCAATCCACATTTTGGAACCATGCTCCATGTTCAAGCTAAATAACGCACAATCCACTCTTCATTACACTCCGCTCAGATGCTTTGGTTTAATGCTCTGACCGCTAGACTACATAAGTCAACTTGTCAATTGACAATCAAGCCCTTGATTTAAATTCAGGGCTTCACCAAAGAGGAGAGGTATGAACCTGACAACATAGCAGACAGGGGCATAAACAGAGTGCCAAAAATGTGAACAGCGTAATGAGGTATTGCTTAGCTCATAATCACCCTAAATCTTCTAGAATATTTTCGTGAGCCACTGAGTAAACAAACATAAGTGATTGGTTCTCCCAGAATCCCAGTCGTAAGCCCAGTCAACCCAAGGGGATTTAGCTGGGGATAAATGATTCACCCTTTTGGAAACACTGGTGCTTGTGAGTATGACAAGGTAGTAGAACATTGTGAGCTTGACACAGGCAAACGTTAAAGTTGTTATAAGGAATTGGTTGGGTTGGAATTAAGGGTGGCTGGTAGAAGTATGTGCCGGTAATCAAAAGGTTTGATTGGAGTCAAGTCTCCAACCTGACAAGGTGTTAAGTATGTGGGTGTGCCATTTGAGCATGACACATAAACCTAATTAATCATGTAAGTCCCTCCCACTGACAAATCATTTGAAAATATGTTGGAAAAAAATAACTTAAGTTAAACTGATTGGACAGGAAAAGGTGGGTACACAACTACATAAAGGAAACCTCAATTTTCCTTTCTGCTCCTGGGTGGGTGGAGTTGTTGACATGTTTTGAACAGAAACAGCCTGCAATAATATTTAATTGGCTCCCACGCTCCCAGTCAGGAATCCATCCAATAAGACTTGGAATCCAAAAATGCTGCATTTCATATCCTCCAGAGTTCTGGAGCTGAACCCTAGAACCCCAGGGGATCGATCAGGGCTAAAAAGCCAAGGACAGGCTCTCCTGTCCGGGGGTAGAATTCCCCTGAGACCCCCTAAAGGTTGGCTGGTTGTTGGGAACACAATGAAATCTTTCACCTACACATGGCCTCTGGCTTTTTAGAGATCTTGCCTCCTTTTGGTACCCTCAACCCCAGCCATACCCCCTCCAACCCGATCCTGCCTCCAGGCACCATCCCACTCAACAGTAATCAGGTTACAGATTAACCTGTATGGGTTATAATGTTTAATGAGTGCTACATGCTTCCAAAGTATGACCCCGCCCCTGCTAGCCTAACCCGGGCCCCTCCCTCCCCCACAACGCCTGTGCTACTGACTGGTGCGGGGTGATGTTCTCAGGCCCCCTTTCCTTACACACACTCCCTCCTTGGCCATGCACTAGAATGTTATCTTGTTCCCCTCCTCCTGGTAGAATTACTGGGAAGGGTATTTCGAGTGTGTGTGTGTCTGTGTGCCTTTGGGAAAGGGCGTAGGAGCAAGGTAGGACAGGAGGGGCAAGTCTCCCTAATGTATATTATATACAGTGGGGAGAACAAGTATTTGATACACTGCCAATGTTGCAGGTTATTTTGGTAATACAATAATAATACAAATTAAATTCATAAATTAATCCTCATCACAAGCACAGTAATTTTATTTTGGAAAAAGAACTACTCACCAAATTAATATATGAACATTTGTTGTAGAGAGGAAAGTGTCTTGTCCACGCTTCCACTGGCTGCTACTTTAGCTCATGTATGTCTGAATACCACAACAAGTGACGATGATGCTTCAATGCTCTATTTATTTACTTTAGCTAGGTTGAAAAAGTATTTAGAGGGGGGTACTCTGATGTCATGCTCACTCTTACACCCCTGCCTTTGTGTCTCTGTGATTCAAAGTGTAAATACTCAGGGAAACGAGCTGCTGAAAGATGCAGCCTTCCAACCCAGCTGATGTTATCTCCATCTGTTGGTTTAGGCCTGCTCAGATCCGATCATGTGGGTGTACAAATTGTATTCACAGATGGCCTACTACTGCACTTCCATATGCATTTATAGCTGTACTGCACTGCCTTTGTGCGTTTTACACAGGCGGCAAAATTCCGACCTTTTTAAGTTTTTACACAACTTTTGTCTTTTGGCAAACCACATTATCTTTAAAAAACATGAAATGCTAAAAAGATCTGAGGCTACTTCCCAAAATACCCTTTTGATGCCAAAAGATCCAAACCCAAATTGCTCACCTTAATCTAGCTTCATTCCAGGGGCGGCAGATAATTTAAAGCAAAGGTTCGCTATTTTTGATCCTGGGGCATTTTTTCAGATTATCTAGCCTAATCCTGGACTGTGGAGACATTATTTTTTTGTTATTAATACAGTTTTGAGAGTTCAGTTTTGAGAGCCTCTCCCAGCTACAATGAAAGTGAATGGGGTAACGGATATAACATGCAAAATTATTATACATTTGGTTTTCCAAAATAGGAAGGCCACGGTGTATTGATATAGGTCTTTGTATGTTCTCCTGAATTTTTTTTGTAACTTTAAAAAATATATATATATTATATCTGAACACCAGGAAGTGACTCAGTGATTAAACTGACCCTGGTTACCGTCATTGCCTCGCTGCACTGGGCACTCCTCTACCAAACCTTGCATGCTTGGACATTTTCCTTTTTACATTGCCCTGTTTGTATCTATTCTACAAACCTCATAACCAGGCCAGACCTGTGCAATGTCGTTTTTTCCCCTTCAATTCAGCCAGGTATTGTGAAAATCACTCCAGTTAGCAAGCCGTTCAGTCTGACTAGTCCATTAAGTGCATAGGCCATTAGAGATAAAGGGTCATTTTAGTCTGACTGGGCTTACTGTTAATTACACTACTAATGGGTCCAGGAAGGAATAGAGGGGATTTCCTGCCGGATCAAGGGGCCTTGGGGGCCAATTCTAAGCTTGGTTGTATTGGTATCTCCGCCATGTGTGGGTGCGTGTGAACATATATCTTGACCTCTCACCATGTCCCTCTGCGTATCCCTTTCCTAGGTGACCTGGTGTCCAGAGCCATGCACCACATGCAGCGCCTGAGCTCTGTACGACTGGGACTCAGCCCAGCCCGCCTCACCCGGCCCCAGCAGACCGTGTCCTGGTCGCCTGATGCCCTGCACACCCTCTACTACTTCCTCCGCTGCCCGCAGATGGAGTCCATGGAAAATCCCAACCTAGAGCCGCCTAGGATGGCCCTCAACAAGGAGAGGTAGGCCCTGGTCCATGGAAGACGAACAAACACCAGAGTGCTAAGTTCTAACAGGAGGCAGTCTGTTAAGGAAAGTGTTTGAATTGTTGCCTACGGTTGTCTTGCGGCTGCCTCTGGTGCCAGTGCACTGGGTTTGAATCCAACCTACTTCACATTCAGCAAGAACTACAGTTAGGTCCAGAAATATTTGGACACTGACACAATTGTCATAATTTTGTCTCTGTACACCTCCACAATGGTTTAGAAATGAAACCACGACAACTGAAATGCAGACTTTCAGCTTTAATTCAAGGAGTTGAACAAAACTCTTGTATGAAGCATTTTGGAATTACAACCATTTTCAAACACATTCTCCTTATTTCAGGGGCTCCAATGTAATTGGACAAATTAACACATTAATGAATAACATTTGAATTTTTAATACATTGTCGAGAATCCTTTGCAGGCAATGACTCATTGAAGTCTGGAAGGCGTGGACATCCCAAAATGCTGGGCTTCCTCCTTTGTAATGCTTTGCCTGGCATTTATTGTAGCTGTCTTAAGTTGTTCATGGGTCTTTCTTCCTTAAGTTTTGTCTTCAGCAAGTGAAATGCATGCTTGATCAGATTGAGATCAGGTGACTGACTCAGCCATTGCAGAATATTCCGCTTCTTTGACGTATGTTTTAGGTCATTGTCCATCTGCAAAGTGAAGCAACGACTAATCAATTTGGCTGAATCTGAGCAGACCATATATCCCTGTATACTTCAGAATTCATCTGGCTGCTTCTGTCTTTTGTCACATCATCAATAAACACTAGTTTTACTGCCTTAACCGTATTTTACAGATGATGTGGTATGCTTCGGATCATGAGTTGTTCCATGCCTTCTCCATACTTTTTTCTTCCCATCATTCTGATACAGGTTGATCTTAGTTACATCTGTCCAAAGAATGCTGTTCCAGAACTGGGCTGTTTTTTAGATGTTTTTTGGCAAATGGCGCTTTTCCACTGCATGATACCGGCTCGACTCAACTCGCCTATTTGGCATACTTTGCACTGGTCGAATTAGTAATTTCAAGCCAAACAGAAGCAGCCTACCAAGCTTTCTAACCATTTTTGCAGTCTGCAATGTATTAAGACCACAGTTACTGCTCACACGGGCTTCCTCACTACTACCGGTATAAACGCTGCCTTGTGTACAGTAGGCAACTCTTGAGTCAGTCGGCGTGGTATTATAGCTGGCAATTAATAAGGCATTCATTTATACCTTTTAATCAAGATGGAGGAGTTATGTAGGTTGGTTTCAGTGTGTTGTCTTTGAAATGTTAGCTGTATACGCTTAAATCTAACAGGACATTGGAGTTACGTCATCTTTAATACTGCAGGGCAATAATTCTATTCTACTTTTTCACTGTTTTTCAAAAAGCATCTGTAACCATGTTATCCAGATTTTGTTTACTTTTGATTTGCCACGTTCAAAGCTTGTCAATTTAAAATACAATTTATGGAGTTCATTCAATTCAATAGAATTTTTTGTTCACTGCAGGGTTTACGTTAGTTGGCATATGTTGGCTTTTCGCTGGTATTAGGTGTATGATATCTCCATTGTTTTTCCCGTGTGTGTCGAGTTGGAGGTGGAGTCAGTTTTCCTGTGATGTCACTTTGGGTGAGTACAGAGTACTATGCAGTGGAAAACCAACCGAGGTGAGCCGTGTAGAGCCGAGTCGAGCAGGTACCATGCAGTGGAAAAGTGCCAAAAGTCTAATCTGGCCTTTCTATTCTTGAGGCTTCTGTATAGCACTTTGTGGTGAACCCACTGTATTTGCTCTTGTGAAGTCTTCTCTTTATGGTAGACTTGAATAATGATAAGCCTAACTCCTGGAGGGTGTTCTTCACTTGGTTGGATGTTGTGAAGGGGTTTTTCTTTACCATGGAAAGGATCCTACAATCATCCACCACTGTTGTCTTCCGTGGCTTTTTTGTGTTGCAGAACTCACCAGTGCGTTCTTTTTTCTTAGAATGTACCAAACTGTTGATTTGGCCACTCCTAAAGTTAGCTATATCTCTGATGGATTTATTTTGCAGCCTATGGATGGCCTGTTTCACATGCATTGAGAGATTCTTTGACTGCATGTTGTGGGTTCACAGCAACAGCTTCCAAATGCGAATGCCACACCTGGAATCAACTCCAGACATTTTACCTGCTTAATTGATGAAGAAATAACAAAGGAACAGCCCACACCTGTCCATGAAACAGCTTTTGGGTCAATTTTCCAATTACTTTTGGTCCCTTGAAAAAGAAGGGGCTACATATTAAAGACATGTTGTTCCTAAACACTTCCTCCAAATTGGATGTGAATACACTCAACTTAAAGCTGAGATACTGCACTTCAAGCCCATATTCATTATTTTATTATAACTTATATATATATATATATTTATTTATATTATATATAAATATATTTTTGTGAAGAGACAAAATAACAAAACTAAAGCATGAACGTCCAGGAAAAAAATATCTTACCATAAAAAGCTAAACAATTTTCAGTTGAGATGTCATTAAGATGTAGATGCACCTTTTTCATTAGTTAAATTGCACAGTTAATCTGCACAGACACCCACATTTTATGCACAAACTCTCTCAGACACACAATGACAAAAGTTTGGGACATTTCCAAACAGAGCTATCTAGATGACAAAAGGCTCTACTGTTCTCTCCCAGACAACTGCCAATCACAGTATAGCACTTCATTATAGAGAACTAGTCTGACTCCGCTAGCTGCTCACAGGTCTTCGATGCTCTCAGTCAGGCGCTAATCCTAGGTAATGGGGACAAGTATTTGTTTCAGGTGGGAATGTTAGTCTGGAGGAACTGTGAACTACTTTGAAGTTGCTAATTAGTGGAAGTGATAATGTATTTAGGAGACACTAATGAATATTACCCCATCTCAAAATGTCTGACTTATTGGCTTTGAAGTTAAAGTCAAGACAACTGTTGAGAGTTGTCTCTTTAGCAGTGTCTGAACAGACGGCCTCTACCTAATTTGTGGGAGCTTAGTGGTTTTATGACCATGGAGCTGAGCAGAGCTGAATATTTAGTGCATACAGGACAGACTTTGATTGGCTCTGTTAAACAGCAGATCACTAAAGGTGACTGCTTAGGTTGTATATTTGCCACTGAAAACAGGGCGTCAACTAGAACTGACTCACCACTGACTCTGGTATTTCCTGCCTTCCGGTAAAACATGATAAAATGCTGCTTCCATTTCTACTAATGTTAGACATGTGGTCATTGTGAAACAACATAATTTCCCTTAAGGGGGAGTAATTGTCACATGATCACCCCATTTAAATGGCCAGTAGCTCATGAAAACACACTGTTCTCAATAAGTAATCTTAATTTTTGTAGAAGTGATTTCACCATATCCAAGAAATCATTACCAGTCCCAAGAAAAAATGAGGTTCAGGTGTGCAGGAGGCCGTTGTTGGGGAGCAGGGGACGACACACTCATTTCTCAGTTTGAATTGTCAGGAATGGTTTCTCACTTCTATTGTCTTCTAAACCAATGATTTGTCTGTGAGTTGGGACCAATCAAATGGAAGTGAATTTCAGGTGGATGTGTGTTGTTCGCCTCTCCTTGAACTGCCACCTTAACGTGGTGGAGGGGTTTGAGTACCCGAGTGACCCTAGGAGCTATGTTGTCTGGGGCTATATGCCCCTGGTAGGGTCTCCCAAGGCAAACAGGTCCTAGGCGACGGGTCAGACTAAGAGCGGTTCAAAAACCCCTTAATGATGATAAATAATTTGTGTCCTGTGACGTCGCCCGGCATGGCGCAGCCGGGGCCCCACCCTGGAGCCAGGCCCGGGGTTGGGGCTCGTTCGCGAGCGCCTGGTGGCCGGGCCTTTCCCCATGGGGCCCGGCCGGGCCCAGCCCGAACGAGCGACATGGGGCCGCCCTCCCGTGGGCTCACCACCCACAGGAGGGACCATAAGGGGCCGGTGCAGAGAGGATCGGGCAGCAGTCGAAGGCGGGGGCCTAGACAACCCGATCCCCGGACACGGAAACTAGCTCTAGGGACGTGGAATGTCACCTCGCTGGCGGGGAAGGAGCCTGAGATGGTGCGTGAGGTTGAGAGGTTCCGACTAGAGATAGTCGGGATCACCTCTACGCACGGCTTGGGCTCTGGAACCACACTCCTTGAGAGAGGATGGACTCTTCACCACTCTGGAGTTGCCCATGGTGAGAGGCGGCGGGCTGGTGTGGGTTTGCTTATAGCTCCCCAGCTCTGCCGCCATGTGTTGGAGTTTACCCCGGTGAACGAGAGGGTCGTTTCCCTGCGCCTACGGGTCGGGGATAGGTCTCTCACTGTTGTTTGTGCCTACGGGCCGAACGGCAGTGCAGAGTACCCGACCTTCTTGGAGTCTCTGGGAGGGGTGCTGGAAAGTGCTCCGACTGGGGACTCTATTGTTCTACTGGGGGACTTCAACGCCCACGTGGGCAACGACAGTGACACCTGGAGGGGCGTGATTGGGAGGAACGGCCCCCCTGATCTGAACCCGAGTGGTGTTCAGTTATTGGACTTCTGTGCTAGTCACAGTTTGTCCATAACGAACACCATGTTCAAGCATAAGGGTGTCCATCAGTGCACGTGGCACCAGGACACCCTAGGCCGCAGGTCGATGATCGACTTTGTTGTCGTTTCATCTGACTTGCGGCCACATGTCTTGGACACTCGGGTGAAGAGAGGGGCGGAGCTGTCAACTGATCACCACCTGGTTGTGAGTTGGATCCGATGGCGGGGGAGGAAGCTGGACAGACTCGGCAGGCCCAAGCGTACTGTAAGGGTCTGCTGGGAACGTCTGGCCGAGTCTCCTGTCAGACAGATCTTTAACTCCCACCTCCGGCAGAGCTTTGACTGGATCCCGAGGGGGGCTGGAGATATTGAGTCCGAGTGGACCATGTTCTCCACCGCCATTGTCGAAGCGGCCGCTCGGAGCTGTGGCCGTAAGGTCTCCGGTGCCTGTCGAGGCGGCAATCCCCGAACCCGGTGGTGGACACCGGAAGTAAGGGATGCTGTCAAGCTGAAGAAGGAGTCCTATCAGGCCTGGTTGGCTTGTGGGACTCCAGAGGCAGCTGACGGGTACCGACAGGCCAAGCGGGCTGCAGCCCGGGTGGTTGTGGAGGCAAAAACTCGGGCCTGGGAGGAGTTCGGTGAGGCCATGGAGAAGGACTATCGGCTGGCCTCGAAGAGATTCTGGCAAACCATCCGGCGCCTCAGGAGAGGGAAACAGTGCCCTACCAACGCTGTTTACAGTAGAGGTGGGCAGCTGTTGACCTCAACTGGGGATGTCGTCGGGCGGTGGAAGGAGTACTTCGAGGATCTCCTCAATCCCGCCGTCACGTCTTCCATTGAGGAAGCAGAGGATGAGGGCTCAGAGGTGGACTCGTCCATCACCCAGGCTGAAGTCACCGAGGTGGTTAAGAAACTCCTCGGTGGCAAGGCACCGGGGGTGGATGACATCCGCCCTGAGTACCTCAAGTCTCTGGATGTTGTGGGGCTGTCTTGGTTGACACGCCTGTGCAACATCGCGTGGCAGTCGGGGACAGTGCCTCTGGGATGGCAGACCGGGGTGGTGGTCCCTCTTTATAAGAAGGGGGACCGGAGGGTGTGTTCCAACTATAGGGGGATCACACTTCTCAGCCTCCCCGGGAAAGTCTATACCAGGGTTCTGGAGAGGAGAATACGGCCGATAGTAGAACCTCGGATTCAGGAGGAACAGTGTGGTTTTCGTCCAGGCCGTGGAACACTGGACCAACTCTATACCCTCTACAGGGTGATGGAGGGTTCATGGGAGTTTGCCCAACCAGTCCACATGTGTTTTGTGGATTTGGAGAAGGCATTCGACTGTGTCCCTCGCGGCATCCTGTGGAGAGTGCTTCGGGAATATGGGGTCCTGGGTCCTTTGCTAAGGGCTGTCAGGTCCCTGTACGACCGAAGCAGGAGCTTGGTCCGCATTGCCGGCAGTAAGTCAGACTTGTTCCCTGTGCATGTTGGACTCCGGCAGGGCTGCCCTTTGTCACCGGTTCTGTTCGTAATTTTTACGGACAGAATTTCTAGGCGCAGCCAGGGGCCGGAGGGTGTACGGTTTGGGGACCACACGATTTCGTCTCTGCTATTTGCGGATGATGTTGTCGTGTTGGCCCCTTCAAGCCAGGACCTTCAGCATGCACTTGGACGGTTTGCAGCCGAGTGTGAAGCGGTGGGGATGAAAATCAGTACCTCCAAATCCGAGGCCATGGTCCTCAGTCGGAAAAGGGTGGCTTGCCCACTTCAGGTTGGTGGAGAGTGCCTGCCTCAAGTGGAGGAGTTTAAGTATCTAGGGGTCCTGTTCACGAGTGAGGGAAGGATGGAACGGGAGATTGACAGACGGATCGGTGCAGCTTCTGCAGTAATGCGGTCGATGTATCGGTCTGTCGTGGTGAAGAAAGAGCTGAGCCGCAAGGCGAAGCTCTCGATTTACCGGTCAATCTACGTTCCTACTCTCCCCTATGGTCATGAGCTTTGGGTCATGACCGAAAGGACAAGATCCCGGATACAGGCGGCCGAAATGAGCTTTCTCCGCAGGGTGGCTGGGCGATCCCTTAGAGATAGGGTGAGAAGCTCGGTCACCCGGGAGGAGCTCAGAGTAGAGCCGCTGCTCCTCCACATCGAGAGGGGTCAGCTGAGGTGGCTTGGGCATCTGTTTCGGATGCCTCCGCAACGCCTTCCTGGGAAGGTGTTCCGGTCCCGTCCCACCGGGAAGAGACCCCGGGGAAGACCTAGGACACGCTGGAGGGACTATGTCTCCCAGCTGGCCTGGGAACGCCTCGGTGTCCCCCCGGAAGAGCTGGAGGAAGTGTCTGGGGAGAGGGAAGTCTGGGCATCCCTGCTTAGACTGCTGCCCCCGCGACCCGGCCCCGGATAAGCGGAAGATGATGCGATGCGATGTGTGTTGTTCGCTTTAAAGTGGTTTCTACCAGGTTAATGGGATACAGTCCAATGAAAATAGTTTTTATCACATAAGCCCTCACCACTTTCCCTCAGAGAATACCCACTGAAACCAGATTGTTTGGCTGTAATCTTACGTGCCAGTCCAATTCACAAAGGGTGCTCTTTTCACCCTTGATTTAACTGGAGGAGACAAGTGGACAACTTTGCTCAATTGCAGGGTTACCTATAATTCAATGCCTACAGTAGTTTAATGTCAATGGCTGCGAAGTGTCAAATTTACCCTGTGCCGGGGAAAGGGCTCGTTCTAGGCATAAGCGAAATAAGTGGTCACTTAGGGACCCTGACAGCTAGGGGGCCCTCTACCGCAATGGACACTAGGGGAAGGGGCCCCATGTAAAATGTTGCTTAGGTCCCCCAAAAGGCTAAAGTTGGCCCTGGTCAGGACAAATTCAACACTACTGTTTTTTGCTCCTTGGGGTTTAAGGCTGGGTGTTTTGTAAAAGCACTTTGTGACAACTGCTGATGTAAAAAGGGCTTTATAAATAAATTTGATTAATTGAAAGACAATGTTTTTGTAATCTGTTACATATCTGTTTTTGGGGTGTCTGTGTGTGTGGGCATCTAAACTGTTAGCAGAAATTGCTTTCTCATGTGCAAGGGTTAATGACCCACTAAAGAGCAATGCCCGGCATCCTGGTAGCCTCACACTTCTGCATTGAGAGTGTTTTAGGTCTATCAATCTGGGTGGGTTTATCGTTTGTTTCTTTTCAGAGACATATGCTAGTGATTATATGCATGCCTGGGAGTGTTTGTGTTTTGCAATGATAGGAATAGTAGGAGCGGTGTGTAGTTGTGGGTCTGTGTTGCATCCTGAGACACAACTTCTCCAGCTTTCTGCCATACCATACATGTGCGTGTGTGTGTTAATGGTGAACAGACACGTTAACAGACACGAGGTGTGTGCACGCGCGCTCAATCACGATCTGGATGAAACAGGTGAAATCTGGTGATAATTATACTCTGACCCCCCTTTTGATTCACTCAGTCATTTTCTCTCTGTTGTTGTCTCTGTCTCTCATTCTCTCTCTAATGCTCTTTTTCTCATTCTCACTCAGTGTTCTCTCTCTCATTCTCCCTTACCCTGGTTCTTTCTCTCCCTCGTCCCCCTCTTCCAAGGACCTCCACAAAACCTTTGTCTTGCACTCTGACCGGAGCTGTGTGGCCAAAGACATTAATCATCTGAGTCGACCCCAACTCTGCTGAGCACATCTTATGAGAGGAACAGAGTGAAAGCTTTGGTGTGCCCGTGTATGAATACACGGGCACACCAAAGCTTTTCACTAATATGGTAGTACTGCTAAGTTATCCCACTAAATGTCTTTAAGGCCAACCAGCCAATGAGAGTTTAAAGAGTCAATCTGAAGTTGCAACAGTATATTTTTGGACATATATCATCTGAGTGTAGTTCAACAGTTGTAAACATTCAGAACCCAAAATATGATCTTGGTTTACTTCAACAATTTTAAGCAATTGCATGTGAACATCCTATAGCCTCATCCTTCCATCCATAGCACTATGAATTTCAGAGTAATTATATTTATTTTGCCTTACTCATCAGCTTTTTAGCAAAACATGGGTGGGGAATATTTTTTACCGCTGATTCCTCTCACAATCTTGAAGAATGAGCTTTCCAGACCAGCCCTAAACACACACACACACACACACACACACTGGCTCTGGCAAAAAAAAAAAATGCCTCTCAGCACTGATACAGTTTGAAATAGTTGTCATTCGGGTAGGCTAATTGTTATATGTGTGTGTGGGTAACGGTAATCTGAACCTAGGTCTGTGATAGAGGGCAACAAACCAATGGTTAGCCCATGGTCTAAATCTGTCACTGGTTATTACACTGCCCTCAGGAACGAGAGGTTTCCGTTTTGGTGGAGAGCGGGTCAGTGAAGTGGAGTAGCCTTCACAATATTTAGTTACTGTCGTGAGTGGAGCGCCTGACTTTGATGTAGGGCCTGGGGTCGTGTAGGTGCTTGACTTTAAGCCCCTATCTGATGCACAGGTAACAAACTGCAGTAGCCGCTCATCTGTATGAAGTATCGGTCTCTGGTGTGCACATGTGTAGTGCTTGACCATGTTTTTTACATTTTATGATGGTGGCAAAACATTTTGAATAACTTAAAAGGAAAATATTTAAAAAACTGTTTAAGAATAACTCAGAAGATGACAAGCACAATTTTGGTCTTTTGGCAATGGGAAATCTCACAAATATAAATCCTGTCCGGCAGAGAGTATTTTCTTTTAGTGCAGCATTTTCTATTAGCTAAAATTCCACTAATGTGTTCACATTATATTAATTAATAAAAAAATATATAGGTTTTTACTAATGTTGTAGTGGTGAAAGAAGTCCACTATTTACAAAAAAAGAAATCTGCTCGCCCTCTGATATTGTTATGTGCTCCTTCACTTCTTGGTCTAGCAACGACCCTCCATCTGGTATCCAGATAATGACACATTTAATGTGCTTCACGTCTTTCACAATTTTGCCTTTGTGGACATAACTCTTCTCTAAACAAATATATGTGATTATGCTGTAAAATAGATTATGTAGAAACTTGGGAAATAGTATGTAAACATCTGTTAACAGATTGAAGACAGGATTTATGCTCATTGTTTTTAAATATACACTCACCTAAAGGATTATTAGGAACACCTGTTCAATTTCTCATTAATGCAATTATATCTAATCAACCAATCACATGGCAGTTGCTTCAATGCATTTTGGGGTGTGGTCCTGGTCAAGACAAACTCCTGAACTCCAAACTGAATGTCAGAATGGGAAAGAAAGGTGATTTAAGCAATTTTGAGCGTGGCATGGTTGTTGGTGCCAGACGGGTCAGTCTAAGTATTTCACAATCTGCTCAGTTACTGGGATTTTCACGCACAACCATTTCTAGGGTTTACAAAGAATGGTGTGAAAAGGGAAAAACATCCAGTATGCGGCAGTCCTGTGGGCGAAAATGCCTTGTTGATGCTAGAGGTCAGAGGAGAATGGGCCGACTGATTCAAGCTGATAGAAGAGCAACTTTGACTGAAATAACCACTTGTTACAACCGAGGGATGCAGCAAAGCATTTGTGAAGCCACAACACGCACAACCTTGAGGCGGATGGGCTACAACAGCAGAAGACCCCACGGGGTACCACTCATCTCCACTACAAATAGGAAAAAGAGGCTACAATTTGCACAAGCTCATCAAAATTGGACAGTTGAAGACTGGAAGAATGTTGCCTGGTCTGAAGAGTCTCGATTTCAGATGGTAGAGTCAGAATTTGGCGTAAACAGAATGAGAACATGGATCCATCATGCCTTGTTACCACTGTGCAGGCTGGTGGTGGTGTAATGGTGTGGGGGATGTTTTCTTGGCACACTTTAGGCCCCTTAGTGCCAATTGGGCATCGTTTAAATGCCACGGCCTACCTGAGCATTATTTCTGACCATGTCCATCCCTTTATGGCCACCATGTACCCATCTTCCGATGGCTACTTCCAGCTGGATAATGCACCATGTCACAAAGCTCGAATCATTTCAAATTGGTTTCTTGAACATGACAATGAGTTCACTGTACTGAAATGGCCCCCACAGTCACCAGATCTCAACCCAACAGAGCATCTTTGGGATGTGGTGGAACGGGAGCTTCGTGCCCTGGATGTGCATCCCACCAATCTCCATCAGCTGCAAGATGCTATCCTATCAATATGGGCCAACATTTCTAAAGAATGCTTTCAGCACCTTGTTGAATCAATGTCACGTAGAATTAAGGCAGTTCTGAAGGCGAAAGGGGGTCAAACACAGTATTAGTATGGTGTTCCTAATAATCCTTTAGGTGAGTGTAAATTTAATTTAACTTACTTGGTCACACCGTAGAACACTTTACCCATTTAGCTGAAAATAATTGAACATGTGTTTTGCAGATGATCCCAAGAAATAATGTGTTCTTAATGGTCCCCTGACATGAAATGTTCATTTTGTGAGGTTTTTTAACCTTAATATGAGTTCACCTAGCCTATATATGGTCCCAAATTTTCTAAAAATTCCATTCGGTGTAAATTGAGCATTTTCTATCTTTCTCTGACTTGGAGAAAACGGAGAATCAAACAGGCTGATCTGGACCCGTCTCTTTGTGACGTCGCAAGGAGAAATTGTTAACTCCCATGGTAACTCCCCTTTTTCTGCTTTGCCCGCCCAGAGAAAGAATTTAAATAGAGCCAGGTGTGAGGCACACATGTGTGTGAGCGCGACTTCAATTTGTCTACGCGACGAGGAGGGGCATCATGGCTTTTGAGCGAAGGAAACACAATAATTGCTCAGTAATAGGATGTAGAGATGAGCAACGAAGCCTTTTTTTACTTCCTTCGTACATGCCACAGAAGAACCAGTGGAATGATTTCATTTTCTCCGGAAAAGCGCCGACACAGCTTCCCAAAGTTTTGCATGTCTGTGGCAAACATTTCACCGACGACTATGTACATAATGTTACACAACAAAATTATTTACTCCTGCACGCACATAAATATATAGGCTTTATATATCTTGTGTAACGTGACTTCATGATATGAAGGGAGAATTTTTACATTTAAAAAAATCCTCTTCTCTAAACTAGAATATTTACTGATATAGATGCTAACACAGCTTTAAAATCATCACAAATCAGAGAAACATGAAAAGGCAAAAGCAGATTAGCTTTAGCTTTAACTTACTTGATAATAAGACATCCTAACAAAGTATCATATAGACATAATATTTTTAACTAACAAATTCGGAAACATCCTTCTGGAGGCGCTGAGTTGCAACTTCTTCATCCATTGCTTCTCCATCTGGATCGGATTCTGGGTCAAACTGAAATGCTTCAATGTGTCTTCGTGCCATTGCAATATGATCCAGACATACCGGTAAACATGCACGTTACCTTTGCCGCAAGATAGTAAAGGCCACGCCCACCCACCACCATGCCCCGCCCACCCACCACCTTGCCCCGCCTTTTTCATCCTCATTAAAATTTAAAGTCACAGACACCAATACGGGCCGTTTGAAGGAAGCTCATTCTGTGACTGTATTGTAGTGGCTATAATTCTGCAGCAAGGCTGAATTTTTGAAAAAAGATTTCAGATACAGTACTAGGGACCACTATGGCCTATATTAAAGCCTACAAAAAGTAGCATGTCATGGGACCTTTAACCGTATGTAGCTGGCACTTCTTTCTGCAACAAATTAATGCACACACTGGCCCCCCTCAAAGGAACTGAACCCACAACTCTGACATGTCCACTGTTGTATACCTTAGTTTTATGGGACATATTCCCATTTTAAATTAGACTACTCATGTTTTTGACAAATTGGGGTGGAAAGAAAACCTGAGGCACTTCAACTACCCACTAGGTCTCATTTACATTATGAGAGAAAGAATAACATGCTAGATTGAGTATTGTTGGTTTGCTTGATCATTTCACAGCTTTTGTATTTGTACCAGCCAGTTTGCGAAGTATCACATATGATTTGGGCCGTCAATCGCAGGGAGAATTTCTGATACATTTCTGACACAATTGTATTTACACTTGCAAGACTCCAGTGGGGCTCTATTGAAAAAGGGGTGTGCGCTACCTCAGGAATGTGTTGTCTCGAGCCATCGATATCTGCAAGTTGACACAACGAAATAATCAAGTCTTCTTCGATACATTTTGGAAAATGTATCGTGATGTAAACAAACCTGTAGACATACATGCTCCAATTAATTTTTAGTTGAGTCACTGAGAAGGGTGTGTAAACACACAAAAGCATAAGCACACACTGAAACACATCCACACAATTCTTGTCATAAACTGTGGAAGGCCATCTTTGTGGCTTGGAATGGAATTATGCCATGAATACATTTTAATATAGCGCCTCCTCTCATGTTGAGGCTATTTCACAAAAACAGTGAAGTGCCTGATCGGTTAAGATGGACTAACGAGTGGTCTGGAGCACTCGTAAATGAACGAGCGATGTTACGTGCCACTTAAGTAACAATGCTTTCGGGAAACGAACGGATAAAATAATGAGGCACTTCCATGCATCTTACGTTCATCTTAGTGCTTTGGAAAACATGGCCCTGGTCTTTTCACACAGCACCCTTGGAAATGTATGACTTGCTTCTGATTGGTGTAACAGCTTTTTGGGTCAACAATTAAAGTGTTTGGTATTGGAGATGGATGCTTGATTGAAAAGGCACTGGGCTGAGAGCCGGGGGGGTGTGCGTCTGTGCTTTTATAGTGTATGCACTCAAGTGGCCTTGAGTAGAGTTAGTCTGGTGGCAATTAGTGATAGAAACACATGCACAGTTATACACACATTTTAAGAATTTCTGTCCTTGCAGAGACACAGTTATTCCTATTTGAAACCGTATCAACCCTAACACCTAACCTTAACTTTATCCTAAAACCTAAACCTACCCACTAAGCCCTAACCAGACCTGTAATCATGAAACTTTTTTCTTTGCCTTAGCCAGAAATAGCTTTTTTCCTTGTTGAGATCACGAAAGGCTCCCAGAAGGTCATATTTAGTTTGTCTTACAATCCTTGTTGGTCTTTTTGGACCCCAGCAGGCTAGTAAAATGTGAACATTACCAGCATGGGCTTGGTTTTTAGCTGTGTGTGTGGGTCTTCTACATATTACAGGGTTGCTTCTGTGTGCACGACTGCTGTAGCATGGGTTTGAATCTGTCCCAATGCTCTTGAGGAAAAACTCAGCTATATTGGAAAACACTTTACTGTGAAATTAAGCATAAAAACCGTAATCTATAAATGGGACCTAGAGTGGATAGAAAAAGTCTACACACCCCTGTTAAAATGCCAGGTTCTTGTCATGTAAAAGAACGAGACAAAGATAAATCATGTCAGAACTTTATCCACCTTTAATGTGACCTATAACGTATGCAACATGCTACATTTGGTGGAGTAATTAAATGTTAATAGTTATGTTATTTGAGCTTCAAGATGGTATGAAATGTTTTGATTGGCAATAACGTTTTTAATAATTTGTGTTAAACAAATTTAATTTGATTGTAGTTCTGAGACAAAACAATCAGATGTATTTATGTACAGTCTATATGAAACCTATAATGTGAACAATTCAATTGAGAAACAAACTAAAATCTTTGAGGGGGAAAACTCACAAACTCACAAAACTCACAATAACCTGGTTGCATTTGTGTGCACACCCTTAAACTAATACTTTGTTGAAGCACCTTTTTATTTTATTACAACACTCAGTCTTTTTGGGTAGCAGTCTATTAGCATGGCACATCTTGACATTGCAATATTTGCCCACTCTTCTTTGCAAAAGAGCTTCAAATCTGTTAGATTGCGAGGACATCTCCTGTGCACAGCCCTCTTCAGATCACCCCACAGATGTTCAATTGGATTCAGGTCTGGGCTCTGGCTAGGCCATTCCAAAATATTAATCTTCTTCTGGTGAACCCATGCTTTTGTGGATTTGGATGTGTGCTTTGGGTCGTTGTCATGCTGAAAGGTGAACTTCCTCTTCATCTTTCTAACGGACGCCTGAAGGTTTTGTGCCAAAATGGCCTGGTATTTGGAACTGTTCATAATTCCCTCCAACCTGACAAAGGCCCCGGTTCCAGCTGAAGAAAAACAGCCCCAAAGCATGATGATGCCACCCCCATACTTCACTGTGGGTATGGTGATGTGCAGTGTTGTTTTTGCGCAAACATACCTTTTGGAATTAGGGCCAAAAAGTTCAACCTTGGTTTCATCAGACCATAACACATTTTCCCATGTGCTTTTGGGGGACTTGATGTTTGTTTTTGCAAACTTCAGCCAGGCTTGGATGGTTTTTTTTGTAAGAAACGGCTTCCGTCTTGCCACCCTACCGCATAGCCCATTCATATGAAGAATATGGGAGATTGTTGTCACATGTAGCACACACCCAGTACTTGCCAGAAATTCCTGCAGTTCCTTTAATGTTCCTGTAGGCCTCTTGGAAGCCTCCTTGACCAGTTTTCTTCTCATCAAATTTGGAGGGACGTCCAGTTCTTGATAATGTCTCTGTTGTGCCATATTTTCTCTACTTGATGATGACTGTCTTCACTGTGTTCCATGGAATATCTAATGCTTTGTAAATTATTTTGTACCCTTCTCCTGACTGATATCGTTCAACAATGAGATCCCTCTGATGCTTTGGAAGCTCTCTGCGGACCATGGCTTTTGCTCTGAGATGCAACTAAGAAAATGTCAGGAAAATCCTACTAGAACAGCTGAACTTCATTTGTGATTAATCAGAGTCACTTTAAATGATGGCAGGTGTGTAATGATTTCTATTTAACATGAGTTTGAATGTGATTGGTTAATTCTGAACACAGCCACATCCCCAGTTATTAGAGGGTGTGCACACTTATGCAACCAGGTTATTGTAAGGTTTTTATTTTAAATTTTTCCCCCTGGTAGATTTCAGTTTGTTTTTCAATTGAATTGTTCTCATTATAGGTCACATTAAAAGTGGAAAAAAGTTCTGACATGACTTATCTTTGTCTCATTCTTTACATCACAAGAACCTGGCATTTTAACAGGGGTGTGTAGACTTTTTATAAAAACTGTATTTGTGTATCTCAGTTTCACCTCTGTTTCTATGCCCCCTCCCCCTGATTTCCTCCGTCCCTTATGAACACAGCAGCACTTTTATCTAATAGCACATCTATTTCACGATCGATTTTATTGTTGCTTGACTCATTGTGTTTTTGCAAGTAATCACAGAGCGCTACTTTACAATGGGAAGTATAGAGGAGCAGTTGTATCATCGTCTCCGAAAGGCGATTGTCACTAATGAGTGTTTGAACAGAGGCCTCCTTATCTGGAATGGCTGCATTGACTCAAACACTCCTGCTGTGATGTTCCTCCAAGCAGCGCCTCAGAGATAAAGCGCTTGCACTGTAGAGAGACACACCGTCAACCGTGAAAGTGCACACAAACACTGGCTTTGCACTGCATGTTGAGCGTGATTAGGCCTAATGAGCACCTGAACACCTGTGGTGTTAGTCACGAGCCCTCCCTGGACTGACTGAGGCACCCATTTGCCTCATTAGAGTGCTAAAACATTGTTAGCATTGCTAGTTAGCTTCTGTCATTTCATTGTTAGTAATGTTAACTAGGTTCTGTCATCGCCTTTCCCTCTTTTGTCAGACATAGAAAAGAGAAATAAAAATAAAGAAAGGAGGCTGAAAAGAGGGAGAGAAAAGAAGACAGAAAAGAGAGAAAATAGAAAAGATTGAGGAAAGGGAGAGAGTGAAAAGAGAGCAAAAATATAGAGTAGCGGAGGATGAAAACGGGGGGGAGAAGAAAAGCCCAGTGTGTTCACATTATGTGGAGGGACAGGGGGTGTGATCAATGTTGGTGTTGTGGAGAGTGTGTGCTTGATAGGTGCGAGCTAATGATGGGAGGTGGAACAGGAACAGAGTGTAAGATCATTTTAAATGTTGGGGGTGAGTTGGGTTTTGGGGGCACTGGGACACAGGTTTAAAGTGAAGTTGGGTGGAAAGGGGCTTTGTGTATTTCTCTGGGGTTTAGAAATGACACTTAGGCTTTTTATAACACTGCTGACAAGCAGAACATACACAGGAACGAACACACACCCTCATGTAGGACTCCTCCTGCTAAACCTACAAACGCACACATCAGGCCTAAGACAGAGGAATGGAAAAAATATTACTTTATATAATAACTATATTTACCTACCTTTTTTGTTTTGCTTGATAGTTTACCATCCCTTTGTTGAGTAAGATGCATTGAACTGTCTGGGTAGCTTCACTTTTTTTGACAACCCCGGCGACTGGAGTTAAACCACCAATTCTTTCCCTTACAACTACACCACGTAACAGGAAATTGCTTGGGACAGATTGGTTTCCCATCTAGTTCCATTTTGTTTTCCAAACAGCATCTTAATCCTCTTAGGGCTCTGGCATAAAGTATTGCGCTTCGTGTTTAGGACAGAACTCTGTTTTCCACATTGGAAATCCCGCTACGGATGTTGATGTTAGCATCCTGCATCTGGCCTGGCTATATGGCAAGTTAACAAGTCTGCACTGATGCTCTGTCTTTTAATTATAATTTTTTGCTCTGGTTTTTGGAAAACAAACAAATATACCGGGAGTTCTTTATAAACAGTATACTAACCAGTATACTATCCACTATAAATGATTATAAACTGCATGCATAGGCGCATTTTCCAGGTTGAACGCTGGAGTGGGCTGGTCCAAAAAAATTGGCGCAAGCCCATGTACATCAGCACACCCAGTCTGGTCTGTCTTTGGGGATGTAACAGATATGCATCGAAATATTTGGTAGAAGATGTACCTTTTGGTGCAGCAAAATGCATTAAATAGGATATAGGGGAGTTGTGATGTAAAATGATGCACAAACTACCTTATGTACTTTATTATTATGTATTTTATTGTTATATAGTACATATCTCATTATGGGGTTTGTTTCAGCATATAAGGCTATATACACTGCTCAAAACAATTAAGGAGACATGTAATCCTCACAGTATAGCACCAAGTCAATTAAACTTCTGGGATATCAATCTGTTCAGTTAGAAAGCATAAGCAATTGTGCATCAATGTCACCTGTTTCGGTGCAAATGAAAGTGACAACAGGTGCACTGGAGACGGAACAGCAACACAACCCCAGAAAGGGAATGGCATTACAGGTGGTGGCCACAGACAGTTGCTCTCACTTCATCCTTCCTGACTGATTCTTCTCTAATTTGGCATTTTGCAAGTGTCTTTGTCACAACTGAAGCATGAGGCAGTATCTGCAGCCCATTCAATTTGCACAGGTAGTCCAGCTTCTCCAGGATGGCACATCTATATGTACAGTCGCAAGAAGGTTTGCTGTGTCTCTCAGTACAGTCTCAAGAGCATGAGGGAGATGCCAGGAGATGGGCCGTTACGGCATGAGGGTGGCACGAGTGCCCAGCGTCCTCTAGTGGGACTTGTGCCCACAGCCCAGCAATGGGACACCATGGTGAACGTTATGCACCAAGCATGACCAGTTTGGCAGTGGTCAGTGATGGTCTGGGGAGGCTTATCCTTGGAGGGTGGCACAGACCTCTATGTGCTAGCCAACTGTACCCTGACTGCTGTTAGATCCTGGGATGAAATCCTCAGACCTTACGCTGGTGGGATCCTATTAAAACAACTTCAAATGAATAAAGCACTAATGACAATGTTTTCTTTCTTTTCAGGCCCTTTCTACTGCTTCCACCACTGATGGAATGGATGCGAGTGGCTATTGTGCATGCCGAGCACCGCCGCAGCCTACTGGTGGACAGCGATGATGTCAGGCAGACAGCAAGACAGCTCCTCCCAGGACTGGACTGTGAACCCAGGCAGCTGAAGTAAGACAGAGCATCAGGGCCGGCTCAAGCCTTTTGGGGGGCCTAAGCAAAATTTTATTTGAGGGCCCCTCCCCTAGCGGTATGGGGCTGCCTAGGTGTTAGGGGCCCTAAACGACTGCTTATGTTGCTTATGCCTAAAGGGGACCTGCAGGACACCCACATAGGTTGGAAAAAATACATTGATACTGAAATCTCCTGCTTTGCAGTCTTACTCACTGTTGCCTTTCCATTGGGCAAAACATGGAGAGGTTGATAGCAGCCTGTGATTTTGGACCTGCTAAACCACATAATATCATATCACATCATAAACATGCCTCAAATGATGCCACACACCTTACTCTCTCTCCCACAATTCCAACAAGTTTGCTTCTGGAAACAGACTCCTCCATGTCCACAATAGTCCGCATTTCCTCCTAGATGACTCCTGACCTGCTAATTTGATTGGTTGTGGCAATAAAGGGAGTTACTGAGCGCTGCACCAGAAGGTAATGGGCAGCTGTGGACTGTCCCAAGTGTCTCAGAGATAGTGCTCTGAAACAATCTGTTTTTCCTTTTGGATTATAATCAAACAATAACATGGACCTAATCCCAGAGCAGAACTCCTGCCAGCTTCACTATAAACCAACACATAAACTCACCTAAAGGATTATTGGAAACACTTGTTCAATTTCTCATTAATGCAATTATCTAATCAACCAATCACATGGCAGTTGCTTCAATGCATTTAGGGGTTTGGTCCTGGTCAAGACAATCTCCTGAACTCCAAACTGAATGTCAGAATGGGAAAGAGCGTGGCATGGTTGTTGGTGCCAGACGGGCCGGTCTGAGTATTTCACAATCTGCTCAGTTACTGGGATTTTCACGCACAACCATTTCTAGGGTTTACAAAGAATGGGGTGAAAAGGGAAAAACATCCAGTATACAGCAGTCCTGTGGGCGAAGGTCAGAGGAGAATGGGCCGACTGATTCAAGCTGATAGAAGAGCAACTTTGACTGAAATAACCACTTGTTACAACCGAAGTATGCAGCAAAGCATTTGTGAAGCCACAACACGCACAACACGCTGGGTTAAAGATGGCTGTTCCCCTGAAAACCGGATGCTTTCGGTTGCTTCAGACTCCACAGAGGGGGATAGGTAGATAACAGACTGAGGAGAGAAGCTATAAGTGATGTCCCTCACTTATATTTGGCATTATCAGTTTTTTGTTACTTTTGTCCCATTAAAACCGTCGGTTAGATCGGCACCATATGTCTACGCTAGAAAAACGCTTACTGTGTACCAGAATGAAACTGCTCCACCCTGTTGCATTTTGCGGTTTGATGACTTCTGACTAACTTAACACCTACATCTTTCTTCTCTCTTTCCCTTACTCTCTTTGCACCCTCCTCCCTCTGTTCCACCCTCCCCCCTCTTCTCCCCCAGGCCAGAGTGCTGTTTCAGTTCGTTCAGACGTCTGGACTCCAAGGCTGCTATAGACAAGTTTCACCTGGACCTTGGCTTCCGCATGCTCAACTGCGGACGCACTGATCTGATTGGCCAGGCCATCGAACTGCTGGGCCCTGATGGAGTTAACAGCATGGACGACCAGGTATGGAGCTTAAGTCACTGGGGGGGGGGGGGGGGCTGGACTACCTGTGCAAATTGAATGGGCTGCAGGTACTGCCTCCTGCTTCAGTTGCTAAACCACTGAGTGTGCCACAGTTGGTAAATATTTTTCCTCAACACATTGTAGCAATGCACATATTGCTATTCCTTGGGGTAATAATTATACATTCGCCATTCTGTATCATTAAAGATTGTAAACATGTGAATAAGCCCAGCAATAGTCAAAAGAAGGAAACATGAACAATGGCATGACACAGGTTTGTTGGTCCAGGAGACAGTAGCTGTTTCTCAATGTCAAGGATCCTTCCTTGGTAGGACTAGTCCTTCCAAGGAAGGATCCTTCAGAGGCTAGGACAGGCTCCTCCTTAGCATTCGAAGAACACGTACAATGCAATAGGCTAGCAAGTGCACGTCATTGCGTGCTTGCGTCATTGAAAATGTTTCGCCCTCTTTTCCGCGCTACATTTCAAAACACTGGACGAAATCGAGTTGGAACTGTAAACGGTGCTGTTCAATTTTTTGTTGCGATGGAGGAGGTGAATCAGCGTCAGTCTGCTTGCAGGAGGAGAATACTCTGTCGACAACTTTGCCCGCAACGTGCGAAGGTAGGTAACGTTACCGACACTAATAAGCTATAATATAAGCTATGGTCGTTTTGTGTTATTAATTTCATGTCAATAAAGTAAACACTCGTGGGAGTTAATGTTTGTAGTTTTCATAACACTTACCGGTAAGGAGAATTGCATTAATTAATCTTATTTACATTAAACTTTCAGTAGCTAACCGTTTACATTAACTTGTAGTTTACTGCATGTATGTAACATTAGCTCATTGTCCAGTAGCTTCTAGCTTTCAGACAAATGAGGTGCAAAACATGAACAACAAGGTAAACGCTACCTGCTAATAAAGGTTGCCATAGGCAGTATGATAAGCAGTAAACTGCAAGTGAGAAAGGTTAAATAGTACTGTAAACGCACAAGCTACAACCAACATAGGAAAAGTCATAATAACACCATTGATAAACACCCACTAACACTGTAAAGGTAGGTGTAAGTGTGTCAAATGGTCAGCAGTTGTCAGAGAAGACCATGATGAAGAAATTACCATTATGTTACAGCATGTGTAAATATACTTTATACAATTGTTTTCTTACCAGAACAGGTTGGATAATTAGACTAACCTAAAGCTTTCTCCTTCTGTCTACAGTCTGGAAGCATCCCCATCATCGGCAGCTGAGTCTGATCGCCGCTTCATGTTAAATATACTTGTGTACAGCTTATAGCCATGTTTGAATAAATGTTATAATAAAGATATGTTTCGTTAATGTCTTTTTAGAGCTTGTATACTTAGAGTTATTAAAACAGGTACAATCTTAATAATTATTCAGCTACAAGTTTCCTATGTGCAGATCACAATTTGATGGAAAAATACACATTGAACAACAGTTTATATAATATACACACCCAAAAAATTAATTACACAGACAAACCAGTTAATTTAATGCATTTATTTTTAGAATGTCAATCTCAAATATAGCAAATAATCTATTCAACATCTGTCTCCCTGCTTGTCTTTGGCTTTCCCATCCCCAGTGACAGTCTACGTTTGTTCCTTAGTCCCTGTTAACAGAGATCAAACACAATAAAAATGTTTACAGTTATGAATGCTATAACGAAACGTTACAGAACATTATACTTGTAACATGGGACACTACACATACATTTTAGCTTTCATTTAACGTTGCTAGTGAAGTTAACAAGGTGCAGCGTTACCTACCATCCTGAAGCTACAACTGATAAACACATCATTTTCAAAATATCTGCTAACGTGACGTGCCGTGACATTAACGGCTTATAAAAAGCGATGAAAATGCCACCAGACATTAAACTTTACAAACACAAATGGTAAAAAAGACGGCAAGCGAGCTAACAGACTAATGTTAAAAGATAGGTTCAGTTAGCTAACGTTATATATATCTACCTAATTATGATAGCTATTTGTACCAGCATTAAAGCGTTAAGCTTTACATTGATTTAACACATTAACGGTGATAACAAATGTACGGCAAACACTAAAGATACTTACATTTAAATTATTATTTCGCAGTCAGCGATGCCGCTCCAACTCCCCGCTTAGTTCCGCCATTTAATTAATTTTTACAAGGCAAAAGCTGTGCGCATTGGATTGTGGGTGATTTGGGGCCGCGAAAGATGCACTTATGCATCCTTCGCCGTCTATGGGAAATTCTCCGAACGAAGGACTCAGTCCTTGGTAGGATTCGGAGGATCCTCGACATTGGAACGGTCCTTCGACGGACGTCGATGACGTAGCATCCTTCAAATTCTGGCTTCGAAGGATCCTTCCTTGACATTGAGAAACGCCTACTGTCCATCATAATATAGCAGCCAGAAACCTAGTGTGCTGCCATTCTACAGCTCTATGAATCCTCCCCCAAAAATAACCGGAAAGGTTATAGAGACATTAAATAATGGTCTACACTTTGACACTATATTTCTAATCTGTCTCTCCCCCCACCCCCTCTCCAGGGTATGACCCCTCTGATGTATGCATGCTCAGCAGGAGACGAGGCTCTGGTCCAGATGTTGATTGACGCCGGGGCAAACCTAGATGTAGCAGTAAGGCATTTTCTCTTCTGTTGAGACCATTGGACTCTCAAGTCCTTTTCCTAAAGAGCTTAGATTTTTTTCTCCTAACACCACACTCAAGCACAGCACTAAATCTTTTCACACACATTTTATAAAAGCACTAAGAGCACATAAAAGCGTAGCTTACTTTTTTATTTCCTGTGTTGATAAACAACAACATACAATCTCAAATTTGTATGCGTTATAGATAATACAGACATGGGTTTTTGCTAAAAGAGCAGTGGGCCAGATTTGAACCCATGCTGCATCAGTACACATGCACCGGACGCAGTGGGCATGAATAGCTTCTATTTTATAGAAGGTCTCTTGTGATTTAAAGAGGTTGCAGTGATTGTATTACGCATTTGTCTCGACCTGAATGCTACAATTGGAGGTCTCACTGAATACTTTTTTTGTATGAAACACAGTAAAAATCTATGAAGGGACATGGATACCTAAACCCTTCATCTCTATTCCACCCAGGTGCCTCCCTGCTCTTCCAAGTGCCCCTCTGTCCACCCAGACAGTCGTCACTGGGCAGCCCTTACCTTCGCTGTGTTACATGGACACATTTCTGTGACACAGGTAAGAATGACAAAATATAGGCGGTCGTTAACTTGCACAGCGTATATACTTCCAGTCGAACAGTCCGGTGCAGATTGTCAACCTGAGAAAAACAAAATACAGCTCAGGAAAAAATTAAGAGACCACTGCACCTTTTTCTTTCCTTTCCAAAAAATTTGGAAAGGAAAGTTTTGAGTGAGGAACAGAATAGTTAAAATGAAGAGACCACTGCAAATTGAAAGCTTCTGTTCCTCCCTCAAAACTTTCCTTTTCAACTTTTTTGGAAAGGAAAAAAAAGGTACAGTGGTCTCTTAATTTTTTCCGGAGCTGTATTTTGTTTACCAAGTAGACAAATCAGATATCAGGACAAGCACAAATCCTGTTTCTCACCTTCACCTAATTTGTCACAGAAATTGCCTTTCTTTAGTAATCATGAGATGAGATGAACTGATTATCAGAATTTTCACTGAAATACATACCATCAACTGCATTGGCATTTTCTTGACCTTGTGCTCCACCTGTACACTGAAGCATTGTGTCTAACAGTGTGTGTGTGTTTGTGGTGGCAGCTCCTGTTGGATGCAGGCGCTAACGTGGAAGGGGCAGCCATGCGAAACGGGCAGGGGAGCACAGCTGACACACCTCTCCAGCTGGCCTCCGCTGCAGGTGAGCATCACACAGTCAGGAGAGGGAATAGCCGACACTTGGTTCAACAGTCTTTGTGAGGATCAAAAATTAAGTACCATTAAAAATAAAACTGTCAGTAAAAGCCTGCAAAACATAACCCTAACCCTAAAATGAAACCCAAACCGTAAACCTAAAACCATAAATCTAGAACTAAACCTAACTCTATGCCTAAAAAACTAATATTTTGAAAATGTCCACACTATGTCAGATTTACTTATTTTCAAGAAAAAAAATTACACAAACAATTCACACAGCTGACACACAGACACATTCTTGTACACAGAAGTTATAACCCATGTTCCAACTGACTATGCGTTTCTCCCTGCTGAAAAGAAGACTGAAGGCACAAATGCCCTAAAACAAACAGGAACTGAAAATGGCTGCGGTACAGGCAGAGAATCACCAGGGAAGATTCCCGGGTCTGGGGTTGTCTGTGAGTCACAGGATTCAGGCAGTTATCGAATGGAAAAGGATTTGCAACTAAGTATTACATTTGACAGCTTTATTTATGGTTATTTAAAACATTTTAATGAATGGCAATTTATAACAAAAAGTCTATAATTCCAACACGGTTCACAGTTTATGGATGTAAATATCCTCAAATGAAAGTGCTTAGCATACACTTTAGCATCTTAGTTATCTTAGTTTTCTTTAAGAAGCCCTCCTGTTCTCCACTCATTACCTGTATTAAATGCACCTGTTTGAACTCGTTACCTGTATAAAAGACACCTGTCCACACACTCAATCAAACAGACTCCAACCTCTCCACAATGGCCAAGACCAGAGAGCTGTGTAAGGATATCTTCCTCCACTTGCAGTGTTTTGAGGCAGAAGAAGGATGAGAACAACCCCAAGAACCGTGAAGCATGGAGGTGGAAACATCATTCTTTGGGAATGCTTTTCTGCAAAGGGGACAGGACGACTGCACTGGGGCCAAGGATGTATGGGGCCAAGTATCGCGAGATCTTGGCAGACAACCTCCTTCCCTCAGTAAGAGCATTGAAGATGGGTCGTGGCTGGGTCTTCCAGCATGACGACCCGAAACACACAGCCAGGGCAACTAAGGAGTGGCTCCTTAAGAAGCATCTCAAGGTCCTGGAGTCTCCAGACCAGGTCTCCAGACCTGAACCCAATAGAAAATCTTTGGAGGGAGCTGAAAGTCCATATATCGCCCAGCGACAGCCCTGAAACCTGAAGGATCTGGATTAGGTCTGTATGGAGGAGTGGGCGAAAATCCCTGCTGTAATGTTTGCAAACCTGGTCAAGAACTACAGGAAACGTATGATCTCTGTAATTGCAAACAAAGGTTTCTGTACCAAATATTAAGTTCTGCTTTTCTGATGTATCAAATGCTTATGTCATGCAATAAAATGCAAATTAATTATTTAAAAATCATACAATGTGAATTTCTGGATTTTTGTTTTAGATTCCGTCACTCACAGTTGAAGAGTACCTATGATAAAAAATTTGACTTGTACATGTTTTGTAAGTAGGAAAACCTGCAAAATTGGCAGTGTATCAAATACTTGTTCTCCCTACTGTACTTACAGCCTGCACTGTATGTCAGACTGCCTTTAAAGACATTGGTGTAGGAATATGAAAGGAGAACTGTGACATTGACAATGGGAGGGATGTTGTGAAAATGTAAAGTGGTTGTTGCTTAATTCATTTTTGAACCTATTGATGTGGGGTTCCTACATTAAATATATATTTTCAAGAATATAACATATACATTTCACTTGAACTTAGTTCAACACTCATACCAAATCAGAACTTATAGGCATGCTTGATTTACACCATCATTGCTTTCTGTTTTTATTTGCATTTTATGCAGCATCCCAGCTTTTTTGGAAACAGGGTGGTAATATGGATGTCATGGCTGTTATATAAATATCCCACTGGTTACATTTCTTTAGGCCTATTACTCAACAATTACAGAAACATTGGTGAAGAGGATGAATTTTGCTTTATTCAGAGAATTAATAAAGAATGAAAGACGTTAGGTTGGGAGGAGCCAGGGTTTATGAGTGAGCCCTCCACCGACAGTCATTAGCTTTGTGTGTGTTTGTGTCTGTGTGTGTTTGTACATGTGCATTTTGTCTAAAGCCCCTGGCCTCACATTCCTGTGTGAGATATCTGAGAAAACAAACAGATATATGATAAGCTACAGGGAGAATGACAAACACGCCACACACCACACAGCTGCTGACAGTCTGTAGTCTCCATCCAAGGATGTGTGTGTGTGTTTAAATTTCTGTGCATACATGAACCAGTCTGCGAATTGTCATAAGTGGGACCTTCTGTTAGCCCTGGTTGGATTTCAATAGCGTTTTCGCTGCTTTCGCCAGGGTCATAGTTCCATGAGTCCTTATCGCCGTGTTAACCGTTTCTATCCCTCAACTCAGGGAACTACGAAATGGTGAGCCTACTCCTCGCCAGGGGGGCGGACCCTCTGTCCAAGGCCCATGGCGGCAACGCTCTAACATCATCCCTCTACGAGGACATGAACTGCTTCAGTCACGCGGCTGCGCACGGACACAGGTATGGCGGCCCCAACCAAGCAGGTTCTCTTTAACAGCACCCGCGGATAGCGCATAACCAGGCCAGGAATGACCAAAGCGACACTGTGGATTTGGAATCTCGTATCACGTTGCTCTGACCACCTTAAGTACAGGAAGGAAGCGCTTGTGGGTAGTTGGATGAAGCCGATTTTAATCAAACTAGCACGTTAGTATATGGGTCTTGTTGACCTGCGCCGGACTAACAGGGTTAACTGAGTTAGGGGCTGAGGAAGTGTGTTAGGGAGTTTGAGTGTTAGGGAGTAAGGGACATTCCATTCATAGCATCTGCCAGAGGCCAAATGTTGAGAAGAGCACTCCGCCAGTTCCTCGTGGTTGTGTGTTTAAGGGGTCGGGATACAGACTTAATTTACAGATGTCTGTATACGTGTGAAAGATGATGTGACCTGATGTGAGCTATTCATGAAACTTTGAGGTTAGTGGATCTAAACCTGAGAGCCTTCTAATATCACATCTTTTCAGTTCCTTTTCACTCACCCTCCCTCTTTGCCCACACCTGCCTCCCACACTCTAAATCTCTCTCCCTCCCCCTCTCTATTTCGCAGGAACGTGTTGCGCAAGCTGCTCACCCAGCGCCAGCAGGTCAAGGGGGACGTCCTTTCCCTAGCAGAGATCTTGGCCGAGGGCGTGGAAGAGGAGGATGCCTGCCCTCTTCCCCCTCTCCCCAGCCTGCCTCCCTTGGCCCCGGGGGGCTTGTCCGAGGGTGGCATTCCACGGATGTGCAAGGCCAGAATGAAGGCCCTGCAGGAGGCTAGCTATTACAGTGCTGAGCATGGCTACCTGGACGTCACCATGGAACTACGGGCACTGGGTATGTAGTGATATGAAATGGGAACATAATGGTAGCTAAAGCAAAATATTGCGTCAGTAATGAAAAGTCGCTGGTTCTAATTCCGGAGCCGACCGGTTAAAACAAATCTATCGCTCTGGCTGACATTAACTGCAAAATGACTAAACTGTACATTAAATCAATCAAAAATATGCTCAATATTTCTGTATGCAAATCACATTATGCTTTGCTGCTGAGGGATTGAATAGGAAAATAGGAAAATAGGAAAAAAAATATAAATAGGAAAAAAAACACAGCCAGCAAGCCATTATGCTTTTAAGAGTGAGGATGTTTCACCCTACACTGAATGGGTTTGGAGTGAAACTGGATGACGGAAAGTGTTATCTAATTTGTCCAGGCGTCCCATGGAAGCTGCATGTGTGGCTGGAGTCCCTGCGCATGGCCCAGCAGCAGTCCAGGTCCTCAGTCACTCTGTCGCTCCTCCGAGAGTTCACCTCCATCCGGGAGGAGGACTACTGCCAGGAGCTGGTCTCTGTGGGTCTACCCCTCATGTTCACCATCCTACGCACCACCAAGGTAAGGGTGTCCTACCTCACTTCATATACCTCCAAGACGTGGGTTTAGATACCACTCCAATTTGGTTCCATAGTACTTGATTGAAAACAGTAAACCCAGTCCATCTGACACTCGAGGCAAACTGGGGAAATATACAGTACCTTTCAACTGGGATAATGTGCATTGAAATAAAATGAATAGAACATGAGTCCCCATTCAAACAATCTATTTGTCAGCTCCTTCTATTCCTATGCTTTCTCCCCCAATCTAACAGGCGAAATCCAGATGGGTAAATACTGAAAGACCAAACCTAGACTTTGAATCTATTCTTACCAGTTTCCTTTCTTTCCCCTCTCAGAACGAGGCCATCACCCAGCAGCTGGCGGCCATCTTTAGTCACTGCTTCGGTTTGGCGCCATTACCGGTCATTCCGGAGATGAAGGCAACCCTCTCAGCACAGCTGGGTAATAGATTTATTCTTTTTTTAATTTTGACAGAATTTAGGAGCGGTGTCCTATCACAACATTTGAGTTTGGCTTTTTATTGCATTTTATATAGGTCAAGACTCAGAGTATTGTAATAGTATATAATACACTACAGTTTTGATAAAGTTATGGGGAGATACAGTTGTGCTCAAAAGTTTGCATACTCTTGGAGAATTGATAATATACAGCTCTGGAAAAAATAAAGAGACCATGCAGCTTTTTCTTTCTTTCATTCTTTCTTTCTTTCCTTTCCAAAAAAGTCAACAAGGAAGGTTTTGAGTGAGGAACAGAATCATACTGTTGATTCCATTAATCATCGATTCCGTTAAGAGACCACTGCAAATGTAATGCTTTTGTTCCTCGCTCAAAACTTTCCTTTTCAACTTTTTTGGAAAGGAAAGAAAAAGGTGCAGTGGTCTCTTAATTTTTTCCTGAGCTGTATGTACCATTTGTAAAGAAAACACGAGTGAGCAGGCAAAACACACTTTTATTTCTTATGGGATTCACATTCCCATAAGAGGTCATAACAGAATGGCACAATCATAAAACAAAACATGGCAACAATGAAAAAATTCTGCATACCCTTAGTTCTTAATACTGTGTATTGCCCCATTTAGCATCAATGACTGTGTGCAGTCTTTTGTAATAGTTGTCTATGAGGCCCTGAATTCTATTTTGGTCTCGTCACTCCAAATTGCAAGTATGCCAGATGCTGTGAGGTGTGTCAAGGTGTTATATTGGCATTTGCAAGACTTTATTACATTGTTACGCAGGTCTTTTGACAGTTATTTTCAGCTCCCCATGGCTCGGTATCTAGCCTGCGCAGTGCAGGTCAGTAGTCAGAAGTCGGCTGTGAGGTTATTGTATGCAAAGGTTTGCGTATAGACCACATTGTAAGTTTTCGTCCCAGCACCACACTACACCATTGCTTCAATTTTGCCTGAATGTTTCAAACAGCATCCAAGTCTGGGATTTCCTCACTGTCGTCCGATTCATCTTCTGAATCAAGGCATCATTGTCCTGCAGAAAGTAGTATCTCACAACTTTTTCCCACTGAGATTTGTTGATAACACCAGCTAAATTAAGGGCAGCAATGTGGTTCACAGCTGTAGCAACACAATCTCAGTTGTCAACTTTTGAAAAACCCCGGTTTTCAATTCTACTGAACAACTATGGGCGTTATGACAGAAACTGGTGATTTGTCAGACCAATCAGAACTCAGTATCTCAGCATGTCCAGCCCCTTATTTTCCACTGGTAAAACAAGGGTTTGAGTTAAAATTTGTATTCATATCTACACTTCGCATACTAGTTTGTTATTAAGTCTCATTAAAGTTCACATCTTCAAGAAGGCATTTCTGCAAAAAGGCTAAATGTCCCAGAACGTTTTTCTTCTTACAAACGGCTCTCCTGAAAAGGAGTGATATGCGACATACGCCCTGAATTCTGTCACAATTATATTTGTTCGCACAGGCCTCACCGTGTAGGGATATTATCTCCTAGTGAGTGCCAAATGAGGCTTCATTAACGTTATTTTAGCAGCAGGATATTATGCTGGCAGCACTCAGATTTTCTTTTTCAAAATAAAAGCAATCATTGATCTTTTACAAGGCAATATAGTTAACAATCTAGTCTGTAAAAAAGAACATATAAGAACAACATTGGAACGGACATTAAACATAAAATTTAGACATTGGTGACCAAATGTCAAATTGGTGACCGATTAAATTGTTAAATATATTGCTTTATACAGCTCTGGAAAAATTAGGAGACCACTGCAAAATTATTAGTTTCTCTGGTTTTACTATCCATAGGTATGAGTTTAAGTAAAATGAACATTTTTGTTTTATTCTATAAACTACTGACAACATTACACCCAAATTCCAAATAAAAATATTGTCATTTAGAGTATTTATTTGTAGAAAACAACAACTGGTCAAAATAACCAAAATAAATGCATTGTTTTCAGACCTCAAATAATGCAAAGAAAACAAATTCATATTCATTTTCAACAACAAAATACTAATGTTTTAACTTAAGAAGAGTTCAGAAATCAATATTTGGTGGAATAACCCTGATTTCTAATTACAGCTTTCATGCGTCTTGGTATGCTCTCCACCAGTCTGTGACATTGCTGTTGGGTGACTTTATACCACTCCTGGCGCAAAAATTCAAGTAGCTCAGCTTTGTTTGATGGCTTGTGACCATCCATCTTCCTCTTGATCAAATTCCAGAGGTTTTCAATGGGGTTCAGGTCTGGAGATTGGGCTGGCCATGACAGGGTCTTGATCTGGTGGTCATCCATCCACACCTTGATTGACCTGGCTGTGTGGCATGGAGCATTGTCCTGCTGGAAAAAACAATTCTCAGAGTTGGGGAACATTGTCAGAGCAGATGGAAGCAGGTGTCCTTCCAAGATAACCTTGTACTTGGCTTGATTCATGTGTCCTTCACAAAGACAAATCTGCCCGATTCCAGCCTTGCTGAACCATCCCCAGATCATCACAGATCCTCCACCAAATTTCACAGTGGGTGCGAGACATTGTGGCCTCTCCAGGTTTCCTTCTAACCATTAGACGACCAGATGTTGGGCAAAGCTGAAAATTTGACTCGTCAAAGAAGATGACCTTACTCCATTCCTCTACGGTCCAATTCTTATGGTCTTTTGCATACTCTTTTCTGGATGGAAGCAACCTGAAGCTCACTATATCCCTCTGCCAGTAAAGACAAAATTGAACCCTTCTTTTCCTCACTCAAAGCTTTTCTTTTCAACCCGTTTGTCATGCTGAATAGTAATTGTTTAATTCAAATTACCTTTGAGGTACTACTTGCACTGTTTTTGCCATCCAGCTGGTCCTATTACAATTCAGGGCGTATGTCGCATATCACTCCTTTTCAGGATAGTGATGACCACAGCAGTGGTTTTTATTCTTTTCCTCATTAAATTAGATTTGGTTCAGGTAATCACCTAATCAGTACCTCATTCATTAAAATTAGGTGTGCCTGTGTTGGAATTTAACAGACACTGGATGGAATGGCTGCCATACATGTAGAGATGCTGATTTAAGGAAAATTTGGAGTGGTCTCTTAACTTTTTCCAGAGCTGTATATTTCAATGATGGCTTTTATTAGTAAAAAGACAATCTGAGTTAGCACTGCTAGCATAATATCCTGCTGCTAGAAGTACGGTAATGAAGCCTCGAATGGCCATCACTCTTAGCTCCACCAGAAATGTCCTCTGAATGTAGTCACTTCAATCACTTTTTATCTGATTAAATATCTGTTTTATTTTTTAGGTTTTAGCAACTCTGTCATTTGACACTAAGAGTATTTGTTAATGTGTTTTGTCCTTGTCATATCATTGTAATTAATTAAATAGATATGTAATGGAATTTAGTTCAAAACTTCCGACAACTCCAGTGGAAATTGATTTGTTTTTCCTTGATTCCCCAGACCCTCACTTTCTAAATAATCGGGAGATGTCAGATGTGACGTTTATGGTGGAGGGGAAACCTTTCTATGCCCACAGAGTTCTGCTGATCACTGCTTCTGACAAGTGAGTGGAGTAATGGGTGTACAGAGCTGAGGTTTGAAAGTAATGTTCTGGACAGAGGGACAAAAATGCCAGTGCACACAGAACAAAATTAACTCAATCTGCTATAATACTTTTTTTGTTTCAGTTTACAATATTTATTAAGGCCCACTCTTATATTAAAAAATAAATAAAAATAAACTGCTACTGTGTATATACTCAAATACATTTTTGTTTGAAAAAGTCCTACCAATAACTGCCTCATATAGATGAATTGATGATTGTGGCCTTGCAACCCTCAATAGTATTCTCAGAAATGAGTGTAGCGTTCATACTGAATATGGGGTGAAGGGGGGGGATACCGATAAAATGAATGACAACCAGGGTGTTCACATTGATGACCATTGTCTAAACTTTCTCTGTGATGCTCAGGTTCAAGTCTTTGCTGGCTTCATCAGGTCAAGATGGAAAAAAAGACATTGAGATCAGTGACTTCAAGTACAACGTCTTCCAGGTATCTCAATGAGCTTACACCACAGAGATCTTGCTTTAATTCCCAACTCTCTGTTTTGTATCATGTAGAGATTTAGTTATATGTTTAGTTATTTCCCCATAGACCCAGATTGACTAGAAACTATCTTTATCTCAGCCTGCATTTAGATTGAGCAATTTTGTAACGGTTGTGACAGATGGTGGAAGTAGTCGCAGGCAGGATGAAGAGATGTATGGAGATGTATGAGGCAAAGGACAATGAGCAGAGAGAGAAGCAGATAAAGTGGGGAGAACAAGTATTTGATACACTGCCAATTTTGCAGGTTTTCCCACTTATAAAGCATGTAGAAGTCTGTAATTTTTATCATAGGTACTTTTCAACTGTGAGTGACGGTATCTAAAACAAAAATCCAGAGAATCTCATTGTATGATTTTTAAGTAATTAATTTGCATTTTATTGCATGACATAAGTATTTGATACATCAGAAAAGCAGAACATAATATTTGATACAGAAACCTTTGTTTGCAATTACAAAGATCATACGTTTCCTGTAGTTCTTGACCAGGTTTGCACACACCGCAGCAGGGATTTTCGCCCACTCCTCCATACAGACTCCTTCAGGTTTTGGGTCTGTCGCTGGGATAATACGGACTTTCAGCTCCCTCCAAAGATTTTCTATTGGGTTCAGGTCTGGAGACTTGGTCTGGAGATTCCAGGACCTTGAGATGCTTCTTAAGGAGCCACTCCTTAGTTGCCCTGGCTGTGTGTTTCGGGTCGTCATGCTGGAAGACCCAGCCACGACCCATCTTCAATGCTCTTACTGAGGGAAGGAGGTTGTCTGCCAAGTTCTTGCGATACTTGGCCCCATACATCCTCCCCTCAATACGGTGCAGTCGCCCTGTCCCCTTTGCAGAAAAGCATCCCCAAAGAATGATGTTTCCACTTCCATGCGTCACAGTTGGGATGGTGTTCTTGGGGTTGTACTCATCCTTCTTCTTCCTCCAAACACTGCGAGTGGAGGCAGATGTCCTTACACAGCTCTCTGGTCTTGGCCATTGTGGAGAGGTTGGAGTCTGTTTGATTGAGTGTGTGGCAGGTGTCTTTTATACAGGTAACAAGTTCAAACAGGTGCAGTTAATACAGGTAATGAGTGGAGAACAGGAGGTATTGTTGTTTTCCCGTGATCATCAAATAACTTGCACATAGGACGTGGGGCCGCCCTCCCGTGGGCTCACCACCCACAGGAGGGACCATAAGGGGCCGGTGCGAAGAGGATCGAGCGGCAGTCGAAGGCAGGGGCCTAGACAACCCGATCTCTGGACACGGAAACTAGCTCTAGGGACGTGGAATGTCACCTCGCTGGCGGGGAAGGAGCCTGAGCTAGTGCGTGAGGTTGAGAGGTTCCGATTAGAGGTAGTCGGGATCACCTCTACGCACGGCTTGGGCTCTGGAACCACACTCCTTGAGAGAGGATGGACTCTTCACCACTCTGGAGTTGCCCATGGTGAGAGGCGGCGGGCTGGTGTGGGTTTGCTTATAGCTCCCCAGATCTGCCGCCATGTGTTGGAGTTTACCCCGGTGAACGAGAGGGTCGTTTCCCTGCGCCTACGGGTCGGGGATAGGTCTCTCACTGTTGTTTGTGCCTACGGCAGTGCAGAGTACCCGACCTTCTTGGAGTCTCTGGGAGGGGTGCTGGAAGGGGTGCTGGAAAGTGCTCCGACTGGGGACTCTATTGTTCTACTGGGGGACTTCAACGCCCACGTGGGCAACGACAGTGACACCTGGAGGGGCGTGATTGGGAGGAACGGCCCCCCTGATCTGAACCCGAGTGGTGTTCAGTTATTGGACTTCTGTGCTAGTCACAGTTTGTCCATAACGAACACCATGTTCAAGCATAAGGGTGTCCATCAGTGTACGTGGCACCAGGACACCCTAGGCCGCAGGTCGATGATCGACTTTGTTGTCGTCTCATCTGACCTGCGGCCGTATGTCTTGGACACTCGGGTGAAGAGAGGGGCGGAGCTGTCAACTGATCACCACCTGGTGGTGAGTTGGATCCGATGGCGGGGGAGAAAGCTGGACAGACTTGGCAGGCCCAAGCGTACTGTAAGGGTCTGCTGGGAACGTCTGGCCGAGTCTCCTGTCAGAGAGATCTTTAACTCCCACCTCCGGCAGAGCTTCGACTGGATCCCGAGGGAGGTTGGAGATATTGAGTCCGAGTGGACCATGTTCTCCACCGCCATTGTCGAAGCGGCCGCTCGGAGCTGTGGCCGTAAGGTCTCCGGTGCCTGTCGAGGCGGCAATCCCCGAACCCGGTGGTGGACACCGGAAGTAAGGGATGCCGTCAAGCTGAAGAAGGAGTCCTATCAGGCCTGGTTGGCTTGTGGAACTCCTGACGCAGCTGACGGGTACCGACAGGCCAAGCGGGCTGCAGCCCGGGTGGTTGTGGAGGCAAAAACTCGGGCCTGGGAGGAGTTCGGTGAGGCCATGGAGAAGGACTATCGGCTGGCCTCGAAGAGATTCTGGCAAACCATCCGGCGCCTCAGGAGAGGGAAACAGTGCCCTACCAACGCTGTTTACAGTAGAGGTGGGCAGCTGTTGACCTCAACTGAGGATGTCGTCGGGCGGTGGAAGGAATACTTCGAGGATCTCCTCAATCCCGCCGTCACGTCTTCCATTGAGGAAGCAGAGGATGAGGGCTCAGAGGTGGACTCGTCCATCACCCGGGCTGAAGTCACCGAGGTGGTTAAGAAACTCCTCGGTGGCAAGGCACCGGGGGTGGATGAGATCCGCCCTGAGTACCTCAAGACTCTGGATGTTGTGGGGCTGTCTTGGCTGACACGCCTGTGCAACATCGCGTGGCAGTCGGGGACAGTGCCTCTGGGATGGCAGACCGGGGTGGTGGTCCCTCTTTATAAGAAGGGGGACCGGAGGGTGTGTTCCAACTATAGGGGGATCACACTTCTCAGCCTCCCCGGGAAAGTCTATGCCAGGGTTCTGGAGAGGAGAATACGGCCGATAGTAGAACCTCGGATTCAGGAGGAACAGTGTGGTTTTCGTCCAGGCCGCGGAACACTGGACCAGCTCTATACCCTCTACAGGGTGATGGAGGGTTCATGGGAGTTTGCCCAACCAGTCCACATGTGTTTTGTGGATTTGGAGAAGGCATTCGACTGTGTCCCTCGTGGCATCCTGTGGAGAGTGCTTCGGGAATATGGGGTCCTGGGTCCTTTGCTAAGGGCTGTCAGGTCCCTGTACGACCGAAGCAGGAGCTTGGTCCGCATTGCCGGCAGTAAGTCAGACTTGTTCCCTGTGCATGTTGGACTCCGGCAGGGCTGCCCTTTGTCACCGGTTCTGTTCGTAATTTTTATGGACAGAATTTCTAGGCGCAGCCAGGGGCCGGAGGGTGTCAGGTTTGGGGACCACACGATTTCGTCTCTGCTCTTTGCGGATGATGTTGTCGTGTTGGCCCCTTCAAGCCAGGACCTTCGGCATGCACTTGGACGGTTTGCAGCCGAGTGTGAAGCGGTGGGGATGAAAATCAGTACCTCCAAATCCGAGGCCATGGTCATCAGTCGGAAAAGGGTGGCTTGCCCACTTCAGGTTGGTGGAGAGTGCCTGCCTCAAGTGGAGGAGTTTAAGTATCTAGGGGTCCTGTTCACGAGTGAGGGAAGGATGGAACGGGAGATTGACAGACGGATCGGTGCAGCTTCTGCAGTAATGCGGTCGATGTATCGGTCTGTCGTGGTGAAGAAAGAGCTGAGCCGTAAGGCGAAGCTCTCGATTTACCGGTCAATCTACATTCCTACTCTCACCTATGGTCATGAGCTTTGGGTCATGACCGAAAGGACAAGATCCCGGATACAGGCGGCCGAAATGAGCTTTCTCCGCAGGGTGGCTGGGCGATCCCTTAGAGATAGGGTGAGAAGCTCGGTCACCCGGGAGGAGCTCAGAGTAGAGCCGCTGCTCCTCCACATCGAGAGGGGTCAGCTGAGGTGGCTTGGGCATCTGTTTCGGATGCGTCCGGAACGCCTTCCTGGGAAGGTGTTCCGGTCCCGTCCCACCGGGAAGAGACCCCGGGGAAGACCTAGGACACGCTGGAGGGACTATGTCTCCCAGCTGGCCTGGGAACGCCTCGGTGTCCCCCCGGAAGAGCTGGAGGAAGTGTCTGGGGAGAGGGAAGTCTGGGCATCCCTGCTTAGACTGCTGCCCCCGCGACCCGGCCCCGGATTAAGCGGAAGATGATGCGATGCGATAGATTTCCTTGACTATCTAGCCAGGTAGCTGAATGAGGCGATGTAACCTACTTACATCGAAAGGTAGCCAACTCTGCATCAATGTTCACACAAACTTCAGCTCTCGCCATCAAATGCTGAATGTACCCTCTTTTGTCTTATGCTCAAGTTCCTTGCGTATATTTTCGTTTCTGGACCGTTCAGTGTAGGCAACATGAAGCCAAACCAAACTTGTCATTGGCCTTCACCTCACACACCTTCAAGGAAGTAAACGCCTATAAACATCCCGGCCTTCTACATTTTACTTGCAGCTATGGCACTGGGGAAAGTGTCAGTCCTGACACTCTGCCAGAGACTGTTTTTTAACGTTAACTGATGGGATGTAACGGTTATTATCAGATATTTTAAATGTTAAATGCTGCATAATGGCTGGCTCTTTGTTGTCCCTGTCGAAGTGTGCGTGGAACCTGTTCAACTCATGCGTCAGGTTTTGGAGTTGCTGTGGAAGTGTTCCTCAATCTGCAGTTTGTGGTCATTTTTAGCCATCTTGATGCCCCTTTTTAGATTGGCGTTGGATAAGTTGTAGACCTCTACATATTGTCGGGAATGAAAGCAGCGTTGCATGACTTAAGCAGTTGTCGGATCTCTCTGTTCATCCACGGCTTCTGGTTTAGGAAACTCTTTATTAGTTTATGGGTGGTGACATTGTTGGTGTAGATGTTGATGTAATCCAGAACAGAGGAAGCATATTTTTCAATGTCTGTATGGGAGTCAAGGGTGGCTTGAGTGGCAAACAAACTCCAGGGTGTGTGTTGAAGCTGATGCTATAGAAGTGAGTCTGACCCTTCTGGCCGCACTTTGACTGTCCTCACTGATGGTTTCACATGTTTGATGAGGGGTAAATACTTGGAGAGAAGTATTGAAAGGTGGCCAGATTGACCCAGGTGGGGGAGGGGAATGACTTTGTAAGCATCCGGGAATGTTTGTGTACACCTTGTTTAATACATATGGTCTAGTGTATTGTCTCCTTTGGTAGGGCAGGAGATATTCTGGAATTTGGGAAAAAACTTTTTCAGATTTGAATATTTGAAATACCCTGCAATCACCAAAACACCATCTGGGTGTTCTGTCTGCTAATGGCTGCCTGCTATTCTTTCATTGCTAGCTTAGCATTAGCATCTGGGGGTATGTATACTGCCTCAACAACAATAGATAGGCAAGTAAAAAGGCCTGCAATAACCCACATCCCAAGGAACAAAAAAACAGCAACCTAAATAGGATCCCCAATTAGAGGCAACGCAGGCCAGATGCCTGTAATTGGGGACACCTGACACAAAACACAGAGATGCCTAGAGGCATCCATTCTCTGTCCGGTCCTGACTATGACCCCGAGACCAGTGCAGAGATGGCTAGGGACATCCTCAAAGCCAGGACCTGATATATTTGAAACTTGCTTTTAAGTGCTTGGCTTTAACAGAAAGGGGTGAGAGTACAAATTTTGCCTGCAGGTACTACATTTAGTGCAGGAACTCTGCAATGGTTCTAAGATAATATTGGACAGGAGCTCAAGCAACGAATGTTTTTCCCTATCTTTATTCCCTCCCCTATCCATGAACAAATAATTTTGAATCATATATGATAATACTGCGGTATGTGCAATATTGCATTTTGGATGATCTGACAAAACATTTTTGTCATTCTCCAGATGATGATGTCATACCTGTATTGCGGAGGGACTGAGTCACTGAAGACCAATTTGTCTGACTTGTTGGAGGTAAGAATTCAAACACTAATTGGTCCTGCATGCGTCCTTTCCATTGCACATACCTTTTCACTCATCCCAGTCATATTTCTAACTTATTCAAAGGTACAGCGAATATCAATTGTCTACACACCCTTTTAGAAAATTCTGCTTTTATATACAGTACAGGCCAAACGTTTGGACACACCTTCTCATTCAATGCGTTTTCTTTATTTTCATGACTATTTACATTGTAGATTCTCACTGAAGGCATCAAAACTATGAATGAACACATATGGAATTATGTACTTAACAAAAAGTGTGAAAACATGTCTTATATTTTAGATTCTTAGATGCTATCAAAAAAGCAAAAGTAGCCACCCTTTGCTTTTTTGATAGCGCTGCAAACCCTTGGTGTTCTCTCAATGAACTTCATGAGGTAGTCACCTGAAATGGGTTTCACTTCACAGGTGTGTCTGTCACGGAGCAGGTGTAGTGGAGTGTGTAGAAAAACTTGGAGCCAAACGCAGGGAGGCGATAAACAAACTGTATTTTCAAATAAATCAAACACAAAGGCACGCTATAATACGGCGATCAAAACGCTCAAACGAACGTGCCTCTCTCCACAATAGAAAGACATAGAACAATACCACACAAAGACACCCAGAAACACAGGAACTAATATAGGCAACTTAATGAGGGAATGAACACCAGGTGTGTGCAATAACAAGACATGACAGTGCCGTGGGAGGAGGAGCGGCGTGGCTAGAAGACCGGCGACAACGCACGCCGAATACCACGTCGGGGGGGATGGCGGGTGTCCTCCACTCGCGTCCTCGTTACAGTGTCAGGGTTAATTAGTGGAATTTTTTCCCCTTATTAATGGGGTTGGGACCATCAGTTGTGTTGTGCAGAACTCAGGTTGATACACTGCCGACAGCCCTATTGAACAACTGTTAGAATTCATATTATGGCAAGAACCAATCAGCTAGGTAAAGAGAAACGAGTGGCCATCATTACTTTAACAAATGAAGGTCAGTCAGTCCGGAAAATTGTGAAAACTTTGAATGTGTCCCCAAGTGCAGTCGCAAAAACCATCAAGCGCTACAACGAAACTGACTCACATGAGGACCGCCCCAGGAAAGTAAGACCAAGAGTCACCTCTGCTGCTGAGGATAAGTTAATGCGAGTCACCAGCCTCAGAAATCGCAGGTTAACAGCAGCTCAGATTAGAGATCAGCTGAATGCCACGCAGAGTTCTAGCAGCAGACACATCTCTAGAACAACTGTTAAGAGGAGACTGTGCAAATCAGGCCTTCATGGTCAAGTAGCTGCTAGGAAACCACTGCTAAGAAGAGGCAACAAGCAGAAGAGATTTGTTTGGGCCAAGAAACACAAGGAATGGACATTAGACCAATGGAAATATGTGCTTTGGTCTGATGAGTCTAAATTTGAGATCTTTGGTTCCAACCGCTGTGTCTTTGTGTGATGCAGAAAAGGTGAACAGATGGATTCTACCAGTGGGGATTTCTTTAAGACTGCAAGGGAAGCTCGGCTTCCCCTATAATGTCAAAAAACTATGGTCAAATATGTACTATTGTGTAAAAAATGTATTGACAAAAAATGCTACAGGTCGGCTGACTCGATTTTATTCTCATACAATCCCGCAGCGTCACAGTGCATTTCCCTGTTTCAAGCCGAGCGTCCATTGACTTCAATATTTCTTGATATTTGTTTGGCGAAAAAAAAATGTTAAAAAAAATATATATATTGTTCTGTTACAAAATTAAACATTATTGTCTGGGGTCCAAAAGACCCCAAAGACCCTGAGTGTCACTACAAATGAAGACCATCAGAGGGTTATAATGTAGGCCGAAAATGAGCTTCCCCTCTTTGAAAGACCAGCAGCCGCCACTGGATTCTACATGCCTGGTTCCCACCGTGAAGAATGGAGGAGGAGGTGTGATGGTGTGGGGGTGCTTTGCTGGTGACACTGTTCGGGATTTATTCAAAATTGAAGGCATGCTGAACCAGCATGGCTACCACAGCATCCTGTAGCGACATGCCATCCCATCCGGTTTGCGTTTAGTTGGACCATCATTTATTTTTCAACAGGACAATGATCCCAAACACACCTCCAGGCTGTGTAAGGGCTATTTGACCAAGAAGGAGAGTGATGGAGTGCTGCGCCAGATGGCCTGGCCTCCACAGTCACCGGACCTGAACCCAATTGAGAAGGTTTGGGGTGAGCTGGACCCCAGAGTGAAGGCTAAAGGGCCAACAAGTGCTAAGCATCTCTGGGAACTCCTTCAAGACTGCTGTAAAACCATTTCAGGTGACCACCTCTTGAAGCTCATCAAGAGAATGCCAAGAGTGTGCAAAGCAGTAAGCAGAGCAAAGGGTGGCTACTTTGAAGAAACTAGAATATAAGACATGTTTTCAGTTATTTCACACTTTTTTGTGTATTAGTACATAATTCCACGTGCTCATTCATAGTTTTGATGCCTTCAGTGAGAATCTACAATGTAAATAGTCATGAAAATAAATGCATTGAATGAGAAGGTGTGTCCAAACATTTGGCCTGTACTGTATGTAAAGGCTGAAATAAAGACAAATCATGTCAGACCTGTTTTCACATCTAAAAATATCTTGTAACAATATTTAAGTGATAAACAAACTGATCTTCTGTCTGCAAATGTATAAATACTTGCAGGCATCATTGTGCACAGTCATTATAATGTTGATATTACAGTATGTAGGTTTATATTTAACCAATCACATTCCAAATCATGTTAATGTCATCTGCTGTCACCTCACATTTTCAAGGAAGAGTGGGATTATGTAGCAAAATCCAGAGTTCTGGATTGACACAGATCAAACCAACTTTTGGATTTTATTAATATCAGTTTGAGGAACAATTGAAAAGAGTTGACTTGAAGACCTTGCAAGGTTTCCTCCAATGATGAAACCCTAAATAATTCTCTGAGACGGTTTTCACGTTCAAGTATATAGACCTAGTTCACCATTATAGTAAGACTCGTTCATTTTAATTATTCTGTTATTTTCTTGCCTAAAACATTCCAGCATGCTTGTTTTGTCAGACAAAAAATACTGAAAGGATTGCAACCCTAAAAACTTGACATATAGCTTTCACTAATCTGCTGTGGTTGGTGTTCCTCAGCTGCTGTCAGCGGCCAGCACCTTCCAGCTGGGGGCGCTACAGAGACACTGTGAGATTATCTGCTCCCAGAGCATCAACTTGGACAATGCGGTCAGCATCTACAGGATGGCCAAGGTGAGGATTAGAGATTAGAGATTAGAGAGATCAGGGGCCGTTATGTTTTTGGAGTCTCACATGACAAGTATCTCTTACACTAACCCTCTATTTAGGGAAATAACAGTGATTCTATAATATTTGCATGTGGTTTTTTAAAAAGTACCTTGGGAAAAATAGCTCCTGCAAATTGTAAAATAATTGTTTTGAGTGAATCGAACCATATTGTGTGTGTGTGTCTCTCCCTCTCTCTCTCTCTCTCCCTCTCTCTCTCCCTCTCTCTCTCTCTCTCTCTCCCTCTCTCTCTCTCTTTCTCTGTCAGGCCCACGGTGCGTCAGAACTAAGTTTGTTCTGCGAAAGCTTTTTCCTGCAGCACATGGCATGTCTCCTGGAGAGAGAGTCCTTCCGCTCCCTGCTCCTGGGGAACCCAGTGACCCGCTGGGCGACTGGGACTGGATCGGGGCCCAAGAAGTATGCCCCCAGGATAGATTCACCGCTGGAGGAACTGGAGACAACCCTGGCTCGCCGACTACGCTCTCTCTACATCAGCTCCCGCGTCTGAATTCAGGAAGTGGATAACGATGAGAGGAAATGAACGACGAGTACTTCAGCGATTATGGGCGGATTAGGAGTATGTCTCAAGCGTCTGGGGAGAGGTTGCCCTTAGATCTCAGATCAGATTGCCAACATGCGATCGTGACCGTTATCCTGACTGGAAAAAATACTCTGGAACTGACCTTGGGTCATTGTCTAGGGGCTTCTTTGAAGAGGGACAGGAGAGAGTAGGGATACCATGACTGCTTGATAATAAATTTTGCTACACGGACATAATCTGGTGCTGCACCTTCAGTACTTAGCTAGTTGGCATTTACATTAGTTATATAATGGATTGGTGGAATAGTGAACAGGACGGTCTGTCTCTGTGTGTTCTTGTCATGTTTCGTCTCATCTTTCTCCATGGCTCCGGAAGCTTGTGTGGAAAGACAAAAATTATTCTGATCGCTAGAACTCTGCTGCCTCTCAGTGGACAACACCTATAAAAGTCTCAATTCAGAAAGAAAGTGACTACAATATACATGCAAGTATTTCCATGCTTCACATAAAAGGTAAAATGGTTGTGATGGAATGTGAAACATTATTCTAAAAGATGAAGGGGCTGGATTTTTCTCTTCTCTATTATCTCCTTCAGAGTGGTGATGGCTATGGGAGAGAAATGGGTGGATTTGAGACCACCCCAATGAATATAAGCTTTTTGTGGATTTTAAAAGTGGATTCCCAAGTGCTTTTTTTTTACAGTGTATCTTCTTTATACTTTTTTTAGTATTATGAGAGAAGAGAAAAAATTGACATTTTCTATTTAAAGAAAAACAAGATGAGAGTATTTAACGAGGAGTTCCCTTTTTGTTTGTGTTTTCATTTTGGGCAGATAATTATTGTTATTAATGTAAGAACCTTTTGTGTAGTCAGAAAATTCCAGGCCTTGTAAATGGTATGGAATGTTATAGAAAGTTGGGTAGATTTCATTAAGTGCTAAACTAGACTAAAACATGTTTTGTCCAAAATGGAACAAATCTTTTTAATGAAAAAACATTCAATTTCAAAACGTTTTAAGTCTAATGAACACCGCCCTTTCAACCTAAAATAACAATTATATTATTTGCACACTTGAGCTAACCTAAACCTTGCTGTGCTTGTCCACATATTTTAACCCTTCCCAACAGGTTTCTTGCAATGATGGACGAAGAACCAGGCCAGCACAGTTCACCTTGGTTTGGTTAGGCACAGTGTAAGAAGGATGTGATTTGAATCAGCAACATCCTAAGTTAACCCTGCGTAAACTTTGCTTTGCTGCTTAATAGTTCTGTCATAAATTCTGTAATAAAGCATCAAGTCTGGCAAGCAATTGGTTTTGATGAATCTTCATTGTTGTTTTCAAATTTAAGGACTTTTGTTAGCCTGACTGCCAACAAAAGCAGTATTTGTCTTCTCTTTTGTCAACTCCTAATGGAGCAATGGAGTGGGCAAAAGCTCAAACATATCTAGTTCCAGGCTAAGAAGAAATATACTTAAAATATAAAATGAAATAATCATAAAATTGCTTTTTATTATAATTTAATACTTTACAGTATGCACTCTTTGAATCTAAACCTTGACATTTTCCAAGTCTAAAGTTAGCATGTCTTCTGCATTAGCGTACTGGTTCTGGGGTCCCATGTGCCAGTCAGCAGCAAAAAAAATGAAATGTATCCCTCCATGAGAGTTTTTTTGGGGCCAACATTAACATAGCTAGAATCGTGTGAATAAGACGCATGGGCATTTTGTTGAAAAGGTGTCACAGGGTGGCACCCCAAGTAGTTTCACACTCAGTTTGTGTTCCTGCTATGGACAGCGTAGTCCAACATTTCTGCTGGAGAAGAAATGTGAACTGGAAAAACAACAACAGATGCCCTCACTTCAAGGACCAAGTCCTGGCTCTCAATGTCCCCCAGCATCTGTTCCAAGTTCCTCAAACAATGAAAATTCAAACAAACAAATTGGTCCACCTGTGTGAACCTCTCGCTGACACTATTCAGTGATATTTCAACCAGAGGATGGAAGAAATCCTACTTAAACCATAAACTGCAGTACTGGAGTGACTTGAGTTTCCTCTGTGTCTTCAACACCACACTGTGGTGTTCTGTGTTGTTGATATCTGGGGTCCAGTCCATTATGATTTCTGCACTAAGTATCAACTTTTCTTCCAAATAAAGCAATAAACTCAGTTTTGTCAATCCTTCTTTGACGTTCAGTCACTATATCAAACTGTCATTGGCAAACAATGGCATTAGTGATGGCCATACCAGGCTTAATTACCATTCTTCTAGCAGCAGGATATTACGCTAGCAGCGCTAACTGATTTTCTTTTTCTAAATAAAACCATCACTGAAAGTCAGAGCATCTCCAAAATTGCCGCCCCTGTGGGGTGTTCCCGGTCTGCAGAGTTCAGAACCTACATTTGTGCTCAGAAGTTTGCATACCCTTGGAGAATTGGTAATATACAGCTCTGAAAAAATTAAGAGACCACTCATAATTTTTCTTAAATCAGCATCTCTACATGTATGGCAACCATTCCATTCCAGAGTTAAAAAAAAAGCTTTGAGTGAGGAAATGAAAGGTTCAATTCTGGCTTTACTTGCAGAGGGATACAGTGAGCGTCAGGTTGCTTCCAGCCTGAAAATGTAAGACATAAGAACAAAGTCAAGCTAGAGATATTGGGGAAAACAAAGCTACAGACTGGTAGAAAGCAGAAACGACTGTCCACTGACCGAGATGACAGTGAACTAATTTGACAACTCACTCAACAACCGTAGGACATCAAGTGACCTACAAAAAGAATGGGAAACTGAAGTGCACAGCGAGGACTGTTCGAAACAGACCCCTATGGGCAGGGCTGAAGTCATGCAAAGCTAGAAAAAAGCCCTTTATCAATGAGAAGCAATGAAGAGCCAGGCTGATGTTTGCGAGAAGATCACAAGGATTGGACGGCAGAGGAATAGAGTAAGGTCATCTTCTCTGATTAGTCAAATTTTAGCTTTGCCCAACACCTGGTTGTTTAATGGTTAGACAGAGACCTGGAGAGGCCTACAAGCCACAGTGTTTTGCACCTACTGTGAAATGTGGTGGAGGATCAGTGATGATCTGGGGATGCTTCAGCAAGGCTGGAATCGAGTAGATTTGTCTTTGTGAAGGACACATGAATCAAGCCAAGTACAAGGTTATCCTGGACGAACACCTGCTTCCTTCTGCTCTGACAATGTTCCCCAACTCTGAGAAATGTTTTTTTCCAGCAGGACAATGCTACATGCCACACAGCCAGGTCAATCAAGGTGTGGATGACAGACCACCAGATCAAGACCCTGTCATGGCCAGCCCAATCTCCAGACCTGAACCCCATTGAAAACCTCTGGAATTTGATCAAGAGAAAGATGGATGGTCATAAGCCATCAAACAAAGGCGAGCTATTTGAATTTTTGCACCAGGAGTGGCATAAATTCACCCAACAGCAATGTGACAGACTGGTAGAGAGCATGCCAAGACGTATGAAAACATCAGGGTTATTCCACCAAAAAATTATGTCTGAACTCTTCCTTAGTTAAAACATTAGTATTTTTTTGTTGAAAAATGATTATGAATTTATAACATCATATGTGGTGTTTGCATCATATGTGGTGATCTAACATTGTTACGGCCGCCGTCAATGCCCTCCTGTGTTTGTTGACATGGTGTATGCAAAGCGGGCTGTGCCCTCCCGACTGCTGGTGATTGGATGGACCAGGAAGGACCCGCCTAGTACCTAGAGGAAGAAGCTGCTGATTGGTGTGCCGTGCTCCCCACTGGCCGGCCAATCAGGAGGAGTCAGGTGTCTGCTTCCAGCTTAAAGAGGCCACTCGTTTGCAGCTGAAGAGGGTGGCCAAACCAGACTTGTTTGTGACTGCGAGGATGTGGGCCTAGGAGTAAGCATTAAAAACTGATACCCTTCTTGCAGTTAGTCACTTTGTGGTGTGTTAGTCTCATCAGGTTCAGGGGTGCTGTGAGACCTGTATTTTTGTGTTTTTACCAAGTGTTCCAGTTAAGTAGGTGTTTTGTTTAATCTTTTGTTTCCTTTTAGCTTTAGAAACATTCTTCCTTTTGAAGTTCTCCTTTTTGTTATATTCTGTTTTTGATCTTATCCTTTGCTGAGCGCTGTTTGTCATTATTTGCCTGATTCCATAATAAATATCCTTTCTATTACCTCATTCCAACTGGTTTTATGTTATGCTTTGATACCCCCTAGCTACGGGGCGTAACATAAGATGGGGGCTTGTCCAGGATTCTAAACTTGAATCCTGCTGAAAGGACGTTTATTGGAAGAGGGTAGGTGATAACGATAAGTAGCGGTCTGGTCTGGCGCAGCTGTCTGGGTATCTAGGTGTTTAGGTGTCATGGCTTCCAAGCGCTTTGTCCTGCATGCATTCTTAACCAATCCGACTGTTGAGCAACTTAATATGTGTAAGAAAGATGAGCTAGTTGTTGTAGCGAGTCACTTTCAGATTCTGGTAACCAAAACTATGCTGAAAAAGATCTTAAACCGTTAATTATTGCTAACCTGGTGGAGAGCTGGGTGGTGGAGTTACCGGTGTTAGCATAGAGGAAGGCGCTTCCTGTGGCTGTCTCAGCAGAGACAGAGGGTGTGCAAACCCTTAAGCCACCAGCAGTCTCCAGGGTGGACGGCGAGGTAGGTGGAGGGCTAAAAACACACGTCATACTGCCACGTTATGATCCATCCCCAGAAAGCAGTGCTCATTCCAGAGACGAGGCCCGTGTAAAGGTTCGCCTGGCTCGTCTCCAGCTTGAGGCTCAGGAACGGGAACGCAAACAGCACATGCAGCTTCAGCTTGAAATGAGGAAGCTGGAAGTAGAGGCTGATACGGCCGTAAGGCTACGGAAGCTCGAGCTTGAAAGCTCCCAGGGGGCAGAAAGCCTGCCTGCTACTGCTCCAGGTACGTCACTCCAACCCCTTCACTCGAAGTTCTGCCGGTCCGATTACCATGGCTTTTGATATAAGCAAGCACGTTACTTTAGTGCCTTTGTTCCGTGAATCGGAGGTTGACTCCTACTTTAGTGTATTTGAGTGCATAGCAGTTGCTCTACAGTGGTCGGCGGACGTTTGGTCTCTTTTGCTCCAGTGTAAGCTCCATGGAAAAGCTCAGGAAGCCATGGCAGCTCTCTCTTTAGAAGAGAGTTTAAACTATGAGTCTGTGAAGTCTGCTATTCTGCGCATTTATGAATTAGTCCCTGAGGCATATCGTCAGAAATTTAGGAATCATAAAAAGGCACAGAACCAGACCTATACTGAGTGTGCCAGAGAGAAGGGTGTGTTATTTGATAAGTGGTCCGCTGCTTGTTCTGCTGAGGACTTCAAATCCCTGAGGGAATTACTTCTAGTTGAGGATTTCAAAAAGTGTCTCCCAGAGCGTATTGTTGTCTACTTGAATGAGCAGAAGGCAACAACCTTAACTGCTGCAGCAACATTGGCTGATGAGTATGTGTTGATTCACTAAACTGCTTTTGCTCCCCCCCCGACAGGTCACGTCGAGCCCCTGTTTTGCCTCCCTCCGTTCACAAAACACCGGGCGCGGGAAAAGAAAAGGAATGTTACTACTGTCATCTCAGTGGTCATCTCATTGCTGCCTGTCCGGCTTTAAAACGCAAAGAACAATTGTCACGGTTCTCCCAACCTAAAGGCATTGGCCTGATTAAAACAGACCACAGTACAAAAACTGAGATTCATAACTGCGAAGAGTTGGGTGCCTGCTTCAAAACATTTGTTTTTGCTCCTCTGCACCCTATTCCTGTAATGGAAGAACCTTTTGATCGGGTGTTAATTGACTGGGTTGGCCTGTTACCCCGCACAAAAAGCAGAAACCAATATCTCCTCACCATTATGTGCGCGGCGACTCGTTTCCCTGAAGCTATCCCACTTCGTAACATTACAGCCAAAACAGTGGTAAAATCCCTCACCGAATTAATTTCTATGTTTGGCCTTCCTCGTGTAATCCTGTCAGATCAGGGTACAGATTTTCAAACAAAACTCTTCAAATAGGTAATCGACATGCTGAATGTTAAACATGTGGTCTCTTCTGCCTATCATCCTGAGTCTCAGGGGGCTCTGGAGCGTTGGCATCAGACCTTGAAGTCCATGCTTCGTAATTACTGTTTGGAAAACGGCCTTGATTGGGATGAAGGGGTTCCGTTTGTTTTGTTTGCAGCGCAGGAAGCCTTTCAGGAGTCTTTGGGTTTCAGTCCTGCTCAGCTCGTGTTTGGGCATTCCCCCGTGGCCCGCTCAAAACCTTACATGACCAGTTTATCTCGCTCAAATCTTCCCCAACCATACCATACCATACCATCTTCTTCCGCTTATCCGGGGCCGGGTCGCGGGGGCAGCAGTCTAAGCAGGGATGCCCAGACTTCCCTCTCCCCAGACACTTCCTCTAGCTCTTCCGGGGGGACACCGAGGCGTTCCCAGGCCAGCCGGGAGACATAGTCCCTCCAGCGTGCCCTAGGTCTTCCCCGGGGTCTCCTCCCGGTGGGACGGGACCGGAACACCTTCCCAGGAAGGCGTTCCGGAGGCATCCGAAAAAGATGCCCAAGCCACCTTAGCTGACCCCTCTCGATGTGGAGGAGCAGCGGCTCTACTCTGAGCTCCTCCCGGGTGACCGAGCTTCTCACCCTATCTCTAAGGGATCGCCCGGCCACCCTGCGGAGAAAGCTCATTTCGGCCGCCTGTATCCGGGATCTTGTCCTTTCGGTCATGACCCAAAGCTCATGACCATAGGTGAGAGTAGGAACGTAGATTGACCGGTAAATCGAGAGCTTCGCCTTGCGGCTCAGCTCTTTCTTCACCACGACAGACCGATACATCGACTGCATTACTGCAGAAGCTGCACCGATCCGTCTGTCAATCTCCCGTTCCATCCTTCCCTCACTCGTGAACAAGACACCTATATACTTAAACTCCTCCACTTGAGGCAGGCACTCTCCACCAACCGAAAACTTATTAGATTATGTAAGCTACTTCCATGAGCGGCAACATATTGCTAATACACACAAGAAGTAATGAAGCGTCGCTATGACCGTTTCTGTCCTGGTGAAAGTCTCAGTGACACAGACTATGTTCTCAACACTCCCGAGCGAAGGAGGAAAATGCGCGTCTGTCACATTAACATGCTTAAATTGTACCAAGTCAGGGAAAGTGATAAAACCTGTCCTGTGGACAAATCAGAGCCTCCTCCCAGGAGTGCCGCTCTGATCGTGACTGGTCCTGCGCCTCCCACTGTGATGATTTGCGGCCGCGTCATCCAGTCCTGTTGGGCACTCGACTCCCAAACTCAGAAGTGATAGCAGAATTACCATCGCTACTACAACATTTACCTGCTGAACATCGCCAGGATGTAATCAAGCTTGTCGAACAAAATAAATGTGTGTTTAGAGATGTGCCGTCCACAACAACAGTAATTCAACATGATATTGAGCTGACAGATCCACGTCTAATAAAACAACATCCATACCGGGCGAATCTATTTAAACGTGAGTTAATGAAAGGGGAAGTGCTTCTTAAGCATGGGTTCGCTTAACCCAGTTCTAGTCCAGGGAGTTTGCCTTGTCTTGTTGAAACTAAGCCAGACGGCTCACCTCGGTTCATTACTGATTTTCGTAGGGTGAACGCTGTTACAGTGCGCAACTCGTATCCGTTACCGATGATGGAAGACTGCGTTGATAATTTAGGGAGTGCCAAGTTTGTGAGCAAACTGGACCTGTTAAAAGGGTACTGGCAGGTACCCTTAACTGATCGTGCTGCTGTTATTTCGGCATTTGTTACTCCCGACCACTTCGGACAGTATAAGGTCATGGCATTCGGCATGTGCAATGCACCCGCTACATTTCAGCGTTTAGTGAATACTGTGTTATCTGGGGTGAATAATTGTAATGCGTATTTGGATAATGTAATTGTGTACACAGATACGTGGGACAAGCACATCCGCATCCTAAAGCAAGGAAAGCTACCGTCATCTATTTGGGTAGACAGGTAGGGCAGGGACAGGTGCGCCCTGTGGAAGCCAAAATCAGTGTCATTTCATTCTGTCCTGTTCCCACCACGCGTAAAGCGCTGCGTTTGTTTCTTGGGATGGCAGGTTACTACAGAGCTTTTTGCTCAAACTGGAGGTGGATGCCAGCGGAGTGGGTGCTGGCGCTGTTCTGTTGCAGGAAGATGCTGAGGGAGTGGATCACCCGGTGTGCTATTATTCTAGAAAACTTGACAAACACCAGCTCAACTATTCAACAATTGAAAAAGAAACACTTGCTTTGTTGTTGGCCTTACAGCACTTTGAGGTGTATGTTGGATCTAGCTCTTTGCCGGGTGTTGTTTACACTGATCATAACCCACTGGTCTTTCTCTCCCGTATGTACAACCACAATCAGCGTTTAATGCGTTGGGCGCTGATTGTGCAAGACTACAACTTGGATGTCCGCCACAAGAGAGGTTCGGAAAACGTAGTGGCTGACGCGTTGTCCAGGTTGCCGTAAAAGTTGGCATATATATATATATATATGATGTATTTTTGTGTGTATCACTCAAACTTGGAGTTTGTGTTTATGGGGGGGGTGTTACGGCCACCGTCAATGCCCTCCTGTGTTTGTTGACATGGTGTATGCAAAGCGGGCTGTGCCCTCCCGACTGCACATCATATGTGGTCTTTGCATCATATGTGGTTATCTAACAAAATATGTGGTGTTTGCATCATATGTGGGGTGAAACCCTACATAATATGTGGTGTTTGCATCATATGTGGGGTGATCTAACATCATGTGTGTTGTTTGCAACATATGTGGTGTTCTAACATCATATGAGGTGTTTGCATCATATGTGGTGATCTAACATCATATGTGTTGTTTGCATCATATTTGGTGATCTAACATCATATGTTATTTGCATCATATTTGGTGATCTAACATCATATGTGGTGATCTAACAACATATGTGGTGTTTGTATCACATGTGGTGATCTAACATCATATGTGGTGTTTGCATCATATATGGTGATCTAACATCATATGTGGTGTTTGCATCATATATGGTGATCTAACATCATATGTGGTGTTTGCATCATATGTGGTGATCTAACATCATATGTGTTGTTTGCAACATATGTGGTGTTCTAACATCATATGTGTTGTTTGCATCATATGTGGTGATCTAACATCATATGTGGTGATCTAACAACATATGTGGTGTTTGCATCATATGTGGTGTTTGCATCATATGTAGTTCTCACCAGGGACATTCATATAAAATAGCAATACAAAACAAAACACATAGAGAACTACCAGAATTACATTTCTTTATAAAAGACCCAAAATATATTATTTCATGTCGATATGTGCCACTATGCCTGCCAAAGAACATGCAAGATACATAGAGAATGTCAATTTGGTCCATTTTAAATAAAGTCCATTCAGTCTCCCAGCATCAAACTGGTGCAATAACCCCACTCTGGCCAGAGGTGTCCTACCTGAACATTTATTTATACTTTATTGAGTCTCTAAATAAGCAAATTACCAGTGAAATAGTTTACTTTTCATTCATGCTCTACAAATAAAATAACAAGCTAGCAATAGCAACATGCTCTGACAACGGATATACAGTGGATATAAAAAGTCTATACACCCATGTTAAAATCCCAGGTTCTTGTGATGTAAAAGACTGAGACCTTTTTCCACTTTTAATGTGACCTATAATGTGAACAATTCAATTGAAAAACAAACTGAAATATTCAAGGGGGGAAACATTTTAAATAAAAACCTACAATAACCTGGTTGCATAAGTGTGCTTATAACTGGGGATGTGGCTGTGTTCCGAATTAACCAATCACATTCAAATTCATGTTAAATAGAAGTCATTACATGCCTGACAAATAAATCACAAATAAAGTTAAGCTGTTCTAGTAGGATTTTCCTGACATTTTCTTAGTTGCATCTCAGAGCAAAAGCCATGGTCCGCAGAGAGCTTCCAAAGCATCAGAGGGATCTCAATGTTGAAAGATATCAGTCAGGAGAAGGGTACAAAATAATTTCACAAGCATTAAATATACGATGGGACACACTGAAGACAGTTATCATCAAGTTGATAAAATATGGCACAACAGAGTTCCTCCAAAATTGATGAAAACACTGGAAGAAAACTGGTCAGGGAGGCTTCCAAGAGCCCTACAGCAACATTCAAGGAACTGCAGGAATTTCTGGCAACTACTGGCTGTGTGCTACATGTGACAACAATCTGCCATATTCTTCATATGAATGGGCTATGGGGTAGAGTGGCAAGACGGAAGCCTTTTCTTACAAAGAAAAACATCCAAGCCTGGCTGAAGTTTGAAAAAACAAACATCAAGATCCACAAAAGCACGTGGGAAAAAAGCACAGATCCAAATCCTCAAAAGCATGGCCTCACCGGAAGAAGATTCCTGTTTTGGAAGGGCCCAGGCAGAGCCCAGACCTGAATCCAATTGAACGTCTGTGGGGTGATCTGAAGAGGAGATGTCCTCGCAATCTGACTGATTTGGAGAGCTTTTGCAAAGAAGAGTGGGCAAATATTGCCTTGTCAAGATGTGCCATGCTAACAGACTCCTACCCAAAAAGACTGAGTGCTGTAATAAAATCAAAAGGTGGTTCAACAAAGTATTAGTTTAAGGGTGTGCACACTTATGCAACCAGGTTATTGTGAGTTTTGTATTTTTTATTTTTCCCCCTCAAAGATTTCAGTTGGTTTCTCAATTGAATTGTTCACATTATAGGTTTCATATAGACTGTACATAAATACATCTGATTGTTTTGTCTGAGAACTACAATCAAATTAAATATTGTTTAAAACAAATGATTAAAAACGTTATTGCCAATCAAAACATTTCATACCATCTTGAAGCTCAAATAACATAACTATTATCTATTATTTAACATTTAATTACTCCACCAAATGTTGCATAGTGTCAGTTTCTCCTAAGCACTGACATAGAAAAGACACTGTAATCCTGTCATAAAACATGAAATTCAGAATTACTTTCTCAGTATCAATTAAAACATATCAAAACTTAGTACTCATGTAAGGAATAACATACATGTGCTCCCTGCTCCTTTTTACCTACTTATTCCCTCATACATAGAACTAGCAAGATTACTTAAAATCAAATATCAAACAAGAAGACTGAACAGTCACATTATCATAGTCACTATCCACCCCAACAAATTAGTTCTTTCTTATCAAAACCAAATCAAAATGGTAAGATGTATTCCACTCAACCATATCCATGTTAGATTTTATATCAAATGAACAGTTTCCCAAAACCCAAATTAGACAAACACTGTGACTAGCTACTAAGGGCCATAAGATTTTCTAATATAAATATTTCTAATTTTACTAAGCAAACAGGAAAATCCAATTTTACATGTAACTCTTTAAGTACTTCTTTAGTACTCTCAATTCAAGTAGTTCTTGTTCTGGTGGGGGCGAACGCGGCAGAGGGTATACATCTGCGTCTCCCTTACTCCAATCTCCACTACTGTCTGCGTCGGGGTCTTTGTCTGAGTCAGTCCATCTCCCTACTGCTTTCCCCGTGAGTACCACCCGTCCTCTATATGAATTTCCTTTTTTCTGCCTAGTTTTTGTCCTTCTCACTGTGTCACTATCGTCCGACCCCGACTTTGAGTCCTCACCTAACCTGCCTTTAGTACGGCCTGACCTTTTCTTTCTGGCCCCTGTAATCTCATCCTGTTTATTCTCTCCTAGTTGTCTCCCCTTCTCGCTCCTCTCCTCATACCTCCCGTACTCTCTCTCTGCCCTTGCCTTGAACGGTTTCACCTCCCCCTCAGTGTCTGTCTCGCTCTCTGACTCCGCCTTCCTACTCAACTTTCTCTTATCTTGCTTTCCTGTGAATTGAGTTACGGGCTTGCTGTTCTGTGGGTCTAAAGACAATATCCCACTTTCTAAACGTAACACTGGATACAATGGTGCACGCGGTGTACCAGGCACCACCGGGTCATCTTCATATGCTGGGGGTTCTATCTCTCCTCCCTTTTTCTCCTACTTAATTCTCTGTTCCTTTTTCTCTTTGTTCAAATGGTCTACACCCTGACACCACACTGCTAATTTACACCATTCTTTTCTGTGCTTTTCCCATTCCTTCTCCTGTTCTCTATATCTCCCTCTCTTGACCAAATTTGCTGTTTCCTTCTTGTCTCTAACTCTAACGCGATTTTTGGCACAATCCTTCTCCTTATTCCACAAAATAACATGTAATGGTCTCCTTTCCTCCAACCTTAATCCTGCCTCACTCACCACATTTGCCACCTGTATCCCCAATTGTTTCCACTTTCCCGTACCTGGACCCCACCCATCGTCATCTACTTCTCTCTCAAACTCCCTGTCCATTTCTCCCTGACTTATGTTACTGTGCGTCCCAGACTCAGAATGATTAACAAATGATTAACGGGTCCCTGACCCAACACTTTTGGGACTTGAACCCAGTTCTCTTATAAAAAATTCGGGGAGTTCCAAACTCCCCAGGCCTCTAACCCAGCTGAACGTGAACCTTTACACACAATAAATATTTCAAGGTGCCCCTTAGTTCACAGCCAATATGCAGATTTAGATATAACAGGCTCTGCTTACCTTTATCATGAGCCGGCTCGGAACCTGTGAATCTCATGTAGGTTGTCTGGACCGGGTCGAATTCCTTCTCCTTTTTCCAATCCCGGACGAGCCCCCAAAATTGTTGAAGTCAACACTTCCCCGAGTTGGTTTGTTGGAAAGGAGAATAAAAAACCAGGAGTCAGGTCAATTATCGTATCGTATATCCATTTATTACAGAAGCTTCCGGAGACAAGTGACGCCGTACAATGTCTAAGGATCAACAGTCAAAACATAATTTTATACTTCAACTACGCCCAAAGGATAGAGGCGTTAAGTTAACAACGCAAGTGTGCCATTGGCCCAATCCCAGTTCTATTCCTTATAAGGATAACTGCAAGTATCCCCTTGCCCCCCTTGTGGTTTCTGTGTTGTCTGTCCGACTATGTGTGTGTGTCTCTAACCTGTGTCCTGTTTCTCAAAAGACAGACATACTAAATCGTTCTCTCCCCGGCAACCGCTTGAACAGGGTGTCCTGTTCTCCTACTTGCACCTTCCGTTTTAGCTCATATTACAAACAATTAATATTTTGCTTCATTGCTTACAACAGCTTACAACAGTTCACTAACTTATACAATCATTATATCTACAATTTCCGAAAACCCCTAGAGTTATGACAGTATAGATTCAGAATGCACAGGGACATGCCTTAAGTAAAGAGGGGAGGATGTAACCCATGTTAAAATATGACATAAGTAAGAATAAATAGTTTAAAATTTGCATTAGTTTGGAAGTTAAAAGTGATTAATTTAATGTAAGGTAATTCATCAGAGTTAAAAATGTTTACAACAATAATTTAATGTTTAAGATTAAACGTTTGCTGACAGAAAATTCATGTCGCTGCCCCTTTAAGGGACTAGTGACGCTAGATGCAGCACCTCAGTGACGCTGCAGCAGAAACCTGAGGGAGCAGAGGAAAATCGGAGAGAATGAGCGGTGGTTAATAAGCAGGGAAAAGACTGGATTTTGCTGTTGAATAACATAACTTATGTTTGGCTACTTTGAAGAAACTAGAATATAAGACATGTTTTCAGTTATTTCACACTTTTTTGTTAAGTACATAATTCCACGTGTTCATTCATAGTTTTGATGCCTTCAGCGAGAATCTACAATGTATATTAGTCATGATAATAAAGGAAACGCATTGAATGAGAAGGTGTGTCCAAACTTTTGGCCTGTACTGTACCTGGTCAGGAACTGACAGGGATTTTATGAGAACTAAGCCACACCGGTTTTGGTCAGTTTTTTTGCTCGGGTTGAAGCTTGGTCGGAGCATGGATTGGTCTGCAGTGTGCGGGCGTGCACATGCATAGATGGGATTCATGATGGCGAGGCAGACCCAGACCTTCAACTCATCTTCTCCATCGCAACTCATCTTCACCATACTCAGGAAATCCTGAGTATGGTGACTCGCTGCCAGAGTGGTAGGAGTGTCAGGAATTGGTTTTGGACTAACTGGGACTGATTGAATTAATACTTTTGGACTGAATCGAACTGAAACTTTTCATTGAACTAAATAATTGAACTAACATTTGGACTTGAACTTGAATTTAAGGTATTATACTTTAATTTTCATATTGAGATTCAAAATGATTGTGGTCCATTTTGATTTGATTGTGTAATTGAAGGTATTCTCTTACCTGTAAAAGAAAGGAAAAAGGAGTTAACTCAGGAAGAAAAATAGGAATTCTAAAATGGGTGCAACCTAGGAAAAAGAGACTGGTCTAACTTAACTTAGATTAGTTTGACTAAAATAACTTAGGTGAACTAAAGAACAAAAAGAGAGTGAAATACCCTTTCATCTATTATATTTACCTCAATATTAAGAACCTGCAGGGTATTTTTGTTTTGCGTACTGTATTTAATATGTGTGTTTTGCATTCAGTAAATTGCCGGCCTTTTGTATTTAAAGCAACGGTCTCTGGTGTAATTATTTTTTGCTCCCCACTCCTTAGGACCTAGAACTGGTCCAGTGGCGCAGTAAGTGGTGCGATGCCGGTGCTACAATAGATTTATAATTGAGAACGAGAACTGACCTTACCCCCCGGCACAATAATATAGCAGCATTAAACCTTGGAACTGAGACGGGGGGATCCAGTGACACTGTGGCTCTATCCGGCAGGAAGTCAATCTACCCCCATTGCCAAGCATCAACCAAATTGACACCAACCGCAACAACCCTGAAAGTGGGCAAATTAACTCTTCTTGCCTAAATAGTTATTGCATAGTTTGGTGCTGTGCTTTGGGTCATTTTCCTGTTGTAGGAGGAAATTGACTCCAATCAAGTGCAGTCCACATGGAATGGCATGGTGTTGCAAAATGGAGTGTTAGCCTTGCTTCTGCAAGATCCCTTTTACCGTATAATAAGTTCACCACCACCAACGGACCTCCACACCATCACATTGCCTCCACCACGCTTGACAGATGCATCAAGCACTCCTCCAGCATCTTTTTATTTGGTCTGAATCTCACAAATGATCTTTTTTGTGATCTGAACTCTAGCTTTGTCTGTCCATTTCACTTTTTTCCAATCTTCCTCTGTCAAGTGTCTGTATTCTTTTGCCCATCTTAATCTTTTCACTTTTATTGGCCAATATGAGATATGGCATTTTATTTGCAATTCTGCCTAGAAGGCCCGAATCCCAGAGTCGCCTTCTCTGTTGACACTGACACTGGTGTTTTGAGGGTACTATTTAATGAAGACCTGTGATACATTTGTTTATCAAACTGCACTGGGGCCTCCCACTCCTCTTTCTATTCTGGTTAGAAACAGTTTGCACTGTTCTGTGAAGGCAGTAGTACACAGCATTGTACTATATCTTCATTTTCTTGGCATGGAAGAGCCTTCATTTCTCAGAAAAAGAATAGACTTATGAGTTTCATAAGAAAGTTCTTTGTTCCTGGCCATTTTGAGCCTGTAATCAAACCCACAATTGCCAATGCAGTTTTATTGCTTCCTTAATGAGCACAACAGTTTTCAGCTGTGCTAACATAATTGCAAAATGTTTTTCTAATTATCACATAGCCTTTTAAAATGATAAACTTGGATTAAACACAATGTGCCATTGGAACACAGCACTGATTGTTGCCGATAATGGGCCTCCACAAAGAATACAATAGCCATTCACATCATATACAATGTCTTTTTTGAAAAATGGTCCATTTGTTTATCACATCAATCTTGTTTATTACAGCATCTTTGATCAGATGTACCTTACAACTCCTTGAATCCAGTGCAATTTTATTAAACATGCCTGCGCATACAGACAGTAATTAGCTAAAATGGCAATGTAACCTTGAAGAAAACAAATTTTGTCTGATCGTATTTGTCCATTACTACATATGCAATAATAATTCATAATTTGTCAAACTTTTGAGAACTTTTGAATAATAACGTGAATAAATTATTAACACACAACCGATTGTCTGATAGTTCCATTCAGCATATGTTTCATTGATACAAGTGAAGCGTGCCAATATCTTTAGCGTCGATACTCAGGAAAAGCACAAATTTTTTACGGTTCCTCAATAATTATTACAAAACATTTTAGCAGTATTACTAATGGTAGTAGTTTGCAAACAATTTTAACCAGTTAAAATAAAGAAGTAGCTACATAACTAGTAAGCAACTTGGTGTTTTTGGGCTGCTGTTGGGGAAATGTATTCTTGCATCATAAACGCATACTGACATCACGTGCGGGGGGCCGTTAAGAGATATTTGAAACTCACTTGTGAAAAGGTTAAATGCAGCCTAAAACAATCAGAATAGGGAAACAAATTGTCTTTTGGTGGGCACCTTTAACTATTCCTATTCAATAATAAGAGACTTTGGTGATAAATTGGAAAATCATGTCAACCGACAACACCTTTTCTTCTGAGAGCATCAGCTTATCATAATGTGTAATAAAAAACATGATTAATGATTTTGGCCTTCAATGCTGTCCTGCCTGGATCACTTCCTTTTAGGCCACATAATGAAAAACCTATTAGACATCCCCAGGAACTCTCTCTGTTTCGTTCTGTTTCCCACTATTCGGACCCTGAGAAACATGATCCCAGGTCTCTTTCCAAAAAGGCCTCAGAATATCCGGCTGCTATCCGGGATCAACAAGGCATCAAATGAGATCATGTTATGTACCTTAACTTGTAAACCAGTAAACAGCTAATAAGCTAACTAATTGAACCTGCTTTAGGAACAACTTGATGTGGAAGGGTTTACATATATCCTTTTTGAATAGAAAATGTAAAATAAAGGAGAAAGAAGGAGCAATGAAAGAGGGGAGCGTAGCAAGAAAGGGGCCCTAGGGTGGATCACAGCCAGGCAGGGGGCTATAAGGTAGTTCAGGAGGACTGCAGGGTGAATGTGATTCGCCAGAGAATCTCAGCTTCCACCGCATGCTCACTACCACTATAAATAACTTTTATTAGCTTTTAAGAGTCATTAGTGGAGATGTTAGTCGTCAGCATGGGCGTAGATATACTGTGACAGACACATTGGCAGAGTCATGGCAGAGTGATGGGTGAGCATTGTACACATAGAGCCACAAAAGCTACATGCAGATACAGATATAACAACACATAAACAAATGCAAGCAATTAAGTGAATACCTCTTTATTGGCAATTTTTTTATTTGGGCTTTTCCTCAATTATTAAAATGTGTTAACAAGGCGAAAAGAATGTCACTGGTAGCTCATGTATTCCTAAAATTCACTGACCACCTCAAGCTGCTGACTAGAAACTTTGGAAATATTTTTAGTTAGTTTGGTTGTGCTTCCAATTTTGCCCAATAGATAGTATAGGTGAATAATGCCATTTTGAATTGTTGTAAATAAGAATAGAACACATGTGTGGATGTTAATATGTGTACTCATGAATGAATCATGAATAGGCTAATGATAACATTTGCAGAAGAATAAAAATCAAACACACTGCCAAGCATACAGAGTCGCACAGCAACCCAACCTTGACATATCCTCAGATTTCTTGTCAGCATTAGACATCATTAGACAAGATCAGTTACCGTAAGAAAATGTAAACTTTATTATACTGTTGATTCTATTTCTCCTATTTACAGAAGAGAAAAAAAAATTATGGCACAGTCATTGAAATATGTACTTTGTTGATGCGGTTACAATATGACCTGTTCCATTCTGATACTTAAGGCTGAAAACAGGGTACACATTTGCTAAGTTTGTGGTTGGAATACTGTTTATTTATTTTTTTCGCATGTTACATCTACAGTACTATTGTGTGTACAGGGGAAAAAAACATGATCAGGAAGAAAACATAAAAAAACTGCGATTTAAATGAAAACATGAGTTCTATTAGCCTACATTGGAGCAATCACAGTTCGGTACATTCGGCTTTAATAGGGCTTAAGACATTTAAGACACATGTTCACATTGTGCTGTGGCACTAAGACATTGTGTGATTGTATTATCTACGAACAGTAGACCTGAGTGTTCTTTTTCATATACAGTAAACAAGTACAGTTAAAGTTTAAGTAAATCCTAAAAGTTGTACAAATCAAATGTGTTATTAAGTGATGCAGTTCAGGTCCCAGAAGGGCAAACAAACCAGAGAGAATAGGTCCCAAGGCTTGATTTGTTAAGCAACATCCATTTTGTAAAGTTTTCATTAGAAAATGACTGGGGGCTCCCAAGTGGCACAGCAATCTGAGATGTTGTCTCACAGGGCATATGTGTAATTACAAATAGATTTCTATAGCAAACAAAATTAAGACGATAGCCAGAGGAGCACTTTTCTCCAAGAATGTTGGTTCCGGCAGACTTCCTTGATCTGGCAGTATAAAACAAAGCACAACATAAGGGCAGGATTTGCATTGATGGACACATCTTTCTGTTTGACTCTCCTGAGCCTGATGTGAACTAACCAACATTGACCATTCAATCAAATGTTAATTCTAAAGCTATGCAGTAGATCATTTAGTTGCTTTGAAGCTTTAAAAAAGACGTTTAAGGATATTGTTTTTAAAAACTAGCACCGCAGTACTTTAATCAGATGCTTTTAAGTGAGGGGATGTAAAACATTCCTAGAGATACCTAGAGAACTTTATAATATCCAGATAAAGGCACTGACATCAACTCTGAATAATGTTAGACAAAATGTTGAGGGGGAGCTTATACTTGGATTTCACCTCATTGAAACTGATGAGGGTTACTGCAGGTGGTGGTACTGCAGGTGTTGAAAAGGAAATCCCCAGATGAATAATCCTCTAACACTGCATAGGCCATCAATTTAAGTTCTTTCATGTAAAAAAAATTATAAATACACAATTCAACAGTGATTTGAGAACAGCTGGGTCAGGGTAAGTGTAGAGGTTCAGGTTTTAGGTAGAGACAATAACTAAGTTATGTTCTCTGAGAGGATGCAACCCATTTGAAATGTAAGCTCTGCTTCTCGTTTAGGCAACCAATGACATGATTTGTCCCTTAGGGCCGGTGATACCTCCAGATTCATGAAAAAAGGTATTCTAACAAAACAGATTTTAGGGATTTTTTTTCCTAGAACTAAACTTGACTAGAATGCTTTGGTTTTATTGACATAGCTTAGGTGTAGGTAACTTTGGTAGATGAGTGGGTTTTTTATTTAACCAACCTGGAAAACCAAAGTAGCATATGATGAAGCAAGCTAGATCTACTCAAGCTTCTGTGATGTATAACATCTTCAGTTATCCTAGCTCAGGCTTCATCCATACTACAATGGTGGATATTGTCCGCCAACTCTAGTGAGCCTAAAACTGTGTATAGATGTTGAACATGGCTATTCTAAATCTGAAATCGTTCTTTGAGATAATACTGAATAAGTATTTCCAACACTAAGAATATGCAGGAACTTTGAGGCTCATTATTCTGTTTGGATCTTCCTTAATTTAATATCCTTCCTGACTTGCACCAGTGTTTCATAACAGACTTTTTCTTTCTTTAAAAGCACATCAACACAACAGCAGTGCCTGTTAAATTTAAATATAATTCTATTAACAGGTTTAAACACAGAGCAGATTTAAGTAGTTTTGTTGAGTTATGTAGGCTGAGTTAGGAATTATATGTTGCACATGTGCATGCTGTGACTGGGACAGTGGTTTTGGTGAAAATGTGTTGTTCATACTAGAGTAAACATTCACAGGCTAGGTTATGGTTATAAATCTCAGACTATTACTATTTTCTTCTACAAATTTTAAAAATGTGAGGTAAATCTAAAAAATTGAAGTCTTGAATTGTGTAAGTGTCGATTGACAGAGTAATTTAAGTAATAAAGCAATGAAAAACTGAACTTCAGGTACATTCATACATCAGCTCCGAGGCTAGATAAGTTCAAGTAAAAGCCTGTCTAATGAATGAAGGTGCTTCAGACTTCTTTATTTGAAGCTAACGGTAAGCTTATCTCATTCATTCCAGGCTCTCCTTTAGCAGAAACTATATTCTTCAGTCTGTTTCTTCATTGTTTTGGTCGTCTATAGAAACTCATGTTTTGTTTTTATGCAAACAAGTGGCTAGCTTTGTTACCTCATGTATCCATGAGAACCCGGCAGCAGATTAAAGTTGTAAAACTGTAGAAATGAATTGTATGTAAACACACAGGTTTCTTTCGCCCTAACTTAGATACAAAAAAGTGAGTTAAGTATTGATTAAAATAGGCAAAAAAACATGTAACAATTAGCTGAAAGGTAAAAGCAATTAATGTAAAAAAAAAAAAAAAAGGGATAAGAAAATGTCATTAAGAAAATATTTTTCGAACTGTAAAGTGCAAGTATAAAAATATCTACATCTAATCTCAAGATGGTTTCTTGAGACAATGTCAATGGTCTTTGTGGAAAAGTGCAACTTGATAACAGCACAAGTTAAAAAAAAAAAAGAGTAAAAACGAGTACTCGGTGAGGTCACATAAAAAGCAATGCAGAGCCTCATGATCTCCTTCGTAAGAAAATGGCAACTTCCTCAAGGGCTACAGGATAGTCCTCCAGGAGCGTTCCCCCATCAAACACCTGGGCATTGCGGGTGTCCTGCCACTGGAAGCCCCCATCGGGCAGGTAAATATCTCTCCATACTGCCCCCCTCTCTATTACCGGAGCAACCAGAACCTGAAAATATGGAATAACAACACAATAAATGATACTTTAATAATTTTTTTTTACTATAAAATGCTTCTTACCCTGAAAGTAGTTTGTGAGCCAGGAGAAATGGGTCTGTTTTAATTAACTTGTCATAAAGATCTGCTAGATTTAGCTAAGGCTAGCTTAAAATTAAAAGGGGTGATATGAGCACTGTTGATTTCAATTCTCACACTAACTTCAATACCAAGAACAAGAGGACCAAGAGGATGAGGCTCAACGGTCTGCTCCACAGTCTGCTTGGATTTCCAATATGGCACTGGCAATAACCATTGTTTTTTGTGAAAATATACTTCAAGATTTAAGTTTTACTGGGGATTTTATGACTTTATAATATTTATGTTTTGCATAGTAATTTTCTGAAAATGCTGGAATTATGTTATAAGAATTGATTGTAGGAGATTTTGCCTTTTGATTTCCACCCCTCCCCTCTTCCTTTGCGTTGTGAAGAATGGGGTGGTATACTGAATTTGAATGAATCAAGCCCCATGTTCATGTAATTCACTTATCTTCCACATGGGGGATCCATCCTATGTGTAGTACCTTTACGGTTAACTTAATTTTGCAATCCTCTGGTGTCAGTATATAAGTAGACCTACAACAATCGCCACTGAAGTGTTCATGAATATGCATTCATATTATGAGAAATGTTACCTGAAACATTTCCCTCTTCAATTCATGGGATTTTCTAGAGGGGTTCAAAAACCAAACATCTATCAAAAATGATTTGCTCATTGGATTCTCCCCCTATTGTAAGTTCTGTCCTTGTGCACCATGACAAAATTTCAGTTCACATATAACTACAGCTCCGGACAAAATTAAGAGACCACTGCACCTTTTTCTTTCCTTTCCAAAAAAGTTGAAAAGCAAAGTTTTGAGTGAGGAACAGAAGTGTTCAATTTGCAGTGGTCTCTTCATTTTAACCCTTCTGTTCTTCACTTAGAACCTTCCTTTTCGACTTTCTTGGAAAGAAAAAAAAAAGGTGCAGTGGTCTCTTAATTCTTTCCGGAGCTGTATATGACTAAAGCATTTGGAAAATAGAGACTAGTAATGTATCTTTATTCAGCTTCCCTAAAAACCCAGGAGACATGCAGAAATAGATTACATTTGTAGAGAGCCATGGCAAGCATGACAATCACAATGAGGAGCCAGGTGTATAGAGACCTATACTCTCCTGACAGTTAAAAAATATCCATCAGTTAGCCATTGGATTAGGCAGATTTACCTTAGATATTTGAACTATAGCATCTGTCTGTCTAACTATCTCTAACTAATAATGTGCATTAAAGGCAATAATTGCTAGCTAGTTCAAGTTGATTACTAGCTATATAAGCAACTATATACTAGCTATATTCTAACTACCTATACAATCACACAGTGCTTTGGCTGAATGGAAATTAGTTTGTTGTAATGCTCTGATCAGTGGAAAAGGTTACTTAACATGGTACCTCTAAATGGTTCAAAGAGGTAAGCCCCTAAACTGAATCAATGTAGGAGATTGAAGTTAAGAATTTGGTAGATAATTTATTTTTGCAGAAAATAATTAATTCATGCTTTTTTTATGGATGAGAATGGTTTTGGAACTAAATCTATGCGGATAGAAAAATCTGTTTTTGTGGGTTGTCATGTGGTTTTTGGAATAGAGGTAACCAATGCAGTAAAGGTCTGGTTCCAAAACAACTTAAACATGCAGGACTTAAATGCATGGAAATCATTTAGAAGAAAAAACATGTATAAGCTCCTCCAGTCGACAGTTCAGGTCTGACATGAAACTAGACCATGAAATCCAAGGAAAAGTTTGTAAAACTTTTGAGGAGGAATATTTCTGAGGAAAGGTGTACATCTACTTCTAGAGGGAGGAAAGTTCCGAAGAGCACAATTGGCATCAACATTGCGGGGAAAAATGTCCTAGAGCTGTCCATCCAACAAAACTGAGCAACTGGACAAGAGATGTGAGCAGTTGATGTGAACCAAATGAGCACAGAATTAAAAAGTTCCTTTGTTGATGGAAGGAGGGAGTGGCCAGACAGAAACCCCTCCTGAAACAAAGGCACATGACAGCATGTCTGTAGTTTGTTAAAAGTCATGTGAAAGACAGCGAGCATAAGTCAAAATATTCTCTGGCCTGATAAGATAAAAAAATATTTGGCCTGAATATTAATGTCTACATCTGGCAAAAACCAGGAACAGCTTATCTCCCATGTACAGTAACACCATTCCTAACATGAAGCATGGTGGTGTCAGCATTATGCTATGGTGCTTTTTGGCAGCAATGAGTGGGAACTTGTAAGTATAAAGAAAAATAAATCAGGCCAAATACAAGCAAATACTTGATAAGAACCTGCTTCAGTGTGCAAATGACCTTAGAATGGGGGCAAAGATTTACATTTCAACAGGACAATAACCCCAACCATGCAGCCAATGCAACACTGGAATGGCTTCAGAATAAGAATGAAAAGTCCTCAGCCAGGCCCAGATGTGAATCCCATTGAGAATCTTTAAAGACTTGAAGATTGCTGTTCAGCGACATTCCCGATCCAACTTGATAGAGCTTGAAAAACTCTGCAAGGAAGAATGAAAGAAAATCCCCAAATTCAGATGTACAGACATGCCCATGAGGACTGTAAATTGTAATCCCTGGCAAAGGTGCTTCTACAGTATTGACTCAAGGGCTGAATACCTACGTACATTAGATATTTCTGTATTTTACTTTTTATTATTCATTTCTAAATGGACATTCTGGGGTATTGTGTGTAGATTATTGACCAAAAAACATATTTAATAAATTTTAATTCAGGCTATTCAGGGGTTTGAATACATTTTGAATGCTCTAAAAACCAACTACTTTTAGATTTTTACTAAAGTATATTTTAGTGGGTGACAATCACATTGGCTATTACTTTGAATAAATGATTTTGGTGTTAGAAGTGGGATCCACGCTGTAGATGTTCTAGGCCTCTAGGGTCACAATCAGTAGACTCCAGACAGGAGATGTGTTTTGAAAAAGAGAAGGATGTACCTGAATTTGTAGAATAAGAACATTTATTACCCCATTACCCACTCCCAATTATCCCAACCACTGCATAACCAGCAGAAGAATAATATAAATGAAACAGTCTGAGTATCAATCGATCACCTCGTCTCCAATGAGGAACTGGTCATTGATGGTGAACGTCACTGGATCATTAGGGCTGAGCCACCACAGTGGCCGGTAAATAGGGTTCCCTGATGTTATCCAGTCCTCGGCGTACCTCATCAACAATGGAACTACAAAGTCCTGGTGCTGCACAATCATGGCCCTTGTCATGTTCAGAACCTAGAGAAAATAAGGTAGGTTCACATATAAATCCTCATGAAGACATACTAAATTTCGACAGCTAAAGCTGCAAAAGTGGTGTACTGACGTGATATTTCTTGTTGAACTAGAGTACACACAAGTATTTTTTTAGACACAACTGCAATCTTTTATGAATAGGGCATTCAAGGAATTGTGTTGTCAGTGCCCTACTTGAGTAAAAGTAAAAAATAAATTACATTTAGCATATCACAGTACAATTTTCAAATGTGTATTTAATAACAGACGTTCTGGTGCCTATCAGGGAATTTAAATCTTTAATTATTGATCTTGTGTTGTTAGCTCTTGCTTTTTGCATTAATTGCATTTAAATTACAGCTGTAGTACATGAGCAACTATATTCTAAACTGGCTTCCATGTTTAAGACCTGTACATACTTCAGAGTAGAGAGGTATGTAGGCCAATTCCTAAACTGCTCTTCTCTCAGATGCACATATACAAGATTACTGTGAAACCATTAAAATACAGAGGTAGACCGCCTCCTACATTACTGTTCTTCTCTCAGACCAGCAGACAAAGAACAGAGCATTGTTGACATTGTGGTCCAACATTGTCCGTCTCCTCTCCTCCAGCTTAGGCCAAACCTCTGACATTCCAGGAAGGGTCACACACCCGGGATAACATCCTCTCCAGTCTCCCGTGATGGAAACAAAAACCAACCGCAACCATAAAACTATGTATTTTGACAAGGGGTAGAGAAAACATTTGCCATAGCCTGGCTATGACTGGAACTCTAATTGAGAAAACAGGCATGCGGTTTAAACCCTGGATTTTATTCTTATTTGGACCTATAATGGACACATACACAAGCACATACACACAAACGCACTATAGAGAGTAAGGAGTGTCCAACATATTTCTCACAAAAATGCAATATTATCTAAAATACCTGATTATTCAGGTATGCATAATATAATGCAACATATAGAGTGAGCAACTTTCTATTATATTCATGCATTCAACAGAAAGGCAGTTCTCTTCTGTCACTTCATTCAAGCTCTCTGAGACACAAGAGGGGCATCTCAAATGACATCCTAGTTCACTACTTTTGACCAAGAGCAACATATGGGGCAAGAAGATGTCATTTGAAATACAGGATATGAAAAATGTGGTCCTCCATCACTACTGACTGATGTTTTCACATTTCTGATTCCTTTCAATGTCACACAGTATATGTTCCTCTCTGAATATTTTCTCTCTTCTCTCCGTAAAAGTGGAAAAATGTGTTGATCTCACCCACCCCATCACTGTGTTCAATAACGTGAGGGGACCTTAATTACTGCACAAAAGTATTTTTCCAAGACTTGACCTCAGATTCATTATCATTCCTGTCGAAGTGGCTCGCATTGTGGTTAGAGAGTGAGAGAGTTGTAAATCTAGAGGAGGACCATAATGCGGACCAGATGGGCTTCTAACCACAGGTGAAACTAGGAGAAAGGGAGGGAAGGGGACCAAAGTTTACTTCCATAAAGAGGAAGTAAACTATCACTATTATTATCCCCATCCAACCATCCACCCACTCTGAAAATATACAAATAGTAACAGAACAGCGGTACTTGCATTTTTAATATTAAGCTGTTTGGGTATTAAAATCTGTAGCGTTCTACATTACAAAGTTACATGTTTTGTAAGTCATGCCTCTAAGTAAGCGGCTTCATTGCAAGACCCGGATTCAATTCCGGCATGCCTATTAGACCAGGGGCCCTGAGGAGGGCAGTTCAACTGGCCAGCACCATAGGGGATTGGAGGTTAACTATTCAAATATGGTTGTCTTGTCTCATCACACTCTAGATAGTGACTCCTTGTAGTGGCTTGAGCGCCTAGAAGCTTAATCAACGTAAAAGACTGGAGAATGCCTTCAATCCAGTGCATAAGTAACTGGCAGCGTGATTGATAAGAACCAGAACAGCTTGAGATGTGACTCGGGAAGACTCATCACAATCTTGAAATCAACTGTCCCAGTCCATTAGGAGTTGCTGCAGTGAACACAAAATTGGTGAGAAAAATGGGGTAAAAGTAAAAAAAGTAAGAAATTATTTGTTCTTTAAAAGACAGGATTACTGTTGGTAGGCGTGTTGCAATATACAGGTATTGACGATAATCATGATATTTAAAAATGTAATATTGATATCATGTTAATAATAGACATTTGAAAATATCCTATTCACTAGGCGAAACTGAAGTTGTATTTTTCCAAGAAAAACCCTCTTGGTTTTTCCATACCTTATTCATGTCACCTATAGACAAACAATGCATGTTCTTCAACAATGAGACTGGACCTATGCACTGGCCTTGAAATCAACTTGTTAGCCCCACTAGAACCCCTGGGAGAGATTTGCAATAACATGCCGTTTTTGCCTATTCAAATGGTTATTAGGACATTGTATTCTCCAAAAATGCCCCGATTTTTCCATAGCTTATTCATGGACAAACAATGCATTTGCTTAAACTATGAGTCTGGACCTATACACTAGTATTTCAATTAACGCTTTTTCGCAGCCTATTCACTTAGCGAAAATGTTTTGTATTTTTACCAAAACTCCTCTCAGTATAAGGCCTTGTAGATCTTTTTCATTTGGTTACCTTTTCACTATCCATTAAGTGTAATTGTTCTTTTTGTATGCTTTAAATTTTTATTTGTACAGTTATGGTTACAGACTCACTTCACCCTCCATAAACTTGTATTTTGAATGTAATTCTTTTGCCAAAAGAGAGAAAAAAAACCCACATTAAACTAAGTTGAAGAAAATTTTTCCTTCAAATTTTCTATAGATACCGCGATAATATCATTACCGTGAATTATTTTGGCCACGATAATCGTGTAGTGAAAATCTGATATCGTGACAGCTCCAACTGTTGTTATGAAATTTACTTCACATTACTGAGCAACAGGATCTTGAATTGAAAAAAAAGAGCAGAACGTGTCACATCAAAATGAGATGAGCCACATCAAAATTAACAAATTGATGAGCGTTAATATGTTGTGTTCTCAAATAGCATGTATTATTGTTAGTACACAATATTTCACTTGTATTATTTATTTTGTTCTCTGGCCACAACCACAGCATGGCAGCTATAGCCACCAATCCAGCCCCAGTCTAAACATGGAGAACCAAGAGAAAAAGATACAGGGTGAAACCTAACCTGGTCTCCAACACAGACAAACATATTGATATTAGTGACCAGACACCATCAAATAGCCCTTGAAGCCCAAAGTCATTGTTTTACTTTCCCACTCTATGAAGTGTGTATTTCGGATATCCAGCAGAAAGGTGAGGGGAGCATAGGGGAGGGATGGGAGTGATTTGGTGTCAAGCTGGCAGAAAGCAAGAAGAGTGAGGAGAATGCAAGGAGGGAGGGAGGGGAAGAGAAAGGCCAGGATTTGGATAAATCCAGAGGCAATGTGCTGAATGTACAATGATCCCTTCCACAAACACAGTGACTGACTGACAGACTGAGAGACAGAAAGACAGACGGATTAACACAGTGGGAACAGAGCTGGGGTTAGGGTTAGATCAACAAACACACCATGACAATATCAGGCCTAGTGACATAGCACATACCCTAACTCAAAATGCAATTATGCACCTTGTGAGACTGAGAAATCTCTCCAGCACTAGTAAATCATAATTTCAACAAGGAACACAGACTGAGACCAAGGTCTGTTTTACAGCCGGGCCCTGCATATACATGTTAACATATACAGTTTACGTTCAATGATTGAAACAAAGCAGAAAATGAAAAAACACAGTGTAGAGACAAAACAAGACATAGATAACAAGACACTCAAACACAAAGAACACTGCTTTAAACACAAGTGTAATGCCCTCAGTGGCCTTGTGTTTTTAGTACATGTAGGTACTGGGCCTGGCAGCGTTGACAGGTAATCAGCGTTGACAGGTAATCAGAAAGGGAAAAAAATCTAAACTATGTAAATAGAACAAGCTACATACTGTAGCTAACCAGCATCTTTAATCTTACTGTGCAGCTATACACGTATTTACACTATTTATATTACTGGAAAGTTCTAGAAAGATCTAGAAGTTAATCCAGGTTTACTCAGCACTGAATCTATCTGGACTGTTCTGGAATAGGTACATTTCATAATATCACTGTCCTGGTCACAAAACCTAAATTTTTGGGGAATAATTGCCATTTTCTATACTTTTGAGGCATAATCAATTAGGAAATAACACTACCCAGGTACAAAAAAAATGTGTTACACAGTGTTATTCAACTGAAAATAGTACAAGTGAGGTGTTGAAAAATAGAAAGGGGGAGCAAATGATAAATGGAAAAGGAACATTTATGATTTATTTATTTTGTTGGCTTATAATAGGCAAAGGAAATGATTAAACTGTTTTATATATTTAATTATCATTTTAAATAACTTACTCATCAAATAACCTTTTACTGACATTTGTCATTCCTGGGATTCCATAGTTATCGTCTCATTGACTACAATTGAAATATACACTCACCTAAAGGATTATTAGGAACACCTGTTGAATTTCTCATTAATACAATTATCTAATCAACCAATCACATGGCAGTTGCTTCAATGCATTTAGGGGTGTGGTCCTGGTCAAGACAATCTCCTGAACTCCAAACTGAATGTTCAGAAGGGCAAAGAAAGGTGATTTAAGCAATTTTGAGCGTGGCATGGTTGTTGGTGCCAGACGGGCCGGTCTGAGTATTTCACAATCTGCTCAGTTACTGAGATTTTCACGCACAACCCTTTCTAGGGTTTACAAAGAATGGTGTGAAAAGGGAAAAACATCCGGTATGCGGTAGTCCTGTGGGCAAAAATGCCTTGTTGATGCTGGAGGTCAGAGGAGAATGGGCCGACTGATTCAAGCTGATAGAAGAGCAACTTTGACTGAAATAACCACTCGTTACAACCGAGGTATGCAGCAAAGCATATGTGAAGCCACAACACGCACAACCTTGAGGCAGATGGGCTACAACAGCAGAAGACCCCACCGGGTACCACTCATCTCCACTACAAATAGGAAAAAGAGGCTACAATTTGCACGAGCTCACCAAAATTGGACAGTTGATGACTGGAAGAATGTTACCTGGTTTGATGAGTCTTGATTTCTGTTGAGACATTCAGATGGTATAGTCAGAACATGGATCCATCATGCCTTTTTACCACTGTGCAGGCTGCTGGTGGTGGTGTAATGGTGTGGGGGATGTTTTCTTGGCACACTGTAGGCCCCTTAGTGCCAATTGGGCATCGTTTAAATGCCACGGCCTACCTGAGCATTGTTTCTGACCATGTCCATCCCTTTATGACCACCAGGTACCCATCCTCTGATGGCTACTTCCAGCAGGATAATGCACCATGTCACAAAGCTCGTATCATTTCAAATTGGTTTCTTGAACATGACAATGAGTTCACTGTACTGAAATGGCCCCCGCAGTCACCAGATCTCAACCCAATAGAGCATCTTTGGGATGTGGTGGAACGGGAGCTTTGTCCCCTGGATGTGCATCCCACAAATCTCCATCAACTGCAAGATGCTATCCTATCAATATGGGCCAACATTTCTAAAGAATGCTTTCAGCACCTTGTTGAATCAATGCCACGTAGAATTAAGGCAGTTCTGAAGGCCAAAGGGGGTCAAACACAGTATTAGTATGGTGTTCCTAATAATCCTTTAGGTGAGTGTAGGTGTTTAAGAAATATTTTCGTCACTATGTTTGTTGAGCAAATGAACACTGCTGAGGCCCTTGTTCACCTACCCGGTCCTCCCCACACACCCAGGGAGGTGTCTCAAAGCTGATGACGGGGAGAAAGGCTGCAATCTGCAGCCATCTAATGAACAGCTCCTCATCTGTCACAAAGTCCCCTGACAGAGAACCACCTAAAATGAAGGAACGAGAGATATGAAGGGGTGGAGAGAAAGTGTGGAATAGAGAAATGGAGAAGGAGTTGTATGATGAGTGATGAGAGAGAAAACAAGAGAGAGAGAGAGTAGTAGAGGGGATGATGAAATAGGGAAAGTTGTTGAGTGGAGAGGGAAAAGAAGGAAAGAGAGAAGATTTAGAAAACCAGCCTACTTATGCCATGGACTTATAATGAAGCCATGGAATCAAATTGTTATGGAAGTGTGATTTCCAACCCAACTATCCTTACTATCAAAGACAGATTTCAGTTTTCTACACGTCAAAGTAAATGGTTGTCTGATATGTTGCCTAACTGGAATCTTTAGTATTTGGGGAATATGTCTTTTTTTTTTTTTTTGGGCCAAAACCCAAGGCTGTTTCACCTTTGGGATAATGTTTTCCAACCTAATTTTAAAGGTGATGCAATGGATGTTACTATCAGGTCTGATTGAAGTCTTAATTGCAGGACTAGCAGTGAAAGAAAGACAAAACAAAGCAACAGACAGATCCTTTTATGAGATTATATAGGCATGCAATTTACTTTGCTAAATGTTGTATTTCTTAATTTGGTCAGAACATGCTAATATTTG